>NC_083224.1:16099070-16436446 GCF_032191835.1 Heteronotia binoei
GTTGGCCACTCTGTGGAACTGGGTGCTGGACTAGAAGGACCACTGGTCTGATCCAGTAGAGTTCTTCTAGTGTTCTTACGTGCATCCCAGGTCCAAACCCAGTACATTCTCTTACATCATAGTGGTCCTCAGTCCAATCTCCCTGGTGGGCCACGGTTACGTCATTTGAACCTTTCATTTCGTCTTTCATTTCGTCTTTTAAATTCCATTCAAGGAAGCCCAAGCCATCACTGCTTCTGCTATTCAGGTATTTATCCCCCTCCCCTTTTTCTCAATGACTTTAAATAAAAGCAGACTCAACCCTATGCATTTCTCCTGACGCCCGTCAATTTGAAATCTCCCCCATGCATGAAAGACATGCACTAAACGGCGGTGCTAAGTGACCTTGTGGAGCAGTTGGCCACTTCAGTGCCGGCAGGAAGGAGGAGATGAGAGATACTTAGCTGCCTTCCATTAAAGCCCCAGGAGGCCCAAGACAACAGATGAACAGAAGTTCTTGATTGCCCGCAATATAATTGTTTAAATCATTTTCCAAGCATGGTGCCTTAGCCAATGTCATCTTCAGAAGAAGAGTACAGGAGGTGGCGGCGGCTACAAGCAAAGACAGCTTCAAGAGGGGATTGGATAAACATATGGAGCAGAGGTTCCATCAGTGGCTATTAGCCACAGGGTATCGATGGAACTCTCTCTGGGGCAGTGATGCTCTGTATTCTGGGTGCTTGGGAGGGGCAACAGTAGGAGGGCTTCTAGTGTCCTAGATGGACCTCCTGATGGCACCTGGGTTTTTTGGCCACTGTGAGTCAGAGTGTTGGACTGGATGGGCCATTGGCCTGATCCAACATGGCTTCTCTTATGTTCTTATGTGACACAGAGTGTTGGCCTGGATGGGCCACTGCCTGATCCAACATGGCTTCTCTTATGTCCTTATGCATAGCAAACTACCTCTGAATGTTGCTTGTCTTGAAAACCCAGGGTTACCATGTCAGTTTCCACCACCACCACAGCTGACTTACGGCGACTCCTTTGGAAATGTTTGTTGAACTTTCCTATTTTACCATGATAGCTGCGAGGGCTTTTTTTGTAGGAAAAGCCCAGCCCAGACACATTTGCATGTTAGGCCACATCCCCTGATATCACCATTGTTTCACATAGGGCTTTTGAGCTTATACCCAGGGATTTTTTTTGAGCAGAAACGCACAGGAACGCAGTTCCAGCTGGCTTGGTGTCAGGAGGTGTGGCCTAATACACAGATGAGTTCCTGCTGGGCTTTTTCTACAAAAAAAACCCCTGCATGAAACAATGGTGCTGTCAGTGGGTGTGGCTTAATACGCAAATGAGTTCTTTCTGGGCTTTTTCCTACAAAAAATCCCCATGTGAAACAATGATGATGTCAGTGGATGTGGCTTAATATGCAAATGAGTTCCTGATGGGCTTTTTCGTTAAAAAAGCCCCATGTGAAACAATGGTGATGTCCGTGGGGTGTGGCTTAATATGCAAATGAGTTCCTGCTGGGCTTTTTCTTCAAAAAAAGTCCCATATGAAACAATGGTGCTGTCAGTGGGTGTGGCTCAATACGCAAATGAGTTCCTGCTGGGCTTTCTCTACAAAAAATCCCCATGTGAAACAAATGGTGCTGTCAGTGGATGTGGCTTAATATGCAAATGAGTTCCTGATGGGCTTTTTCGTTTAAAAAAGCCCCATGTGAAACAATGGTGCTGTCAGTGGGGTGTGGCTCAATACGCAAATGAGTTCCTGCTGGGCTTTTTCTACAAAAAATGCCCTGCTTATACCCAGAATTAAACTTGGTTGGTCTTCAAGATGTCACTGGACTCAAACTTTGTTCCGCTGTTTCAGACCAACACGGCCGCCCCACCCGACTCTTTCTTCTTCCAAAGACATCTGATTTCAGACACTGGGACCCTTTAGACAAAGACGCCCGATACAGACCTCTCTGCACAAAAAGAGTGAATTAGCCTCTTTTCCCTCACTTTCTCCCCCCCCCCCGCCCCCGACCTTCCTTTCAGACCCCAGCCAAAGAAAGCACCCAGCCAAGGCCTGCTGAGAGAAATTGCTCTGAATTCCCTTTAGTTAATATCAGCTTTCTGTCTGGCGGTTATTACGCGTGCCACCTGTCCCTCCAATTGCAGATACTTGTCTGCTGATTTCCCTCCCGCCCCCTCTCCCAAATTACCCAGAGTGTTTGTGTGGGGAGAGACTCCCCACTTTTTCCCCATCGGAGAAAATTCAGCGACTCGCCCCAGAAGGTTGGTTTTCCAAGGCCTACAGTCGGGCTTTGTGTAACTGGATCCCCTTTCCCAAGACAAGGTGCATCTCAGGGCAATAAAGTGGAAATCTCCTCTCCCGGCTGTAAAATGCTCGCCCGCGAACGTTGATATGCAGAACATCACGATCCAATGCATTTCTCTTTTAGCTGTATTGACATACTCAAATAAGGGATACTGACTGTTTATCTCATTCCATTTACTAAACCCATTTTTTCTTCAAATGGCAAACTATATGTATGTTACATGTTAAAAGGTAAATTAGTTGACTGGGAAAAACTTCTGAGAAAGAAATGCCCTCATTTTTGGCCCAGGCTTATAACAATAGCGATTAACAGACATTCTCATGTTTTGACGTGTTACTGTTTTATTCGTTTCTCATGCTCGTGTTACCCAGATCAAAGGTTTGCTCAATTTGTTACTTTGACTGTTCTGTCATTGGATCCTAAATTTGTACCGTTTTGCATTCTAAACCACTGCCTACCAGCTATATGTAGAAGATATTGGCTTTATATCGCACCCTATACTCTGAATCTCAAGAGTCTCAGAGTGGTCACAATCTCCTTTTACCTCCCCCCCCCCACAACAGGCACCCTGTGAGGTGAGTGGGGCTGAGAGAGCGCTCACAGCAGCTGCCCTTTCAAGGACAACTCGTACCAGAGCTATGGCTGACCCGAGGCCATTCCAGCAGGTGCAAGTGGAGGAGTGGGGAATCAAACCCGGTTCTCCCAGATAAGAGTCCGCACACTTCACCACTACACCAAACTTCTCTCTCTGTAGCGCTGATCCTTCGTCCGATGAAGTGTGCTTAGAGCACACAAAAACGTACATTCTGAATAAAACTTTGTTGGTCTTAAAGGTCCACTAGACTCCTACTTTGTTCTACAGAATTCAGCTTCGTGGGCCTCCGAGGTGCCACCAAGCTCAAGCTTTGTTCTGCCATAAAAAAAAAAAAGATCCTCAAAGTCACCACCACCACACACACACACACCCGGCTGCAGCAGTGACCCTCGCTCAGCCAAAAGAAGTGTCTCCGTAAAGCCTGTTGCTGCTTTCCTAGCAGAAATACGCCCCTCGGTCACTGGCCCCAAGCCAGGTCTCCCCCCCACCCCCGCAGCTGGAGTCGAGCGTTGCCATCTGTCTTTCGGGACAGGGAGTTTGCCCTTTGCTTTTCGGATCTCAGCCCACAATAGATGCCCCTTCCGGGGCTCCGGGAAGTGGGAAAGGACTGAACCCTTGTAGTGTCTGAAGCATTCCTCGCAAAGGGGCTTCTAGGGACAGGGCAGACTTGCTTTCTTTCGCACCGTGATGGTGTCAGTCCATCCGTCCTGGAAGGCAGGATTGCCAGCCCCCACACCCCACACCCCATCTTTGGCAACCATCTCTGCTTCTCACTTGCCTTGAATGCCCCTTGCTGGTGTCACCCTAAGTCAGGGGTGTCGAACTCAATTGTTACGAGGGCCGGATCTGACATAAATGAGATCTTGTTGAGCCAGGCCATGTGTGTCAAGAAAGCCAGTTTGGCGTAGAGCAGGGTGGCCAACGGTAGCTCTCCAGATGTTTTTTTGCCTACAATTCCCATCAGCCCCAGCCAGCATGGCCAATGGCTGGGGCTGATGGGAGTTGTAGACAAAAAACATCTGGAGAGCTACAGTTGGCCACCCCTGGTGTAGAGGCTGAGTGTGCGGACTGTTATCTGGGAGAACCGGGTTTGATTCCCCACTCCTCCACTTGCACCTGCTGGAATGGCCTTGGGTCAGCCATAGCTCTCGTAGTTGTCCTTGAAAGGGCAGCTTCTAGGAGAGCTCTCTCAACCTCACCCACCTCACAGGGTGTCTGTTGTGGGGGGGATGTAAAGGAGATTGTGACTGCTTTGAGATTCAGAGTATGGCAGGATATAAATCCATATGATCTCCTTCTCCTCCTCATCCTGAGAGAGCCAGTTTGGTGTAGTGGTTAAGTACGTGGACTCTTATCTGGGAGAACCATGTTTGATTCCCCACTCCTCCATTTGCAGCTACTGGAATGGCCTTGGGTTAGCCATAGCTATCGCATGAGTTGTCCTTGAAAGGGCAGCTGCTGTGAGAGCCCTCTCAGCCCCACCCACCTCACAGGGTGTCTGTTGTGGGGGAGGGAGATATAGGAAAGCCGCTCTGAGAATCTGATTCAGAGAGAAGGCGGGGTACAAATCTGCAGTCAGCATAACTATTTAAGATTAGGTAGCAGAGATATGAACTTTTTAAAGGACACAGACAAACATGTCTAAATTTAAAAAAAAAAACACCTTGAAATAAAACATGCTTAAACATTAGCACTTGTTGGTCTTAAAGGTGCTTTCTTTGTATCTCTCCCATGGGATCCAGGGAACTGGGCAAAGGAAGCTCTGGCTCTTTCCCTCCCCAGCAAACCAGGAGGGGGAGGAGCCTCAACCAATAGAGAAAATTGAGGTTTTGCTCCTTAGCTCCTGTGCAATAGTGCAAGCCTTGCAAAGCAAGTTGAGATGCAGAAGGAAACAAGAGGAGGGAGAAAGAGGCAGATGACAGCCAGTTGCTCGGGGGGGCTAATAGGAGCACTACAGGGGCTTGATTCGGCCCCCAGGCCACATGTTTGATGCCCCTCCCCTAAGTCTTCAAAGAAAACCACCAGGAAAGTTCTGCAGAGGCAGGCAATGGCCCACCAACTCTGCTTCTCCCTTGCCTTGAAAGCCCCTGGCTGGGGTCCCCCTAAGTCTTGGAAGAGAACCACCAAGGAAGGCTCTGCAGAAGAAGGCAACAGCCAACCACCTCTGCTTCTCCCTTGCCTTGAAAGCCCCTTGCTGGGGTCACCCTAAGTTTGGAAGGAAACCACCAAGGAAGGCTCTGCAGAGGCAGGCAATGGCCCACCAACTCTGCTTCTCCCTCGTCTCGAGAGCCCCTCGCTTGGGTCACCCTAAGCCTTGGAAGAGAACCACCAAGAAAGGCTCTGCAGAGGAAGGCAATGGCAAACCACCTCTGCTTCCCCTTTGTCTTGAAAGCCCCTTGCTTGGGTCGCCCCTAAGTCATCCAAGGCAATGGCCCACCACTCTGCTTCTTACTTGCCTTGAAAACCCTTGCTAGGGTTACCCTAAGTATAGGTAGGTAGGTAGGTAGGTAGGTAGGTAGGTAGGTAGGTAGGTAGGTAGGAAGGAAGGAAGGAAGGAAGGAAGGAAGGAAGGAAGGAAGGAAGGAAGGAGGGAGGGAGGGAGGGAGGGAGGGAGGGAGGAAGGAAGGAGGAAGGAAGGAAGGAAGGAAGGAAGGAAGGAAGGAAGGAAGGAAGGAGGGAGGGAGGGAGGGAGGGAGGGAGGGAGGGAGGGAGGAAGGAAGGAAGGAAGGAAGGAAGGAAGGAAGGAAGGAAGGAAGGAAGGAAGGAAGGAAGGAAGGAAGGAAGGAAGGAAGGAGGGAGGGAGGGAGGGAGGGAGGAAGGAAGGAAGGAAGGAAGGAAGGAAGGAAGGAAGGAAGGAAGGAAGGAAGGAAGGAAGGAAGGAAGGAAGGAAGGAAGGAGGGAGGGAGGGAGAGGGAGAAGGGAGAGAGAGGTAGAAAGAAAGCAACTTTAAATGTATTCTCCAAGCTGCCAGCTGACTTGGTTTGCAAAATTTATTTAAAGAGAGAAATGCCTTCTCCAAGTTGGTTGGGTGGGGTTGGCCACTCCTGCCATAGAGTCATTGTATGCCATTGAACAAAGTTTCAGTCCAGTGGCACCTTCCAGACCAACAAAGCTTAATTCTGGTGATGTGCTTTTGTGTGCATGCACACTTCTTCAGATAGATTGAAGCAGACTTCCTCAAGACTTACATATAGATAGAGAGAGAGGGGTGTGTGTGGAGGGGGGGGGGGGGTTAGTTGCCAGTTAGAGTCAAGATGTATAATTAACTGAGCAGTAAGTACAACTGAGATTGCATTAAAGCAGTTCGTAAGACACATGGACAGAAGTATACGAGCATGTAAATAATAAAAGAGTTAACAAACTCTCTGTTTGGGGCAGTGATGTTCTGTATTCTTGGTGCTTGGGGGGGCAACAGTGTGAAGGCTTCTATTGTCCTGGCCCCCACTGATGGACCTCCTAATGGCACCTGATTTTTGGGGGGGTCACTGAGTTTTCAGAGTGTTGGACTGGATGGGCCATTGGCCTGATCCAACACAGCTTCTCTTATGTTCTCTTAAATTGCTGGGGAGGGGCAGCTGAACCCAGTCAGGGAAGTACGGAAGTGGCATCACAAAGAACTGTCTTTGCGGAAACATAGAAGGAGCCACAGCGGTCATCTAATTCAGCCCTTACAACTATCCTTCCCTTCCTCTCCTGTAACAGCCACCCTGTGAGGCAGGTGGGGCTGAGAGAGCTCTGAGTGAACTGTGACCAGTTTAACGTTACATGCATTCTCCAAGCCGCTGGCTTGGCTCGGCGAAGCAATTTAAAGAGAGAAATGCCTTTCCCACGTCGGTGGGGGCTTCAAGAGCTGCACAATATGCGTGAAAGAGCCAACATGTGGCTCCCGAGCTGCAGTTTGGCACACACACACACCCCATCTAGAGATCAGGTATAATTCCGGGAGATCTCCAGGCCCCACCTGGAGGTTGGCAACTACTCATCCCTTGGGACGTAGCCCTGCAGCAGGGCGACCCCCAGGCCAGCGTCTGTTTCTCATTCAGTCCCATTCAGCGCGGGCCCATTGTCTCCCCCACCCCTCTACAGGGCTGTCTGCCCGCTCTCCGATTGGCTGCTTCGCCGGCGGCCTTGATTTGCAATTAGCAGCTTGCGGCTCTCTCATTGGCTGGGCCGCTTTCCACTCCGGGCCTCCGGGACGCATAAGTTTTTGCACCGAATTGTAACTTTTTCCCCCTCTTGGCATGAAAGTGACGCGCGCGCTTAGTTGGGTATCTTGCACTGTGGCGCGTGATTTCTTCCAAAAAGGACCCAGAGGTCGAAGGTGGGGAACCCCAGAGCAAGAATGAAGCTGTGTGGAACGTTCTTAGGTGGGTGCGAAAGAAAACACGAAAGTCTCTTATCTTTTT
Organism: Heteronotia binoei; assembly: GCF_032191835.1. Taxonomy (NCBI): domain Eukaryota; kingdom Metazoa; phylum Chordata; class Lepidosauria; order Squamata; family Gekkonidae; genus Heteronotia; species Heteronotia binoei. Next base: position 16,106,380 of record NC_083224.1, read on the forward strand.
TTTCCCTAGGAGTGTGTGTGTGTGCTTGTCTTGTGTGTGCTGTCTTTAAGCTTGGGTGCCAGCCGCCGGTTGGATCCGTTGCTGCCAAAAAAAACCCCAACTAAACAATTGGGATTTGCTAGCTTGGTGTCTCTGAGCCATGCGGTAGGGGGGGGGGGTAGAGGGGGGAGGATTTAATCTGTTTGTACATATGGATCAACAAGATGTCAATTCGGCTGGGAGACCAAAAGGAAACGGGAAGTCAGATCCTGCGTTGGTGGGTTTGCGTTGGGGTCCAACGGTATTTGTTCTGTAGAGGACATGACAAGAAAAGTGGGTGGTTTTTTGTTTTTTTTTAATACTCTCTGAAAAGTCCAAACTGCACCTGTCAATCTTTATGCCTGGTTTGAGTGAGGGATTGTTTTGAAATAATGCGTGTTAGGGATAAGATTAAAATGGTTAAACTGTGATAATTTTTTTTAAGGAAGGGGATTACCAAAGGGAAGTGAACTGTGTTTTTCTTATTAGTTTCCAGTTGCTGAAACGGTACACTCATTTTGGTTTACGTTCTCTTTCAAATGTTATTTCTGTAAAATCAAGGCGGGGGGAGAGGGATATTAATTCTTAGTCTTTCTATCTTTATTTTTTTTCCCCCTTCAAGGGAAAGTGTACGCCGCTCTAGGCCTATAGTCAGTTAGTACGTCTGTGCAAATACTGAGTTTATCTTTAAGAATAAGTGCTTGCATGAGTATCAGATCCTAAAATATAAAGTTGATGGAAGTTCAGTAGAAATTTTCTTCAAACCTATTTACTGTGTTAAATAAAGTTTCTCAGGGAAGATGGAGAGGGACTGTGGATTCAGTGATGGCAATGTAGAAGCTGGGGGGGGGGGGACGGGACAGGAGGCTAATTTGAAAAGAAAGCACTTAAAAAAAAAAGTCAAATTACAAAGATCAACTTCCAACTGTAAATTTATTTGGGACAAAAGCTTTAAAAAAAAAAACTCCTGAGGGGCTGATTGGATAAATCTCAGAGAGAAGAGAGAGTTATTAAATGGGTCCCTCTCCCCTCTTCTCCCCCCCTTCTCTCTCCCCTCTGTCCCATCTGCTCGGGGCCTATGTATGGGGCAGAATACACTTCAGCCGTTCAGCTGTTCCATATACAATATTAATGCGGGGCGATTTCTTCTGGGTCTCGCGTCCTTAATTGTTGTCGGAAGCATTAAGGCAAAGTTTCCCCATCTGCCCAGGGAGGTTTTCTTTTCCACAAAGAAATAAGGACAATCTCTCCCTCCCCCCCCCCCACTGCACCCTTCCCCCCCCCATTTCAAACTCACCCCCCCCCTCCCCTCCTTCACCGCTCTTCCAGCTGGTAACCAGAGAAGTTGGTACCCAATTTCCAAGGCATTAAGTTGGAGGCCTAAATGACAAAAGGGTTTCTCTAAACAGCGCTGCAACAGCTTCGCAGTTGTACGCCCGGCCTTTCTTGTCAGAACGCAATTGTTCTTTTAATTACAGGGGACTCTGCAAAGCCCAAAACATTTATTTCAGTGGTGGTGGTGGGGGGGGGGGGAGTGTGTGTGTTCCTAAATGACGCTTCTACTCCTTTGTTCTTAATTCAGGCCTAGTTATGAAAATAAAACCTTTCGAATATTGATTTATTTTTGGAATTACTTTTTAAAAGGAAAAAAAAAACACCATGTCAGAGCTTGTCTCTGAATGCATATGCTTTATTTTGAGTCCCTCCAAATGTACACTCAGGCACACGAGGCATTATGCGTCCCCCTTTCTTAATAAATGTCATATTCAAAGGATGAACGGTGGGATAATTATCGCATCAACACACCCGCCCCCCAAGAAATAGGTGGTTTTTTTTAAAAAAGATTCTCTTCCCCATCTTTTAATAGGGTGCCTGTGCTTTCCGAAATCCTTGAATAGAAACTCTTAGCACTGACAAAGGAAATTTGACCATCGCTGGTCTTATATTCAATTGCCGTGATGTTGGTTTGCTGCTATCAGTATCTGTTTGTTTGCTTGTTTTCCGATTAATTTCCAGAAATCCAGTTCGGGAAGTGTCCACGTGGTGCAGAAGGAGCTGTCCACCCCACAGTGCTGAACGGGTTATTCTCTTCTACAGCTTCTAGCATAAGAACATCAGAAGAGCCCTGCTGGATCAGACCAGTGAGGGTCCATCTAGTCCAGCCTCCTGTCTCACACAGTGGCCAGCCAGTTTCTCTGAAGGGCCAACAACAGGGCAGAGAGGCTGAGGCCTTCATTAGAACATCAGAAGAGCCCTGCTGGATCGTACCAGTGAGGGTCTATCTAGTCCCGCATCCTGTCTCACGCAGTGGCCAACCAGTCCCTCTGGACAACTAACAACAGGGCATAGAGGCTGAGGCCTTCATTAGATCATAAGATGAACCCTGCTGGGTCAGACTAATAGCCCATCTAGTCCAGCATCCTGTCTCATACAGTGGCCAACCAGTTCCTCTGGACAACCAACAAAAGGGTATAGAGGTTTAGGCCTTCATTAGAAAAACCCTGCTGGATCAGACCATTAGTCCATCTAGTCCAGCATCCTGTCTCATACAGTGGCCATCCAGTTCCTCTGGAGGGCCAACAACAGGGCATAGAGGTTGAGGCCTTCATAAGAACATCAGAAGAGCCCTGCTGGATCAGACCAATAGTCCATCTTGTCCAGCATCCTCTAACACATAGTGGCCAACCAGTTCCTCTGGAGAGCCAACAACAGGGCATGGAGACTGGATGCTGGACTAGATGGACCCTCACTGGTCTGATCCAGCAGGGCTCTTCTGATGTCCTTATGAAGGCCTTGGTCTCTCTGCCCTGTTGTTGGCCCTCCAGAGGAACTGGTTGGCCACTATGTGAGACAGGATGCTGGACTAGATGGACTACTGGTCTGATCCAGCAGGGTTCTTCTAATGAAGCCCTAAACCTCTATACCCTGTTGTTGGTTGTCCAGAGGAACTGGTTGGCCCCTGCGTGAGACAGGATGTGGGACTAGATGGACCCTCACTGGTCTGATCCAGCAGGGCTCTTCTGATGTTCTTATGAAGGCCTTGGCCTTTCTGCCCTGTTGTTGACCCTCCAGAGGAACTGGTTGGCCACTGTATGAGACAGGATGCTGGACTAGATGGACCCTCACTGGTCTGATCCAGCAGGGTTCTTCTAATGAGACGGGATGCTGAACTAGATGGACCACTGCTTTGATCCAGCTGGGCTGCTCTTATATTCTTCTGTTTTTAACTCTAGGTACTCTCTAGTGCTACGTCTGCATTTTTTTTTTTTAGTCAGATGCTTTTTCTTTAAAAAATTATGCCTTCAGTGCTGCTTTCTGCAGGAGTTATATATGGAAGGTCTGGGACCCTGGCTCAAATCCCTGTGCAGCCCTCCATGCCTCGTGTCTCAGAGGTTAAAGCCCCTCTTTCAGCTTCTATTTATCTGTCACATGGGAATAGTAAAAGGAGACACAACAACAACGGCCTCCTATCAATATTGGAAACTGTTCTAGAGGGCAAAAAAAAGAGTAGGAAATGTATCAAAGGCTGAGCTGAAGTTTCTTCCCGAACAGGGCTCTTTTTTGTAGCAGGAACTCCTTTGTATATTAGGCCGCACCCCTGTGATGCAGCCAATCCTCCAAGAGCTTACAGGAGACCCTGTAAGAAGAACCCTGTAAGCTCTTGGAGGATTGGCTACTTCATTGGGGAGGGACGGTGGCTCAGTGGTAGAGCATCTGCTTGGGAAGCAGAAGGTCCCAGGTTCAATCCCCGGCATCTCCAACTAAAAGGGTCCAGGCAAATAGGTGTGAAAAACCTCAGCTTGAGACCCTGGAGAGCAGGGGAGGGATGGTGGCTCAGTGGTAGAGCATCTGCTTGGTAAGCAGAAGGTTCCAGGTTCAGTCCCTGGCATCTCCAGCTAAAAAGGGTCCAGGCAAGTAGGTGTGAAAAACCTCAGCTTGAGACCCTGGAGAGCAGGGGAGGGACGGTGGCTCAGTGGTAGAGCATCTGTTTGGTAAGCAGAAGGTTCCAGGTTCAGTCCCTGGCATCTCCAGCTAAAAAGGGTCCAGGCAAGTTGGTGTGAAAAACCTCAGCTTGAGACCCTGGAGAGCCGCTGCCAGTCTGAGTAGGCAAGACTGACTTTGATGGACCAAAGGTCTGATTCAGTAGAAGGCAGCTTCATATGTTCATGGGGGTGCAGCCTAAAATGGAAAGGAGTTCCTGCTACAAAAATAAACCCTGTCCCCAACCTTTGCGGAAACCATCTCCCTAGTTGCAATTCAGGGGATATTCCTTGTGCAAGTGTTTCTTTGTTTTATTGGGAAAATCTGAAAAGCCTGGGATTATTTGTTTTGGGGAAAACGATGACTAAGGTGGGGGGGGGAGAGGATAGAGGTTTATAAAATTATACATGGGGTGGAGTGAGATGACAAAGAGAAATTTTTCTCCCTCTCCCGAAGTGATAGAACTCAAGGACATCCAATGAAGCTGTTAGGACCAAAGGAAAGACTAGTTTATGCAGAGAGTTATTAAAATGTGGGATTTGCCCCCAGAGGATACAGAAGACGAAGAAGATACTGGATTTATAGCCCGCCCTGCACTCCGAAGAGTCTCAGAGCGGCTCATAATCTCCTTTACCTTCCTCCCCCACAACAGACACCCTGTGAGGAGGGTGGGGCTGGAGAGGGCTCTCCCAGCAGCTGCCCTTTCAAGGACAGAGAGCGGCCTACAATCTCCTTTCCATTCTTCCCCCACAACAGACACCCTGTGAGGTGGGTGGGGCTGGAGAGGGCTCTCACAGCAGCTGCCCTTTCAAGGACAGAGAGCGGCCTACAATCTCCTTTCCCTCCCTCCCCCACAACGGACACCCTGTGAGGTGGGTGGGGCTGGAGAGGGCTCTCACAGCAGCTGCCCTTTCAAGGACAACCTCTGCCAGAGCTATGGCTGACCCAAGGCCATTCCAGCAGATGCAAGTGGAGAAGTGGGGAATCCAACCCGGTTATCCCACATAAGAGAGCTATGGCTGACCCAAGGCCATTCCAGCAGGTGCAAGTGGAGGAGTGAGGAATCAAACTCGGTTCTCCCAGATAAGAGTCCGCACACTTCACCACTACACCAAACTGACTCTCCAGTTTGTGATGGCCATAGGATGAAAAAGCTTTAAAGAACATAAGAGAAGCCAGTGGCCCATCCAGTCCAACGCTCTGTGTCACATAAGAACATAACAGAAGCCATGTTGGATCAGGCCAATGGCCCATCCAGTCCAACACTCTGTGTCACACAGTGGCCAAAAAACCCAAGTGCCATCAGGAGGTCCACCAGTGGGGCCAGAACACTAGAAGCCCTCCCACTGTGCCCCCCAAGCACCAACAATACAGAGCATCACTGTCCCAGACAGAGAGTTCCAACAATACACTGTGGCTAATAGCCACTGATGGACCTCTGCTCCATATGTTTCTCCAATCCCCTCTTGAAGCTTGTAGCCATCACTACCTCCTGTGGCAGTGAATTCCATGTGTCAATCACACTTTGGGTGAAGGACTTCCTTTTTTCAGTTCTAAAGGGAATTAGGCAGGTTAATGGAGGAGAGGTCTCTCAGTGGCTACTAGCCATGATGGCTAAAGGAAGCCTCCCGGTTCAGAGTCAGTCAGTCTCTGGATTCCAGAGCCAAGAGAGAGCATCAGGGGAAGACCTCAGCCTTTATTTCTATTTCTGGTCCTCCAGAGGAACTGGTTGGCTGCTGTGTGGCACAGCATGCCGGATTAGATGGTCCACTGGTCTGATCCTTCAGGGCTCTTCTGATCCTATGAAGGCCTCGGCCTCTCTGCTCTTTTGTTGGCCCTCCAGAGGAACTGGTTGGCTGCTGTGTGAGACAGGAGGCTAGACTAGATAGACCCTCACTGGTCTGATCCAGCAGGGCTCTTCTGATGTTCTTATGAAGGCCTTTGTCAAGTCTGCAGATTCAATGATGAGTCGATGTAGGTACAAAGAAACTATTTTATTGATCCTGAATACATGTGGCCTAAGCCAAGGCTTGAAAAGACTAAAGGACATACAGTAGATACATTGCATATAAGGAGTACTTCAAAGGGATTCCTACGGGCAGGGGACATTCACACATAGATGTTACCAATACATTCTCATGTTGATTAGAGGCTTGCTGGCCTTGATGCTCTCAGGCTCCTTCCTCTCCCCTAAGACTGAGCTGAGAAGGTTCAGATAAGACATTTCACACATCACCATTTCAAAGCAGGGATATTCTCTAAGAAGGGGAGGGGGGAACAGGAAAGGGTTTGCTAGCAGCATGTGGTTATACTTTGGTTTTACCCAGCATGCTCTTTGTTTGAGCCAGAATTAAAGCCAGACTTGACAGCCTTAGTCTCTAGGTCCTGTTGTTGGCCCTCCAGAGGAACTGGTTGGCCACTGTGTGAGACAGGAGGCTGGACCAGATGGAACCTCACTGGTATTATCCAGCAGGGCTCTTCTGATGTTCTTATGAAGGCCTCAGCCTCTCTGCCCTGTTGTTGGCCCTTCAGAGGAACTGGTTGGCCACTGTGGGAGACAGGAGGCTGGACTAGATGGACCCCCACTGGTCTTATCCAGCAGGGCTCTTCTGATGTTCTTATGAAGGCCTTGGCCTCTGTGCCTTGTTGTTGGCCCTCCAGAGGAACTGGTTGGCCACTGTGTGAGACAGGATGCTGAACTAGATGGACCCCCACTGGTCTTATCCAGCAGGGCTCTTCTGATGTTCTTATGAAGACCTTGGCCTCTGTGCCCTGTTGTTGGCTCTCCAGAGGAACTGCCTGGCCACTGTGTGAGACAGGATGCTGGACTAGATGGACCCCCACTGGTCTTATCCAGCAGGGCTCTCCTGATGTCCTTATTAAGGCCTCAGCCCCTATGTCCTGTGACGGGCCCTTCAGATTAACCTGATTGGCTGCTGTGTTAGACAGGAATTCTGAACTAGATGGACCACTGATCAGATCCAGCAGGGCTCTTCTGGTGTTCTTGTATTTGTGATGGGATGTGTTTATTCCCTCTTACTCTTAATTCATCTCGGTCACTGCGAAACAAAAATTGTTCGGTTGCATAGTGTTAGGAAGCCATCTTGTTCGTTGTTTGACCCTTGACTGGGTGGGGTCAACCATGTGACTAATCTGGAAAAGATGTAAAAACAAGAGTTTGGAATGAAAGGACAACCCCTAAGTCAGGAGTGGGGAACCTTTTTTTCTGCCAAGGGCCATAAGGATATTTATAACATCATTTGCGGGCCATAAAAAATGATCAACTTTAAAAAGTGCTCCACTGAGGTGGAATGATTCAGGCCAGCAAAATTAATGCAAATAATTGTTTTTTCTATTTGAAATCATGTGGGGAGAGCCTAATCTGGCACACGCACACATACACACACATCTGGCCCACTGCCCTAGGCAAATGCATAGGCCCAGGGCTTTTTTGTAGAAAAAGCCCAGCAGGAACTCAGTAGCATATTAGACCACATCCCCTAATATTAGCATATTGGGTCACACACTCCTTAGCATATTAGGCCGCACCATCTGGGATAATCAAGTGCAAACTGAACTGCGACAGTAACTTTTCCAGGCCCTGCAGCAGTTCTGCTGCATTTGGCCCTTTTTCAGCCAGGCCCCAGGGAGGCTGCCGCACAGTACATCTGGGCCCTGTGATCCCTGCCTGGCCCTGGGGAGGCTGCTGCACAGCGCAGCTGGGCCCCACGATCCTCACTGGCCAGCCAGGCCCCAAGGAGGCTGCCACATGGCTCGGTTCAGCCCAGCAATCCCCGAGGGCCACACCAAGTGACCTCGAGGGCCGTATACGGCCCTCAGGATGGAGGTTCCCCACCCCTGCCCTATGTTGTGGCCAGGAAAAACAGAGACAGTAAAAAGGACTGAGAGGGAAGATGAATATTTGCACCAACCAAGTGGTTTTCAGGAAGCGCACCCATCCCGCCAAAACATGCATTTTTGTTCTATAACTGAAAATCGACGAATAGTCATTAAGACTCTAATCTGAAGTGTCCTTACTGACGGAACCTTTGAGCATCATACAAAGCCACAACTTTTTTACAAAAGTACAAATCGTATGGAATCAGGTGGTCAGCCGTATTGGTCTGAAGCAACAGAACAAAGTTTTGAGTCCAGTCGCACCTTAAAGACCAGCAGAGTCTAATTTGGGGTGTAAGCTTTTGTGTGGATGCACACTTCTTCAGGTACATGTAGCTTCGTGTGTTGCCTTCCATTAAGATATGTCCAGGTGGGTAGCCATGTTGGTCTAAAGCAGCAGACCAAAGTTTGAGTCCAGCGACACCTTGAAGACCAACAAAGTTTACTTCTGGGTGTGAGCTTTCGTGTGCATGCACACTTCCTCAGAATTAACCTTTGTTGGTCTTAAAGGTGGCACTGTATGTGAACAAATATTGTGGTCAGTCTTTAGAGCAGGGGTATCAAACGTTCGGCCCGGGGGCTCAATCAGGCCCTGGAGGGCTCTTATCAGACCCCCAAGCAACCGGCTGTCATCTGCTTCCTTTTCCCCCTCACTTGCTTCCTTCTGCATCACAGCTTGCTTTGGCAGGCTTGCTCAATTGCACAGGAGCTACAGAGCAAAACCTCTATTTTCTCCATTGGCTGAGGCTCCTCTCTTGGGGAGGAAGGGGGAGAGGCATAGCATGCTTTGCCAGGCTCTCTCAATTGCACGGCAGTAGTACCGAGCCAGAGCCTCCCTTCCTTCTATTGGCTGAGACTCCTCCCCCTCCTGGTCCCCCGGGGAAGGACGGAAAGAGCCAGAGCTTCCTTTGCCCAGTTCCATGGATCTCATGAGAGAGTTACAAAGAAAGCACAATTGAGACCAACAAATGCTAATGTATTAATCATGTTTTAAATTTAAAAAAAAAAAATTAATTGTGTTTCTGTCCTTTATAATGTTTTTTATCTCTGCTACCTGGCATTACATTTTGTGACACACATGGCCCGGCCCGACAAGGTCTCATTTATGTCAGATCAGGCCCTCATAACAAATGAGTTTGACACCCCTGCTTTAGAACATCGTTTGAGCGGGTAGCCATGTTGCTCTGCAGGAGAACAGCTAGATTCAAGTCCAGCAGGACCAGAGCTTGTTTTGTAGCAGGCGCTCCTTTGCATATTAGGCCACACCTCCCTGATGTAGTTGGTCATCCAAGAGCTTACAGTAGGCCCTGTAAGAAGAGCCCTGTAAGCTCTTGGAGGATTGGCTACATCAGAGGGGTGTGGCCTAATACGCAAAGGAGCGCCTGCTACAAAACGAGCCCTGAGTAGGACCCTCGAGACCAACAGGAGTTTCAGAGTACTTGACTCAGAAGTCTCAAGAGTGAAAACTTCCTTCATCTGGCACAGTGTAGGCTACATTCCATAGAAGTGATTTAAAATCAATTGATTTTAATGGAAGAGCGTCAAACATGTGCCTAACTTAGGCTAGACCATAAGAACATAAGAGAAGCCATGTTGGATCAGGCCAGTGGCCCCTCCAGTCCAACACTCTGTGTCACATAAGAACATAAGAGAAGCCCTGTTGGATCAGGCCAGTGGCCCCTCCAGTCCAACACTCTGTGTCACATAAGAACATAAGAGAAGCCCTGTTGGATCAGGCCAGTGGCCCATCCAGTCCAACACTCTGTGTCATATAAGAACATAAAGAGAAGCCATGTTGGATCAGGCCAGTGGCCCATCCAGTCCAACACTCTGTGTCATATAAGAACATAAAGAGAAGCCATGTTGGATCAGGCCAGTGGCCCATCCAGTTCAACACTCTGTGTCACACAGTGGCCAAAAATCCCCAGGTGCCATCAGGAGGTCCACCAGTGGGGACAGGACACTAGAAGCCCTCCCACTGTTCCCCCCAGCACCAAGAATACAGAGCATCACTGCCCCGGACAGAAGGACGTAAGAGAAGCCCTGTTGGATCAGACCAATGGCCCATCCAGTCCAACACTCTGTGTCACACAGTGGACAAAACCCAGATGCCATCAGGAGATCCACCAGTGGGTCTAGAAGCCCTTCCACTTTGCCCCCTCCCTCAAACATCAAAAATACAGAGCATCACTGCCCCAGAGTTCCAATAATACACTGTGGCTTATAGCCAGTGATGGACCTCTGCTCCATATTTTTATCCAATCCCCTCTTAAAGCTGGCTGTGCTTGTAGCCGCCACCATCTCCTGTGGCAGTGAATTCCACATGTTAATCACCCTTTGGGTGAAGAAGTACTTCCTTTTATCCATTTTAACCGGACTGCTCAGCAATTTCATTGAATGCCCATGTATTGTGAGAAAGGGAGAAAAGGACTTATTTCTCTACTTTCTCCAAACCATGCATAATCTTGTAAACCTCTATCATGTCACCCCGCAGTCAACATTTATCCAAGCTAAAGAGTCCCGAGCGTTTTAACCTTTCTTCATAGGGAAAGTGTTTCGGAAACCAAAACTGAACAAGCGGCATGTGTGTAGATCTAACACACTTTCAACTGTGGCAGATGTAATTTTGGGCTGTATCAACAGAAGTCTAGTGTCCAGATCATGTGAAGTGATGGTAACGCTATATTCTGCTCTGATAAGACCTACCCTGGAGTATTGTGTTCAGTTTGGGGCAACACATTTTAAGAAGGATCTAGACAAGCTGGAACGGGTCCAGAGATGGGCAACAAAGATGGTGAGGGGTCTGGAGACCAAGTCCTACGAAGAAAGGCTGAAGGAGCTGGAGAGGAGATGGCTGAGAGATGATATGATCACCATCTTAAAATACATAAAGGGCTGTCGTATAGAGGATGGAGTGGAGTTGTTTTCTGTTACCCAGAAGGTCATACCAGAACCAGAGGGGTGAAATGAAATTAAGAGTTCTCAGTGAAAGTTTCCGGCTCAACATTTGGGGTGAAATTCTAACAGGAGCTTCTTTGCATGTTAGGCCACACACTCCTATGCAGCCAATCCTGCAAGAGCTTCCAAAAAAGAGCCTTGTAAGCTCTTGGAGGATTGTCTACATCAGGGGTGTGTGGCCTAATATGCAAAGGAGCGCCTGATAGAATTCCACCCCTTCTAACTGTTAGAGCAATTCCTCAGTGGAACAAGCTTCCTCCTCGGGAGGTGGTGGGCTCTCCTTCCTTGGAGGTTTTTAAAAAGAGGCTAGATGGCCATCTGACAGCAATGCTGATCCTGTGAACTTAGGAGGAGGTATTTGTGAATTTCCTGCATTGTGCAGGGGGTTGGATTAGATGACCCTGGAGGTCCCTTCCAACTCTATGATTCTATTATTCTACGTACTTGAAGGGCTGTCATACAGAGGCTGGTGCCGAATCATTTTCTGTTGCCTCAGAAGGTAGGATCAGAACCGACAGGTTGAAATCAAAAGAGTTTCTAACTAAACATTAGGAAGAACTTCCTGACCGTTAGAGCGATTCCTCAGTGGAACAGGCTTCCTCGGGAGGTGGTGGGCTCTCCTCCCTTGGAGGTTTTTGAACAGAGGCTAGATGGCCATCTGACAGCAATGCTGATCCTGTGAACTTAGGAGGAAGTATTCGTTGGAAGGGGGTTGGACTAGATGACCCTGGAGGTCCCTTCCCACTCTATAAGTCTATGGTTCTGTGTTGTTGATGACCAAAAGTGGGTGTTTCTCCAAAGTCCCATCCATCAACCATTTGATATAAAGAAATGCTGAATAACGTGGGGGAGGGGGGATATTTTTTTGCAGTCGGGCTCCAAAAAAGCATGGACTTCTCGGAATGAACGTCGTCGTCGGGGAAAGTTCTGAGAAGCTGAGCAGCCCGCGTTTGCTTGTGTTCAGCTTCACCGTCTCGAATGGCCTGCTAAATACTACTGGAGGGGGACAATAATAGGACGCGAATTACGTATCCCGCAGTTCGGCTCCGAGAAAGCAACGCGGGTGCTCTGACGTGCGGCGAAGCTGTGTGTTTTTGTGAACTCCGAGGTGCTTAAATTAGCATGCGCACGCTTCCCCCCCTCCTCTTATTTCCCACAATATTTTGCTTTTTGTTTTGCGACTCGGGGCATTACGGATCTGAATTAAATAGCAGGCAGGGGGACCATCCGGCATTGTTCCCGGGATGAAGTTGATCCCGTTTTTTCTCCTCCTTTTGATTCTATCTGGAACGTAGAACAATGCTTTGCAGTTAAAGCACACAGCCTGGTGGCTGGTGATAAGGCTTTAATAGAATTTCTGAATGCCAGAGGTTTAGGATGTAAAATATCCCTGTCTTCACAGCATGGTCAGGGGAGATAGAAGAAGAAAAAATAATTTTTTTTTAAGGAGTACTCTCAGCTGAACGCATCCTTTTATGTTAACGGCTGAGCTTGCAAGAATAGGGGGCGCCGCTATTGAAAGCGGGTGGCCAGGGGATTTTCCCGAGCGAGCCCTTTGGAGCACCCCGATTAGATGCGGAGTCCAAAGCCCTACTGGAAACGCTGAAGCAGAATCGAAAGCGGTCCTCTCCCATCGCCCTTCGAGGAAGGGAAGCATCTTGGGACGGGTTGCAAGTCAATCTATGGGCCCTCGAATGGTTTCGCTAGCCTGTGTGTGATGCGGGGTCAGGTCGCTTCTGACTTCTGGTGACCTTATGACCTCTCAGGCCCCCTGTTACCAGCCTTGCTGGGGTCTTGCAAACGGGGGGCGGGGTGTGCCGTGGCTTCCTTGATGGACTCAATCCACTTCCTGTTGGGTCGTCCTCTTTTATTATTTATTAATTTGGCTTCTATCCTGCCCTCCCTGCTGAATCAGGCTCTGGGCGGCTTCCATTCCTCAAGGAAAAAGAAAAGGTCCCCTGTGCAAGCACCAGTCATTTCTGACTCTGGGGTGACATTGCTTTCACAACGTTTTCACGGCAGAATTTTTATGGGGTGGTTTGCTATTGCCTTCCCCAGTCATCTACATTCCCCCCCCCCCAGCAAGCTGGGGACTCCTTTTACCAACCTCGGAAGGATGGAGGGCTGAGTCAACCTTGAGCCGGCTACCTGAAAACCCAGCTTCCACCGGGGATCGAACTCAGGTTGTGAGCAAAGCTTAGGACTGCAGTACTGCAGCTTTTACACTCTGTGCCATGGGGCTCTTTTCCATTCCACAAAGGGCATATAAAAACCAGTATTGATATAAACTATAAATATAAAAATACAGATTAAAAGAACATAAAAATTTTTTGTTGTTCAGTTGCACAGTCGAATCCGACTCTTTGCGACCCCATGGACAAAATCACGCCAGGCCCTCCTAACTTCCACCATCCTCCGACATCTACTCAAATTCATGTTTGTTACATCAGTAACGCTGTCCAGCCATCTCCTCTTTTGCCCTCCCCTTTTTCTTTTGCCTTCTGTCTTTCCCAGCATCAGGGTCTTCTCCAGGGAGGGCTCCCTTCTCATCTGGTGGTCAAAATATTTGAGCTTCAGCATCTGACCTTCCAGGGAACAATCTGGGTTGATTTCCCTTAGGACTGTCTGATTGGATCTTCTTGCAGTCCAAGAGACTCTCAAGAGTCTTCTCCAGGGAGTGCTCCCTTCTCATTTGGTGGCCAAAGTATTGGAGCTTCAGCTTCAGCCTCTGACCTTCCAGGGAACAGTCAGGGTTGATTTCCCTTAGAACTGACTGATTGGATTTTCTTGCAGTCCAAGGGACTCTCAAGATTCTTCTCCAGCAGCACATCTCAAAAGCATCTATTCTTCTGCGCTCGTGATTGAGTCAAGTTTATATCTCTGCCTTGTTGTTCAGTCGCACAGTCGAGTCCGACTCTTTGCGACCCCAAAGTCACGCCAGGCCCTCCTGTCTTCCACCATCTTCCAAAGTCTGCTCAAATTCCTGTTTGTTACATCAGTAATGCTGTCCAGCCATCTCATCTTTTGCTGTCCCCTTCTTCTTTTGCCTTCTGTCTTTCCTAGCATCAGGGTCTTCTCCAGGGAGTGCTCCCTTCTCATTTGGGGGCCAAAGTATCTGAACTTCAGTTTCAGCATCTGACCTTCCAGGGAACAGTCTGGGTTGATTTCCCTGAGGACTGACTGTGGTTGGATCTTCTTGCAGTCCAAGGGACTCTCAAGAGTCTTCTCCAGCGCCACAGCTCAAAAGCATCTATTCTTCTGCGCTCGGCCTTCCTTATGGTCCAATACAGATTGAAAAACATAAAACAATATCAGGTGCTATTTCGATCTTGCTGGCTGTTATTACAAGATGTTCTATCGAGAGAAGGGTCCCAAGTTGTGATTCTGCATTGGAGGCAGGCCAGATAATCCGGTGCCTGTTGTGGTGGACCAGATGGTTCAATATCTGTTGTCATTGATCTTAATTGACAAACGCCTGGCAGAATAGCACTGTTTTGCAGACCCTGCGGAACTGCCGAAGCTCTCGCAGGGCCCTATCCTACTCTGGAAGCTCATTCCACCAGCGTGGAGCTACAACAGAAAAGGCCCTGGCTCTGGTCATTTTGAACCTGGCCTCTTTAAGGCCGGGGATCAAAAGCAGGTTTTGCGACCCTGACTGAAGTGCTCTCTGGGGAACATGCGGGGAAAGGCAATCATAAGAACATAAGAGAAGCCATGTTGGATCAGGCCAATGGCCCATCCAGTCCAACACTCTGTGTCACACAGTGGCAAAAAAATTTATATATACACACACACTGTGGCTAATAGCCACTGATGGACCTCTGCTCCATATTTTTATCTAAACCCCTCTTGAAGGTGGCTATGCTTGTGGCCGCCACCACCTCCTGTGGCAGTGAATTCCACATGTTAATCACCCTTTGGGTGAAGAAGTACTTCCTTCTATCCGTTTTAACCTGTCTGCTTAGCAATTTCATCGAATGCCCACGAGTTCTTGTATTGTGAGAAAGGGAGAAAAGTACTTCTTTCTCTACTTTCTCCATCTCATGCATTATCTTGTAAACCTCTATCATGTCACCCCGCAGTCGACGTCTCTCCAAGCTAAAGAGTCCCAAGCGTTTCAACCTTTCTTCATAGGGAAAGTGCTCCAGCCCTTTAATCATTCTAGTTGCCCTTTTCTGGACTTTCTCCAATGCTATAATATCCTTTTTGAGGTGCGGCGACCAGAACTGTACACAGTACTCCAAATGAGACCGCACCATCGATTTATACAGGGGCATTATGATACTGGCTGATTTGTTTTCAATTCCCTTCCTAATAATTCCCAGCATGGCATTGGCCTTTTTTATTGCAATCGCACACTGTCTTGACATTTTCAGTGAGTTATCTACCACGACCCCACTGACCTCTTGGTCAGTCTCTGCCAGTTCACACCCCATCAACTTGTATTTGTAGCTGGGATTCTTGGCCCCAATGTGCATTACTTTGCACTTGGCTACATTGACCACAATCCCGAAGGTATGTCGTTCCCTGGCCATATAGGGCTTTAAAGGTGATAACCAGCACCTTGAAGGGAATCCGGTAAGCAATAGGTAACCAGTGTAGCATTTTCAGCACAGGTTGAATGCGTTCCTGTAACGGAAGCCCCATTAACAACCTGGCTGCAGCATTCTGCACTAGCTGAAGTTTCCGGAGGTCATCTGTGAGGGCAACCAGAACTGTCTCCAACCCATGACCCAGATGAAAGCCGGATGGGAAAGAGTTAAGGACAGAAGCGTCCTCCAGAAAGCTGCCTTCAAATTCTCCTAGGATGATTGTCTTCTCAAGATGTGGCCAAATTATCTGCTTAGGAATCAGAGCGGTGTCATAATTAAGAGTGTAGGAACTAGGATTTGGGAGACTCAAGGTTGGAATCTACACTCTGCCATGGAAGCCGGTTGGATGAAGTTGGGCCGATCACTCAATCGTACTTATCGAAGTTGTCGTGGGAATTGGAGGAGGAGGAGAGATTGGATTTATACTTTGCCCTTCAGTTGGAGTCTCAGAGCAGATTCAGATCTCCTTCCCTTCGACTCCAGTTTGGTGTGAGAGCCAGTTAGGTATAGTGGTTAAGTGCATGGGCTCTTTTCTGGGAGAACCGGGTTTGATTTCCCCACTCCTCCTCCACATGCAGCTGCTGGAGTGGCCTTGAGTCAGTCATAACTCTCTCAGAGCTGTCCTCTCAAGAGCAGTTTCTATCAGAGCTCTCTTAGCCCCACCTATCCCACAGGCAATGTTCCCTCTAAGCTGCAGAGTCTTGTGAGCAAAAATTCTACTTTGTGAGCTACTGGCATTAAAATTGTGAGCTACTGCATAACTTATTGCATTTGGGGGCCATTTTCATGAGCTAAGACTAAAATGCGTGAGCCAGAGGCTAAAAATCTGTGAGCTAGCTCACGCTAACTCAGCTTAGAGGGAACACTGCTCACAGGGTGTCTGTTGTGGGAAGGGAAAGGAGATTGTAAGCCACTCTTGAGACTCCTTTGGTAGTAAAGGTTGGGGTATAAATCCAGTTTCCTCCTCCTTTTCCTTCTCCTTTTCCTTCTCTTTATCTTCTCCTTCTTTCTTTTTTCCTACAACAGACACCCTGTGAGGTAGGTGGGACTGAGAGAGCTCTTTCGAGAACTGCTCTTGAGAGAACAGCTCTGAGAGAACTGTGGCAGACCCAAGATCATACCAGCAGATTGAAGTCTGTTGCTCTTAACCACTACACCAAACTGGCTCTCACACTAGACTGGAATGTTATAAACTGCTTTGGATCTCCACTGGGGAGACAGGTGAGGTATAAATGAAATAAAGAGAAAATTCCTTCCTGTATCAACGAACTGAAAAGAAGAAAAGCTCCACCAGTCTCCTTATGACTTGGAAAACCCAAGACTTTTTTTTTGTAGCAGGAACTTCTTTGCATATTAGGCCACATCCCCTTGATGTAGCCAATCCTCCAAGAGCTTACAGTAAGCCCTGTAAGAATAGCCCTGTAAGCTCTTGGAGGATTGGCTCCATCCGGGTGTGTGGCCTAATATGCAAAGGATGTTCCTGCTACCAAAAAAAACCTGGGAAAACCAAATTCATAAGAGAAGCCACGTTGGATCAGGCCAGTGGCCCCTCCAGTCCAACACTCTGTGTCACATAAGAACATAAGAGAAGCCATGTTGGATCATGCCAATGGCCCATCCAGTCCAACACTCTGTGTCACAGAAGAACATAAGAGAAGCCATGTTGGATCATGCCAATGGCCCATCCAGTCCAACACTCGGTGTCACAAAATGGCCAAAAAACCCAAGTGCCATCAGGAGGTCCATCAGTGGGACCAGGACACTAGAAGCCCTCCCACTGTTGCCCCCTCCAAGCACCAAGAATACAGAGCATCACTGCCCCAGACAGAGAGTTCCAACGATAAGCTGTGACTAAACTGATGGACCTCTGCTCCATATGTTGATCCAATCCCCTCTTGAAGCTGGCTATGCTTGCAGCCGCCGCCACCTCCTGTGGCAGTGAATTCCAGGTGTTAATCCCCCTTTGGGTGAAGAAGGACTTCCTTTTATCCGTTCTAACTGGGAGATGACGCATACTTCAAGTATTCAGAAGAATGGCTAGTTAAAATCCGGTGTATTGGAGTCCCCGTTTGAGAAAGCACGTAACCAGGGCAGTCACTCAGCTTAAAAACACCTTAGCTGGTTACTCTTACAAATTTCCATCCATGTCTTGATTGGTATAATATATATTTTTGAACTGTATGTGAACAAAAGAGGGGGAGGGAAACCACTTTGCTTTAGACTACGGATACATGCTTCACAGCAGGCATCCTCTTTGAGACGAGAAGGATTTCTTCTGAGGTGTTCCCCTGCCATCTGCCTGTTTTGTATGTATTTATACTAAAAAGAGTAAACAGATTGGGTGTCTTGATCTTCTTGTGCATTTCCACCCCACCCGCCCCCAAAAGTCCCTCAAACAGCATCCAAAGGTCTCCCTTCCTGATTTTCACCCTCACACCAATCCTGTAGGGTAGGTGAGCCTGAAAGAACCCTGAAAGGTCACCTAGCAATGATCCTGACAGAGGGGAAATTTAATCCTGGGTATCCTAGATCCAAGCTCAGGGTACTGACCTACTGCACCAAGGAATTAATCAGGAGCAGGCCTTGAATTCAGCAGGTGTAGTGGTGAAGTGCTCAGACTCTTCTCTGGGAGAACCGGGTTTGATTCCCCACTCCTCCACTTGCAGCTGCTGGAATGGCCTTGGGTTGGCCATAGCACTCGCAGGAGTTGTCCTTGGAAGGGCAGCTTCTCGAAGAGCTCTCTCAGCCCCACCCACCTCACAGGGTGTCTGTTGTGGGGAAAGAAGATAAAGGAGATTGTAAGCTGCTCTCTGATTCAGAGAGAAGGGAGGGGTATAAATCTGCAATTCTCCTCCTCCTCACAGGACCACAGCTCCTGACCTTTTCTGATGCCCCCTCTCCTCTCCACCTACCTCATCCATTGAATAACAGGTGCAGCTGCATAACAATCCCTGGATTAGGAAAGCGGGCACCCAGCCAGCCAATAGGAGCTTTGCCACCACCACCCCCCCCCCGCAGCCATCATGATCCCTTAGAGAAGCCCACACCACCTTCTTTCCACTTCTTATGTGATTTTGGGCAGCGGGTGGCTTGCTGGCCTTTTGACTGTGGGGTGGAGGCAGCCAAGGAGAGCCCCAGGTGAGCGAGGCCTGCTTGGGCTGGCTGGATCTCTAGCCCACCCAAGCAGGCCTCGCTCGCTCAGGGCTCTCCTTTCTTGCGTCGGGTTGCTTTTGGCTTGGGGGGGGGGGGCGGCATATGCTAATGTGTCCTGTTAATGAGCTCCACCGCCTATTTTTCCACAGAACCCCTGTTCAGGGGCAAAGGTCTTTCGTCCCAAAGGTCTTTTGCTGGCCCAAAGGTCTTTCGTCCGTTCCTGCAACTGATTAATTAGCTCAGTCTTGCAATGGTAGCGGTTTGGATGGCCTTCGCTAACTTTGCCAGAGCTTGGAATCTAAGCAGGTTTGACTCTGGTTGTAACTTGGATTTGAGACCACCAAGGAAGACAGAGGAAGGCCATGGCCAACCACCTCTGCCAGTCTAGTGCAGGGATTAAGTGTGCGGACTCTAAAATGGGCGACCTGGGTTTTTGATTCCCCATTCCTCCTCCACATGCAGCCAGCTGAGGGATCTTGGGTCACGTACAGTTCTCTCAGAACTGTCCTTTCAAGAGCTCTTTCAGCCCCACCTGGCTCATAGGGTGTCTGCTGTGCGGAAAGGAAGGGGAAGGAGATTGTAAGTCATTCTGAGACTCCCGTTTAAGGGCAGCATAGAAATTCAGTCTCTTCTTCTTTTTCTCATCTTCTGCCTTGAAAGCCCCTATGCCCTGTTGTTGGCCCTCCAGAGGAACTGCTTGGCCGCTGTGTGAGACAAGATCCTGGACTAGATTGGACCATCACTGGCCTGATCCAGCAGGGTTCTTCTGATGTTCTTATGAAGGCCTCAGCCTCTCTGCCCTGTTGTTGGACCTCCAGAGGAACTGCTTGGCCACTGTGTGAGACAAGATCCTGGACTAGATGGACCATCACTGGTCTGATCCAGCAGGGCTCTTCTGATGTTCTTATGAAGGCCTCAGCCTCTCTGCCCTGTTGTTGGCCCTCCAGAGGAACTGCTTGGCCACTGTGTGAGACAGGAGGCTGGACTAGATGGACCCTCTGGTCTGATCCAGCAGGGTTCTTCTGATGTTCTTATGAAGGCCTCAGCCTCTCTGCTTTGTTGTTGGCCCTCCCGAGGAACTCGTTGGCCCCTATGTGGGACAGGATGCTGGACTAGATGGACCATCACTGGTCTGATCCAGCAGGGCTCTTCTGATGTTCTTATGAAGGCCTCAGCCCCTCTGCCCTGTTGTTGGCCCTCCAGAGGAACTGCTTGGCCACTGTGTAAGACAAGATCCTGGACTAGATGGACCATCACTGGTCTGATCCAGCAGGGCTCTTCTGATGTTCTTCTGAAGGCCTCAGCCTCTCTGCCCTGTTGTTGGACCTCCAGAGGAACTGGTTGGCCCCTATGAGAGACAGGATGCTGAACTAGATGGTCTGATCCAGCAGGGGTCTTCTAATGTCCTTATGGAATACTGTGTATAGTTTTGGCTCCTGTATCTTCTATGAAATTCTTAAGATGGCAACATGTTATTTTAAAACTTTGAACCTCTATGTGCACTTGCAAGTTTCATTGATACCGTGTGGGCTTTATTGACTTTCTTCTGATATGATTAGCACTGCAGTATAAATGTATCCAAAAGGAGCCCCATGGCCAGAGTGGCAAAGCTGCAGTACTGCAGTTCGAGCTCTCTTCTCATGACCTGAGTTCGATCCTGGCGGAAGCTGAGTTCAGGTAGCTGGCTCAAGGTTGACTCAGCCTTCCATTCTTTCGCGGCTGGTAAAACGAGCACCTAGCTTGCTAGGGGCAAAGTATAGAGGATTGAGGAAGGCAGTGGCAAACCACCCCATAAAAAGTCTGCCGTGAAAATGTCATGATGCGACGTCACTCCAGAGTTGGAAATGACTGGTGCTTTCACAGGGGACTGCCTTTTCCTTTACTTTATAAACATATCCAAATAAACTGCAGGCTATAAAAGATATGTCTAGATTCAAACTAAGAGAGTAGGTAGCATGGCATAGCCCTATCTTGTCAAATCTCAGAAGCCAGCAGGGTGGGTACTTGGGAGGAAAACCACGAGGGAAGACTCTGCAGAGGAAGGCCATGGCCAACCACCTTTGCTTCTCACTGGCCTTGATAGCCTCTTGCTGGGGTCAACATAAGTCTTGGAGGAGAACCACCAAGGAAGGCTCTGCAGAGGAGAGCAATGGCCAGCCACCTCTGCTTCTTACTTGCCTTGAAAGCCTCTTGCTGGGGTCAACATAAGTCTTGGAGGAGAACCACCAAGGAAGGCTCTGCAGAGGAGAGCAATGGCCAGCCACCTCTGCTTCTCACTGGCCTTGAAAGCCTCTTGCTGGGGTCAACATAAGTCTTGGAGGAGAACCACCAAGGAAGGCTCTGCAGAGGAGTGCAATGGCCAACCACCTCTGCTTCTCACTGGCCTTGAAGGCCTCTTGCTGGGGTCAACATAAGTCATGGAGGAGAACCACCAAGGAAGGCTCTGCAGAGGAGAGCAATGGCTAACCACCTCTGCTTCTCACTGGCCTTGAAAGCCTCTTGCTGGGGTCAACATAAGTCTTGGAGGAGAACCACCAAGGAACGCTCTGCAGAGGAGAGCAATGGCCAGCCACCTCTGCTTCTCACTGGCCTTGAAAGCCTCTTGCTGGGGTCAACATAAGTCTTGGAGGAGAACCACCAAGGAAGGCTCTGCAGAGGAGAGCAATTGCCAGCCACCTCTGCTTCTTACTTGCCTTGAAAGCCTCTTGCTGGGGTCAACATAAGTCTTGGAGGAGAACCACCAAGGAAGGCTCTGCAGAGGAGAGCAATGGCCAGCCACCTCTGCTTCTCACTTGCCTTGAAGGCCCCTTGCTGGGTTCACCATGTCAGTTGCAACTTGACAGAAGTTACCTACAGAGTCTTGTTACTGGGAAAGCAGCATGGTATAGTCCAGTGTCTCATCAGAACGTGGAGGCTAAACAGGGTCAGCACTGAGATGAGAGACTACCAAGGAAGACTCTGCAGAGGAAGGCAACAACAAACCCCCTCTGCTCATCACTCTTTGTAAACCTCATGGCCCTGGGATAGCCATGAATTGCTTGTGACTTGGTTTCATACAATTCTTTGGAACCCTGACCTAGATGGTCCAGGCTAGCTTGATCTCATCAGATCTCAGAACCTAAGCAGGGTTGGCGCTTGGATGGGAGAACACCAAGGAAGGCTCTGCAGAAGAAGGCAATGATAAACCGCCTCTGCTTTACGCTTGCTTTGAATGCCCCTTGCCTTGAGTTGGTTGCAACTTGAAGGCCCTTAAAAAGATCGTTGCAATTTCCTAAAAGGACTGGTTTTGCTGAAAAATGGTACCCTTTATCAGAACATTGGGCAAATAAAAAATTTATACCAGATGGATGATCCCAGTTAAAGAGATACTTCTGAAAGGTACTTAAGAACATAAGAACATAAGAGGAGCCATGTTGGATCAGGCCAATGTCCCATCCAGTTCAACACTCTGTGTCACATAAGAACATAAGAGAAGCCATGTTGGATCAGGCCAGTGGCCCATCCAGTCCAACACTCTGTGTCACATAAGAACATAAGAGAAGCCATGTTGGATCAGGCCAATGGCCCATCCAGTCCAACACTCTGTGTCACATAAGAACATCAGAGAAGCCCTGTTGGATCAGGCCAGTGGCCCATCCAGTCCAACACTCTGTGTCACATAAGAACATTAGAGAAGCCATGTTGGATCAGGCCAGTGGCCCATCCAGTCCAACACTCTGTGTCACATAAGAACATTAGAGAAGCCATGTTGGATCAGGCCAATGGCCCATCCAGTCCAACACTGTGTCACACAGTGGCCAAAAATGTGTTTACATATATATTTTTATATATTTACATATATATTTTTCCATATTTTTATCTAACCCCCTCTTGAAGCTGGCTATGCTTGTAGCCGCCACCACCTCCTGTGGCAGTGAATTCCACATGTTAATCACCCTTCTTTCTCTACTTTCTCCATCCCATGCATAATCTTGTAAACCTCTATCATGTCGCCCTGCAGTCGACGTTTCTCCAAGCTAAAGAGCCCCAAGCGTTTTAACCTTTCTTCATTGAGAAAGTGTTCCAAACCTTTAATCATTCTAGTTGCCCTCTTCTGCACTTTTTCCAATGCTATAATATCCTTTTTGAGATGCGGTGACCAGAATTGCACACAGTTTTCCAAATAAGACCGCACCATCGATTTATGCAGGGGCATTATGATACTAGCTGATTTGTTTTCAATTCCCTTCCTAATAATTCCCAGCATGGCGTTGGCCTTTTTTATTGCAATCACACACTGTCTTGACATTTTCAGTGAGTTTTCTACCATGACCCCAAGATCTCTCTCTTGGTCAGTCTCTGCCAGTTCACACCCCCATCAACTTGTATTTGTAGCTGGGATTCTTGGCCCCAATGTGCATTACTTTGCAGTTGGCCACATTGAACCTCATCTGCCACGTTGACGCCCACTCACCCAGCCTCAACAGATCCCTCACAATCCTCTCTGGTTCTCACCATCCTGAACAATTTAGTGTCCTCTGCAGACTTGGCCACTTCACTGCTAACTCTCAACTCCAAATCTTTTATGGACAAGTTAAAGAGCATGGGACCCAGTACTGAGCCCTGCGGCACTCCACTGCTTACCATCCTCCACTGCGAAGACTGCCCATTTATACTCACTCTCTGCTTCCTATTACTCAGCCAGTTTTTGATCCACAAGAGGACCTGTCCTCTCACTCCATGACTCTCGAGCTTACTAAGGAGCCTTTGATGAGGAACTTTATCAAAAGCTTTCTGGAAGTCAAGGTAAACAATATCTATCGGGTCTCCTTTGTCCACATGTTTGTTCACCCCCTCAAAGAAATGTAACAGGTTAGTGAGGCAAGATCTTCCCTTACAGAACCCATGCTGAGTCTTCCTCAATAACTTGTGTTCATCAATGTGCCTACTCATTCTGTCCTTCATAATGGTTTCTACCAACTTTCTCGGTATTGAAGTCAGACTGACTGGCCTGTAGTTTCCCGGGTCGCCTCTGGACCCTTTTTAAAGATGGGGGTGACATTTGCTACTTTCCAGTCCTCAGGAACAAAGGCAGATTTCAATGAAAGATTACGTATTTTTGTCAGAAGATCCACAAGTTCAACTTTGAGTTCTTTCACAACTCTTGGATATATGCCATTCGGACCTGGTGACTTATTAGTTTTTAATTTGTCTATCAGTTGTAGGACCTCCTCTCTTGTTACCTCAATCTGACTCAGGTCTTTCAACACCCCTTCTGTGGTTCTGGAGCAGGCAAACACTTCTCATCTTCCACAGTGAAGACGGAGGCAAAAAATGCATTCAGCTTCTCAACCATTTCCCTATCCTTCAGTAATCCTTTGATCCCTTGGTCATCCAAGGGCCCCACTGCCTCCCTGGCTGGTTTCCTGCTTCTAATATATTTGAAGAAATTTTTATTGTTGGTCTTTGTTTTTTGCAATATTCTCCTCATAGTCCCTTTTTGCCTGCCTGATCACAGTCTTGCATTTGATTTGCCACTGCCTGTGTTCCCTTTTATTAATCTCACTTGGACTGGCTTTCCACCGCTTAAAGGAGTCCTTCTTACCTTTTACAGCTTCCATTACTTTGTTTGTTAACCATGCAGGCCTTCTCTTATACCTGTTCATACCTTTCCTAACTTGTGGTATATATTTTATCTGAGCTTTTAGGATTGTAGTTTTAAATAGCCTCCAAGCTTCCCCAAGGGTTTTGACTGTGTTTACCTTTCCTTTCAGTTTCCTCTTCACATGCCTCCTCATTTCAGAGAATTTACCCCTTTTAAAGTTAAACGTGGTTGTGCCGGTCTTTTGAGGCAACTTTCTATTTATACAAATGGTGAAATCAATAACGTTATGGTCACTGCTCCCAAGCGGTGTGATCATTTTTACATCTCTCACCGAGTCTTGGGCATTACTTAGGACCAAATCCAGGATCGCCCCACCCCTGGTAGGTTCTGAGACCATCTGCTCCATAGCATAGTCATTGAGAGCATCTAGAAACTCAATCTCTTTCTCTCGACCAGAACACATATTGACCCAATCAATCTGCGGGTAGTTAAAATCACCTATGACGACACAATTTTTATGTCTAGCCACTATCTTTAAGCCTTCCATCATATTATAATCCTCTATCTTTTGATTTGGTGGGCGATAACAAACTCCCATAGTTAAATTTCCTTTTGGGCCCTCTATTTCGACCCAAAGCATTTCTAGAAGGGAATCTAATTCTCTGACCTCAGTCTTTCTGGACCGTATGCCCTCTCTGACATACAGAGCCACCCCACCTCCAACCCTTCCCTCCCTATCCTTCCGATATAACATATCCAGGAATCACCGTGTCCCACTGATTCTCCTCATTCCACCAAGTTTCTGAAATTCCCACAATGTCTAAGGTCATTGTAAATATGCAATATTAGCTGTATTGGACATTTAGGTTTTTTATTTTTAACTTTTAATTAAATATAAATCATTTGATGCAAATATTACTAGGATACCAGTGATTTTTTTTTTCTTTGTAATACATCTCACTGTTGGGTCAGTTTAGATTGAATTGATATTTAGGGGGAGGTCTTTGTGAGTTTCCTGCATTGTGCAGGGGGTTGGACTAGATGACCCTGGAGGTCCCTTCCAACTCCAGGATTCTAAGAACTTCCTGACAGAGCGGTTCCTCAGTGGAAGAGGCTTTCTCAGGAGGTGGTGGGCTCTCCTTCCTTGGAGGTTTTTCAACAGCAATGAAGATCCTGTGAATTTAAAGGGAGGTGTTTGTGAGTTTCCTGCATTGTGCAGGGGTTGGACTAGGTCCCTTCCTAGGATTCTATGATTCTATGCTTTAACTGGGCTCTCCTTCCTTGGAGGTTTTTAAACAGAGACTAGAGAGCCATCCGACAGCAATGAAGATCCTGTGAATTTAGGGGGAGGTGTTTGTGAGTTTCCTGCATTGTGCAGGAGGTTGGACTAGATGACCCTGGAGGTCCCTTCCAACTCTTTGATTCTGTGATTCTATATATCGTGTGTATGTTTATTTGCCAATTTTAAGTAGTGATTTTTGTTTATATGAAAAATGAAATGCGTTATAGGCAGCTTCAAGAGAGGATTGGAGCAGAGGTCCATCAGTGGGTATTAGCCACTCTGTGTGTGTGTGTGTGTGTATTGGCCACTGTGTGATACAGAGTGTTGGACTGGATGGGCCATTGGCCTGATCCAACATGGCTTCTCTTATGTTTTTATGTTCACTTTGCTGAATGTTGTATTTTGAGTATTGTTGACGTAACATTTATCTGTACTTCAAGAAAGAAAATTAATTTGCTTTAAAAAAAAAAAACATTCATAGATTCAAACCACTATTCAAACCTGGATTCACTGAATAACTCTGACAAGTTCATCAACTCACAGCTTCGTTTCTCTGACGGTAAAATGGTTAACTTCAGCATGTCACCAGGAAATAAGGGCAAAAAGCATAACCCTCCCAGAGGCTGTAGGTAAACAAGAAGGCTGATTTAGTCATGGCAAGTCGCTTTTGGAAAGAACTGGTGGAATTGCTCTGTGAGACATATTGGTATATGCGTGCACATGGTGCATAGAAGGGGACCAGGCTGGCCCTTTTGGCATCCCGAGCATCCGTCCTCTCCCTCCCTAGGCTTGTTCACTGCACAGGTACAAATTGTGGGCTGGTAGACTTTGTTGCTGTGATAGGTAACAATTGGGAACAAATGTTCTCAGTTTCATAGAGGGTGCCTAGAGGGTTGTACCCCCTGTGGGTGAATGCATCGAGTGATAAGAAGATGATGATGATATTGGAATAATATCCCACCCTCCACTCTGAGTCCGAGTCTCCTTTCCCTTCCTCCCCCGCAACAGACACCCTGTGAGGTAGGTGGGGCTGAGAGAGCTCTTATAGCAGCTGCTCTTTCAAGGACAACCTCTGCCAGAGCTATTCCAGCAGGTGCAAGTGGAGGAGTGGGGAATCAAACCCAGTTCTCCCAGAGAAGAGTCCGCACACTTAACCACTACACCAAACTGGCTCTCCAGGTGGTGACAAGCCAGCATCCTCACTCCCTGTCTTTCTCTACATGTGCTGACCATATACATTGATATGTTGTATGTTCAGTGATAGCAGCCGGGTGGCATTGTGTCCAGTTGGGTAACCAACTCATAAACGACCACGTCGTCTTGATTGCATGGGGCTTGAATAACCAAAGGAACAATTACTAAGACATCCATTTTTTTTCTGTGTGGTTTTTTTTTGTGGTATATTTTGTGTGTGCGTGCGTGCCTGAGAAGTCATGGCAAATTCTGGCAACCCCTCCTGGGGCGTGGAGACTCTTCAGAGAAGTGGCTTGTTTCAGCCTGCCTCTGCCTCCCAGTCCTGGTATTCCAAGGAGGTCTCCCACCAAGTCTTTGTCAGGGTCAGCCCTGCTTAGCTTCCAAGGTCTGACAAGATCAGGCTTGTCTGGGCTATCCAGGTCAGGGCCTCCATTTCGGACTGTGCAAGGAAACCAGTTTGTTAGGCAGTACTGTTAGTTCCATGTTCCGTGCCCTTTCTGTGGAAATGCAGGTTGCTGTGTTTGATACTCTCCAACATTGGCTACTTGGCCTGTTCATAGTGGATTTTCATACTGGGAATATGTGAAGCCTAGCCCATTTGGGCATGCCCCGTTGCAGGAGCATACTGTCTAGATCAGGGGCGTCGAACTCATTTGTTATGAGGGCCGGATCTGACCTAAATGAGACCTTGTCGGGCCGGGCCATGTCGGGTTGGGCCATGTGTGTATCTATTTAAGATGAGGTACTTCTTCACCCAAAGGGTGATTAACATGTGGAATTCACTGCCACAGGAGGTGGTGGCGGCCACAAGTATAGCCACCTTCAAGAAGGGTTTAGATAAAAATACGGAGCACAGGTCCATCAGTGGCTATTAGCCACAGTTTATGTGTGTATATAAAATTTTTTGCCACTGTGTGACACAGAGTGTTGGACTTGATGGGCCGTTGGCCTGATCCAACATGGCTTCTCTTATGTTCTTATGTTCTTAGGTAAGCAGAGATATAAATTTTATAAAGAAAAGAGACAAACACAAATATATATTTTTAAAAAACTTAAAACATGTTTAAAACATTAGCACTCATTGGTTTTAGATGCTTTCTTTGTATTTTTCCCATGAGATCCAGGGAACTGGGCAAAGGAAGCGCTGGCTCTTCTTTCCCCAGGGGACTGGGGGGGAGGCTCAGCCAATAGAAGAAAGAGAGGCTTGGCTCAGTAGCTCTGCTGTGCAATTGAGAGAGCCTGGCAAAGCAAGCTATTCCTCCCCCCTTCCTCCCCAAGGGAGGAGCCTCAGCCAGTAGAGAAAACAGAGGTGTTGCTCTGTAGCTCGGCTGTGCGATTGAGCAAGCCTGGCAAAGCAAGCTGTGATGCAGAAGGAAGCAAGAGAGAGGGAGAAGGAAGCAGACAACAGCAAGTTGCTCGGGGGCCTGATAGGAGCCTTCTGGGGGCCTGATTCGGCTCCTGGGCCACATGTTTGACACCCCCGTGTAGATCTTCCCTAGAGAGATGCGAGTATGAATGAATATGGCCTCAAGCAATGCCTTCCATGGGCTGGTGAGCTGTTGCAGATTAAGCACTCTAGGAATGACTTGCGTATTTCAGTCCAGGTACTTTTCAATGAAAAAAGGTTCATGCCTCTGGGCCAAAAAGCTGTTGACTAGTCAAGCAAAGTATATGCCTGCCTGAACCATCCACTACAGCCTGCTTCTTTGTGAAACGAAAGGCATTTTCTGGCTTTCGAAACATTCCATTGGCAAGGAACGGTGACTTAGAAGTAAGGAAAGACAATGAACATGGAGAATCAAAGCATGCCAGAGTGTTGTACATAAATACATGAAGCCAGGGCTTCCTTTGTATCAGGAACTCCAATTCTCTTGGAGTTTATGGTAGGCCCTGTACTAACAGCCCTGTAAGCTCTTGGAGCACTGGCCACAACAGGGGTGTGTGGCCTAATATGCAGATCAGTTCCTGCATGAAGCTGTCTTATACTGAATCAGACCATCAGTCTATCAATTATGTCTTTATTCCATTTTGGTGTGGTTAAGTGTGCGGACTCTTATCTGGGAGAACCGGGTTTGATTCCCCACTCGCACCTGCTGGAATGGCCTTGGGTCAGCCACAGCTCTCATAAAGGTTGTCCTCGAAAAGCAGCTGCTGTCAGAGCTCTCTCAGCTCCACCCACCTCACAGGGTGTCTGTTGTGGGGGAAGAAGATAAAGGAGATTGTGAGCTGCTCTGAGACTCTGACTCAGGGAGAAGGGCAGGGTATAAATCTGCAGTCTCCTCCTCCTCCTAAAGTCTTCATTTCCTCATCCCCAGCAGCTGGCTGCACTTCCACTTTCTTGGAGGTTTTTAAACAGAGGCTAGATGGCCATCTGACAGCAATGAAGATCCTGTGAATTTAAAGGGAGGTGTTGTGAGTTTCCTGCATTGCGCAGGGGGTTGGACTAGATGACCCTAGACGTCCCTTCCAACTCTATGATTCCTCCTCTTCCTCCTCCTCCAGTTTGGAGCTGAAGGACACTGGCTTGCCTCAGGCCTACCTAGAGAATTCCCAACATAATTCTGTAGATCTCTGTCATGCCACATGAACACGTGAAAATGCCTTATACTGAATCACATCCTTGCTCCATCAGAGTCAACATTGCCTACTCAGGCTGGCAGTAGCTCTCCAGTGTCCCAGACATTGCCTACTCGGGCTGGCAGCAGCTCTCCAGTGTCCCAGACATTGCCTACTCGGGCTGGCAGCAGCTCTCCAGTATCCCAGATATTGCCTACTCGGGCTGGCAGCAGCTCTCCAGTGTCCCAGACATTGCCTACTTGGGCTGGCAGCAGCTCTCCAGTATCCCAGACATTGCCTACTCGGGCTGGCAGCAGCTTTCCAGTGTCCCAGACATTGCCTACTCAGGCTGGCAGCAGCTCTCCAGTGTCCCAGACATTGCCTACTCGGGCTGGCAGCAGCTCTCTAGTGTCCCAGACATAGCCTACTCGGGCTGGCAGCAGTTCTCCAGTGTCCCAGACATTGCCTACTCGGGCTGGCAGCAGCTCTCCAGTGTCCCAGAGATTGCCTACTCGGGCTGGCAGCAGCTCTCCAGTGTCCCAGACATCTCTTCTACTGCCTGTTCCTTAACTGGAGATGCCGGGGATTGAACCTGGGACCTTATGCAGACCAAGCAGATGCTCTACCACTGAGCCACAGGCCCCGTCACCCCTCAATGATAGTTTCTACAAGCTAAAGAGCCCTA
Organism: Heteronotia binoei; assembly: GCF_032191835.1. Classification (NCBI taxonomy): domain Eukaryota; kingdom Metazoa; phylum Chordata; class Lepidosauria; order Squamata; family Gekkonidae; genus Heteronotia; species Heteronotia binoei. The sequence goes on from NC_083224.1 coordinate 16,136,280, forward strand.
ACCTCTTTTAACCTTTCTTCATACGGAACGTGTTCCATTCCCTTCATCATTTTAGTTCCCCTTTTCTGCACCTTTTCCAATGCCGTAATATCTGTTTTGATGTGCGGTGACCTGTACACAGTGTTCTAAATGAGGCTGCGCCATCAATTTATAGGGGGGGGGGGTGGATTACGATACTGGCTAATTTATTTTCAGTTCCCTTCTTATTCAATTCCCAGCAAATCATTTGCCTTTAGATTGCAGTTCTTAGGGAAAGATGTTGTTGTTCAGTCGACTACGACTCCTTGCGACCCCATGGACCAAGTTACGCAAGGCCCTCCTGTCTTCCGCCATCCTCCAAAGTCTGCTCCAATTCATGTGAGTTACATCAGTCAGGCTGTCCGGCCAAACGCTGTCCTGCCAGTTTGGTGTAGTGGTGAAGTGTGCGGACTCTTATCTGGGAGAACCGGGTTTGATTCCCCACTCCTCCACTTGCAGCTGCTGGGATGGCCTTGGGTCACCCATAGCTCTGGCAGAGGTTGTCCTTGAAAGGGCAGCTGCTGGGAGATCCCTCTCAGCCCCACCCACCTCGCAGGGTGTCTGTTGTGGGGGAAGAAGGGAAAGGAGATTGTGAGCCACTCTGAGACTCCGTCCTTGAAAGGGCAGCTGCTGGCAGAGCGCTCTCACCTCACAGAGCGCTACCCACCTCACAGGGTGTCTGTTGTGGGAGGAGAAGATATAGGAGATTGTAAGCCGTTCTGAGTTGTCCTTGAAAGGGCAGCTGCTGTGAGAGCCCTCTCGGCCCCACCCACCTCACAGGGTGTCTGTTGTGGGAGGAGAAGATATAGGAGATTGTAAGCCGCTCTGAGTTGTCCTTGAAAGGGCAGCTGCTGTGAGAGCCCTCTCGGCCCCACCCACCTCACAGGGTGTCTGTTGTGGGAGGAGAAGATATAGGAGATTGTAAGCCGCTCTGAGTTGTCCTTGAAAGGGCAGCTGCTGTGAGAGCCCTCTCGGCCCCACCCACCTCACAGGGTGTCTGTTGTGGGAGGAGAAGATATAGGAGATTGTAAGCCACTCTGAGTCTTGGATTCAGAAAGAAGGGCGGGGTATACATCTAGAGTCTTCTCCTCCTCCTCCTCTTTGCCTTCTGTCTTCCCCAGCATCAGGGTCTTCTCCAGGGAGTGCTCCCTTCTCATTGGGTGGCCAAAGTATTGGAGCTTCAGCTTCATCCTCTGACCTTCCAGGGAACAGTCTGGGTTGATTTCCCTTAGGGCTGACCGATTTGATCTTCTTGCAGTCCAAGGGACTCTTGAGATGAGCTGGATTCAAGTCTGACAGCCCAGGCTACCCTGATCTCATCAGATCTCAGAAGCTAAGCGGGGTCAGCCGTGGTTAGTATTTGAATGGGAGACCTCCAAGGAAGCCCAGGGTCGCTACGTGGAGGCAGGCAACGGCAAACCACCTCTGTTCGTTTCTTGCCTTGAAAACCCAGCTGGGCTGCCATGCGCTTCCCACGACTTGATAGCACCTTAGAAACCACCAAGATTTTTCAGGGTATAATCTTGAGAGTCCCTTGGGCTGCAAGAAGATCCAATCAGTCAGTCCGAAGGGAAATCTACCCAGACTGTTCCCTGGAAGGTCAGATGCTGAAGCTGAAGCTCCAGTACTTTGGCCACCCAGTTAGAAGGGAGCACTCCCTGGAGAAGACCCTGATGCTGGGGAAGACAGAAGGCAAAAGAAGAAGGGGGCGGCAAAAGAGGAGATGGCTGGACAGCGTTACTGATGTAGCAAGCACGAATTTGAGCAGACTTCAGAGGATGGTGGAAGACAGGAGGGCCTGGCGTGACTTGGTCCACAGGGTCGCAAAGAGTTGGACTCGACTGTGTGACTGAACAGCAACAAAGCTAGGGGTGGCCAAACTGCAGCTCGGCAGCCACATGTGGCTCTTTCATGCGCATTGTGTGGGTCTCGAAGCTCCACCTCACCCCATCAACTGGCTTGGAGAAGGCTTTTCTCTCTTTAAATCACTTTGCCATCACTTTGCTTGGAGACTGCATTTGAAGTTCAAGTGGCTTTCTTTCCACCTATCCCTCCCCCCCCCATCTATTGTCCTGCCTGCCTTGACAAGCTCTCAAGCATCTGACTTTCAATATCGTGTGGCTCTCAAACATCTGTCATTTATTCTACGTGGCTCTCATAAGAACATAAGAGAAGCCATGTTGGATCAGGCCAACGGCCCATCCAGTCCAACACTCTGTGTCACACAGTGGCAAAAATTTTTATATATACACACACACACTGTGGCTAATAGCCACTAATGGACCTGTGCTCCATATTTTTATCTAAACCCCTCTTGAAGGTGGCTATGCTTGTGGCCGCCACCACCTCCTGTGGCAGTGAATTCCACATGTTAATCACCCTTTGGGTGAAGAAGTACTTCCTTTTATCCGTTTTAACCTGTCTGCTCAGCAATTTCATCGAATGCCCCCGAGTTCTTGTATTGTGAGAAAGGGAGAAAAGGACTTCTTTCTCTACTTTCTCCATCCCATGCATTATCTTGTAAATCTCTATCATGTCACTCTGCAGTCGACGTTTCTCCAAGCTAAAGAGTCCCAAGCGTTTCAACCTTTCTTCATAGGGAAAGTGCTCCAGCCCTTTAATCATTCTAGTTGCCCATTTCTGGACTTTCTCCAATGCTATAATATCCTTTTTGAGGTGCGGCGACCAGAACTGCACACAGTACTCGAAATGAGACCGCACCATCGATTTATACAGGGGCATTATGATACTGGCTGATTTGTTTTCAATTCCCTTCCTAATAATTCCCAGCATGGCGTTGGCCTTTTTTATTGCAAACGCACACTGTCTTGACATTTTCAGTGAATTATCTACCACGACCCCAAGATCTCTCTCTTGGTCAGTCTCTGCCAGTTCACACCCCATCAACTTGTATTTGTAGCTGGGATTCTTGGCCCCAATGTGCATGTCAAGCAAGTTTGGCCACCCCTGCTATAAGCTTTCCAGAGTCCAAACTCTTCCTCAGAACCAGGACAAGAATTCACTGCCACAGGAGGTGATGGCTGCTGCAAGCATAGACAGCTTCAAGAGGGGATTGGATAAACGCAGGGGTGGAATTCTAGCAGGCGCTCCTTGGCATATTAGGCAACACACCCCTGATGTAGCCAATCCTCCAAGAGCTTACAAGGCTCTTTTGTGGAAGCTCTTGGAGGATGGGCTACATCAAGGGTATGTGGCCTAATATGCAAAGGAGCTCCTCTTAGAATCTCACCCCTGGATAAACATATGGAGCAGAGGTCCATCAGTGGCTATTAGCCACAGCATATTGTTGGAACTCTTTGTCTGGGAACTCTCTCTGTATTCTTGGTGCTTGGGAGGGGCAACTGTGGGAGGGCTTCTAGCCCCACTGGTGGACATCCTGATGGCACCTGGGGTATTTTTTTGCCACTGTGTGACACAGAGTGTTGGACTGGATGGGCCATTGGCCTGATTCAACATGGCTTCTCTTATGTTCCTATGAATCCGTTTCTGGGAAAGGCACGTGGGAAGGTGCTGACTTTCTTCTCCAACTTTGGGAAAAGTTTGCAGAAGACTTTGAAGGTGGACTTTTTTTGGCTGCAGCGTCTCTCTAGAGTTTGAGGGGGGGAGAGATCTTTCCTGTGTGTTTGTGTGTGCGCATGTTGTGGCCTTTGCCTAGGCAAGCGCGTGTGACAATCTATTCTGCTCCCCTGCTTGATCTTTGAATATTTAGATCAGGGAAGAGAGGGGTCTGTCCTCTTTGGCAATGCGTCCCCCCCCCCACTCCCCACAGCTTTTGACGAAGATGAGTAATCTTTCTTAACCACCCAAGAACATTGTAAAGTACTTTCGCCGCAGCTCGGCTAAGCCAGGGCATCTGTCACTCCCTTTGCTTGTTGCTATTAGAAATTATGGGACTGTACCATAAGCAGGGAATGCGGAGGGGGGGATTAAGTGGTAACCTTCCCCGGGTCCTTTTGTCTCTTTTGCATAAAAAAAAGAACCCTCGACCTTATCCTGCATATTAATTATGAATCAGGTTGGAGGGGGGTGTTTTTTTTTGGGGGGAGGGGGCCTTCCCCTTCTGTTAGGGGTAGAGGAAAGAAAAAGGCGGCGTGGGGGTTTGGAAATCCCTCCTGTAAACATCCCCCCTCCAAAACAAAAGTCTGCACCGCCACGGTCTCTCTCTCTCTCTCTCTCTCTGTCTCCCCCCCCCCCCCTGCACTGTAGATTTATTTCACCTCGGAGAGTAAACAGATATATTGCCAGCCCAAAGGGTTGATGGGTAGGGTATTTACAAAGAGGGGGGGGGAAGAAGCCAACGCGCCCCCCCTCGCCGCCGCCTCCTCCTCCTTCCCCCCCCCCCAAGCCATTCCCATTAATGAGAGCGATCATTAAGTGAGACGCCGCTTTCCCCAGCTGCAAAAAAAAAAAAAAAAGACACAGAGTTGGCGATTGCAAAAGACTTGGCGATTTAATTGAAAGCTGCAACCTTTCTCTACGCCTCTTTCCCGGGGTAAGGAAGCGCGCGGGGAGGGGGGGGCGCTCCCAGCAAGTGCTTTCTCTTCTCTCGCTCTTCTCTTCCTCTCCCCCCCCCCGTCCCCTTTCCAACCTCTCCTCTCCACCTTCCAACTCAACCTCTCTCTCTCTCCCTCCCTCTCTCTCTCTCTCTCTCTCTCTCCCCCCCCCCCCATGTAAATTTCATGCTCGCGTTCCGTGATGTCATTTTGAAAAGGGACAGACAATAGGCTGCGGGCAAAAGGTAAGGCGAGCGTTCCGTGTTTTATTTTATGAGGGGGGTTGATTAGCTAGGAGGAATATATGTATATATATATACGGCTGATAAAAGGCAGAAAGGGTGAATTGCAATTAAAAAAAAACAAACAGATATATAATCACAATTATTCCTATTATTATTATTATTTTTATTATTATTATTATTGAAACAAGTGCTTGCATTGGCTTTTTCCGGAAAGGTGGGAAAGTGAGTGTTTGGAAAAAAAGAAAATATATATATCTATATGATCTGCGTCTCCGTAGGGGTCTTTACATTCGCCGGCTGTGGTGTGCGAAGCTGGAGCGATTGCTGTGTTGGGGAGTGGGGGTGGGGGTGGGATTGCTTTATTCGGTTATTTATTTACTTCTTTCTCGTCGGTTTGGCTCCGCGGTCGCCTCGATGGCGGATTTTATTTTCATTTTTATTTTCCTAGCGGGCTGAAAGAGTAGAAAGACGAGGCGGAGGGGAAAGAGCACGGGGAGGGAGGTGGAAGAGCGGAACTTGCGGGGGGGGCGGGGGGTCGGTAGCCGGATCCGACTGAGAAAGTTTCTGGCTCTTTTTTTTTTTCCCCACCCTCTTCCTTTCTTAAAAAAAAAAAATTATTCTCTGCCCTTTCGGAGATCCGGAGCTGGATCCTCACTCCGTTCGAGGTTTCCTAAAGGGGGGAAAGAGAGTTGGGTGAAGTCAACCGCCCAGAGCGTCTCATCCCCGCGGTCTTTGGACTTGCTCGGGCTCGGAGGTCGCTGTCCAGAGTGCTGAAACCGGGGCCGGCGCTTCGTTGAATGGGGATGGGGGAGAGTGGAAGTCTTTCTCCCTGCTTTATTATTATTATTTTCCCTGACCTGTTTGTGGGAATCCAAAGGAAGGCAAGAAGCCGACTTCAAACAGACATTATTTCCCACTGTTTCCTTTCTTTTCTCTCCCCCCCCCCACCCCCAGCATCAATTTGAGCTTTCACAGTTCTTAACGCAGATTCATTATTCTGTCCGTGTCGATAGATAAACGCATAAGCAAAGTCGGCGGAGGAGTGAGAGCTTCCGTGCTTCAAAGGGGGAAGGGGTTTGAAAAAGTATCTAGCGTTTTGGAAACAAGTTGCTTCGCATTTTTTTTGAAAAAAAGAAACCTCGAGACGAGCGCTTGCCCATTTTGAGCCTTGGGTTCATTTCACACATAACTTTAGATTCTTTAGAATATATTTAAAAGGCCAGGAACAAAGGGGAGGTTGCTTTTCTCCCCTTCTCCCCCCACCCCCTTTTAAAAAAGAAACCTCTGGGTTTTGCTGTTTTGATTGCATTGGATTGTTTGAGCTTCCTTCCTTCCTTCCTTCCTTCCTTCCTTCCTTCCTTCCTTCCTTCCTTCCTTCCTTCCTTCCTTCCTTCCTTCCTTCCTTCCTTCCTTCCTTCCTTCCTTCCTTCCTTCCACTGGAAGAAAGTGTTCTATAGACAGCACTTCCCTCACTCTTTTTGTAGCCTGCCGCCGTGACTTTGCTTACACGTGCCTCTCTCAATCTCAAAGAGTTTGAGGGGCGCTGGGATTTAACTGACGCCTTTGTGAGGGGGGAGGCTGAGTTCCTGGGGGTTTTTTATTGACAAACAAAAGAGGAGATTGTTCCACTAAAAAACAGCAAGGGAGGCCTTTGTTTGACTTCAGAGCCATCCATTGCTTTGCCTAGGAAAGCTCTGTTGTTGAACTGGGGACGACAACTGATGTGTGTGTGTACGCATGCATATATGTATGCATATAAAATTTGGCCAAGTTTGTGTCTTTTAGCCGGGAGGATGGAGCAGCCGGTTAGAACCGAGCACCTCGTTTTCTCGGACAGCCATTTCCTACTTTGGAAGGGGGAAGAGGAAGGGGGGACGCTTTCACGACTCAGTCACATCAACGCGGCACCCTTAATTGTGTTAGTATCGTATGCTCTCCCCCATCCCCCCCCCCCGCCCCATGTGCTCGGGACTTCTAGGAGACCCAGTCAGGGGGAAGTTCTCTCCCCAAACTGCACTCACCCTCTCTACAGCTCATCTGTTCTCATTACTGGCCGCTTCCATATGCCCACTTTAATTAATGCCAGACAAAAGAAGAAGGGTGAGAAAGGGGGTAGGTTGTCGGAATTAAAGTCCCAGACTTGCTTGGGGTGCCGTGGGAGTTGGAGAAACTAGGAGCAAAGACTGTGGGGAGGTTGCTCGTTTAATGGGGTTCCAGCTATGTGCACTTGATTTTTTTTTTGGGGGGGGGCATTAATAACATACATATTGGAAAGGAAAGGTCCCCTGTGCAAGCACCAGTCATTTCCGACTCTGGGGTGACGTTGCTTTCACAACGTTTTCACAGCAGACTTTGTTACGGGGGGGTTTCCCATTGCCTTCCCCAGTCATCTACACTTTCCCCCCAGCAAGCTGGGTCCTCATTTTACCGACCTTGGAAGGATGGAAGGCTGTGTCAACCTCAAGCCGGCTACCTGAAAACCCAGCTTCCACCGGGGGTCGAACTCAGATCGTGAGCAGAGCTTAGGACTGCAGTACAGCAGCTTTAAGACTCTGCACCACGGGGCTCTCTAAACATACATATTACCCAGTTGCTAGATGGTTTGTCAAGGCAGCTTTGATAATCCGATCTTTGGGAGAGAAAACAAGACAGTGGCGTGTAGTTCAAGTTCTCCTCTATACGTGAACATGTACACATACTCCAAGGATCTCGAACCAGCTAGCAAAGTAGCCTCTTCATCTTACTGGCCATTCGATGAACCGTCTTCATTCCCTTTGGGGAGGGACAGTGGCTCAGTGGTAGAGCATCTGCTTGGTGAGTAGAAGGTCCCAGGTTCAGTCCCCGGCATCTCCAACTGAAAAAGGTCCAGGAACGTAGGTGTAAAAAACCTCAGCTTGAGACCCTGGAGAGCAGGGGAGGGACGGTGGCTCCGTGGTAGAGCATCTGCTTGGGAAGCAGAAGGTCCCAGGTTCAGTCCCTGGCATCTCCAAAAAAGGGTCCAGGCAAATAGGTGTGAAAAACCTCCGCTTGAGACCCTGGAGAGCCGCTGCCAGTCTGAGAAGACAATACTGACTTTGATGGACCGAGGGTCTGATTCAGTATAAGGCAACTTCAATTGTTCATACCTATGTCTTCATTTGGGAGGGGCGCTGACTCAGTGGTAGAGCGTCTGCTTGGTACTGACTTTGATGGACCAAGGGTCTGATTCAGCAGAAGGCATAGCCTCATATGTTAGGTTCCAAAGGCTTCTTTTGGCTGCTGGTAACTTACTAGGAATATGGATAATATGATGTCTATGCTGGAGAGGAAGAGAGAGCGAGAGAAAGATAAATATTTGAACAAAAGCCCCTGGCTGGACAAGAAAAGAGTCAAGTTCTAAGCATAGGCCAGCTTGTTTACCCGAGGAGAACTCTAGGAAGCGTTTTATATTTTTTGCCGAAGATTCGCTAATCAACTCTAGACCTATATTTAGACCGGTATAAATAGCACACTACATAAGGAGGAGGCTGACTGCATCGTCTTGGAAGGAACCGAGAAAGGTTTATTGTTTCCTTTCCCTTTTCCTTGTTGAGTTTCGAGGCAGAATCGTGCATTTCCCTCCCCTCCCCTCACGCAGTGGAACAAGACTCAACTTGTAGAAAAACTTAAGGAGAAGTTGGGCCCTGGGAGTTTTTTTCTTGACCGTTGACGAGATTTCCGTGAAAACATCCGGGCTCTGCAGGATCTGCCACAGTTCCGCAGGGCCTGCAAAACCGAATTATTTAAACTCACCTTTACGGACTGAAGGGAGGGAGCTATTACTCCATGGCACCGATAAGCCCACCGAATCATCGTAACTGAAGCAAGAACATTCAGAGTAATTAGAAACGCACATCTTGCTTTTAATGATTGTAAACTGTACTGGTTGATTTTATTGCGTAATCTGCATTTAATGTGTGGTTTATTTGCTGTTCGCTACCCTGAGCCCGTCAGGGGAGGACAGGATATAAATCTGACAAAATAAAATTTAAAAAAAAATTGAAAAGCAGGACCCAAAAGACTCAGAACATTAACGGTTGGCAGATTCAGGGCAGGCAAAGAAAGGTTGATCTTCACACTCTGTGTAACCAGGCCTCCGATTCAGGGGGAGCTCACAGGAGCACAGCTCCTGAACCTTTCTGAGGGTTCCACCTCCTTGTCCATTGAAGAGTAGGTGCAGCTGCATAACAATCCCTGGATGAGCTCCACCTGTTACTTTTCTACAAAATGACCACCGTGTATAACTAACATGGGGAACTCATGAGCATAGATGGAGGGATGGCCACTAGTTTGGTGGTGGAAGGAACACGGCAATGCACCTGGCTGGAATACGCACAGATTTCATGCTCTGTGTCGGGGGTGGCCAAACTTGCTTCATGGAAGAGCCGCGTAGAATAAGTCTAAGATGTTTGAGAGCCGGAAGGAAGGAAGGAAGGGCCAGTTTGGTGTAGTGGTTAAGTGTGCAGACTCTTATCTGGGAGAATCCGGTTTGATTCCCCACTCCTCAACTTGCAGCTGCTGGAATGGCCTTGGGTCAGCCATAGCTGCTCCTCCTCTTTCTTCATTCTTCCATCTTAAACTTCCTCCCAAGGTTGGCATCTAGAAGTTCTTCTGGCCTCCTCCCTATGGCCTGTAGGCTGTGTTTGCTTCCAGAAGGGGCAGGCCAGGTTTGGGAATGCCAGTCCAGTTTCTGGATGAGATGGTGTCGAATGGAGGGGAGTAGGAATGAAACAGATTGAGGAAACGGCTTCCCCTCTTCCCCTCTCTTGCCTATAGAGAAAGGTGCTCTTTGAGCTTTTTAGTCATAAACATAAGCACTAGAGAGGATGGCCCCATCTCACAAGTCCAGTTTTAAGCCGCAGCACACGAATATAAGCCGATTTCACCTCCTAATGGAAAGACTCCTTTAAGCTGGAGTTGTTATTAATGGGTGGGAATGCTGGAAATCTTTAAAAAGCACTGGATCCACTGCTAGGTTCCTAATTCTCCTGTGTTTGTTCTGCAAATGTGGGGAGGGTGAATGTGGCGAGGAGAGCCAGTTTGGTGTAGTGGTTAAGTGCACAAACTCTTATCTGGGTTTGATTCCCCACTCCTCCACTTGCACTTGCTGGAATGGCCTTGGGTCAGCCATAGCTCTCGCAGGAGTTGTCCTTGAAAGGGCAGCTTCTGGGAGAGCCCTCTCAGCTCCACCCACCTCACAAGGTGTCTGTTGTGGGGGGAGAAGATATAGGATGGGGTGGCCATCGGCAGCAATGTTCCCTCTAAGCTGCAGAGGCTTGTGAGCAAAGGTTCTTTTTTGCGAGCTACCGGCATTGAAGTTGTGAGCTGCTGCATAAATTAGTTTGCTCTGGGGCCATTTTTCCTGAGCTAAGACAAAAATGTGTGAGCCAGGGGCTAAAAATCTGTCAGCTAGCTCACACTAACTCAGCTTAGGGGGAACACTGGCGGTGGGCCATTTCCACATGGGGAGGGATGGTGGCTCAGTGGTAGAGCATCTGCTTGGTAAGCAGAAGGTCCCAGGTTCAATCCCTGGCATCTCCAAAAAAGGGTCCAGGCAAATAGGTTTGAAAAACCTCAGCTTGAGACCCTGGAGAGCAGGGGAGGGATGGTGGCTCAGTGGTAGAGCATCTGCTTGGGAAGCAGAAGGTCCCAGGTTCAATCCCCAGCATCTCCAACTAAAAAGGGTCCAGGCAAGTAGGCGTGAAAAACCTCAGCTTGAGACCCTGGAGAGCAGGGGATAGATGGTGGCTCAGTGGTAGAGCATCTGCTTGGGAAGCAGAAGGTCCCAGGTTCAATCCCCAGCATCTCCAACTAAAAAGGGTCCAGGCAAGTAGGCGTGAAAAACCTCAGCTTGAGACCCTGGAGAGCAGGGGAGGGATGGTGGCTCAGTGGTAGAGCATCTGCTAGGTAACCAGAAGGTCCCAGGTTCAATCCCCAGCATCTCCAGCTGAAAAGGGTCCAGGCAAATAGGCATGAAAAACCTTAGCTTGAGATCCCGGAGAGCCATTGCCAGTCTGAGTTGACAATACTGGCTTCGATGGACCCAGGGTCTGATTCAGTATAAGGCAGCTTCGTGTGTTCATATGTCTTGGGGAGGGATGGTGGCTCAGTGGTAGAGCATCTGCTTGGTAAGCAGAAGGTCCCAGGTTCAATCCCTGGCATCTCCAACTAAAAAGGGTCCAGGCAAGTAGGTGTGAAAAACCTCAGCTTGAGACCCTGGAGAGCCGCTGCCAGTCTGAGTAGAGAATACTGACTTGGATGGACCAAGCATCTGATTCAGTATAAGGCAGCTTCATATGTCCAGATGACCTTTCCGTGAGTGTGTGCATGCCTGTTTTGAATGGAGTGGCTGGTAAACAAGAGTAGAGACAGCCAGTGACGCTCACGCATCCTTTGCACCAGCCCTCGACATGATTAATTATGAATAACGGCACATGATGTGATCGGAGAGAGATGAGGTCAGCTTCAATGGGAGGACTTCCGCTTAAACAGCTCAGGGATCCGGCCGGAAAGCCTGCTCCCTCGCCCGAGCGGCTCTTCGGGAGCAATCTTTAAAACAAGCCGGCGTGGACTTTTTGCCCGTTTCCAAAGGCCCATGCCCACGAGCGTACAATATCCCCAGCGTAGCAGTGCAGTCAGGTTCGTTTGACAATTGCCGTCGCTGTTAAACCATCATCTAATCTCCCGTGAAGGTTCTCTAGTAACCTTTTATCTGTTCAGCAGCCCTTCCGGGAGAAGAACCGGACCAAAACATTCTGTAGAGTAATCACAAAGGCAGCTATTGCCAGCACAGCACTCATGTGAATTCCTGCCAGGCGGAAGAAATATCTTTTATTCCCTTAGGAAGCGGCTGCTTTTTATTCCTCTCCCCCCCCCCTTACTGGCGGAGCAGAGCCCAGAAATAGTGTGTTTCTCTGTCTCTCTCTATCTTTTGAAACTTCCTTTTTTAAAAAAAAGAGCAAGCTTTTTTTGCATTCTCTTTTTTAAAAATTAAACTTTTAAAAACGATAGACAAGCGCAGTCGAATATTCGCACCATCTTAACCTTTCGATCTTCCCTCCCCCCCCAGACAAAAACCTAGACTGACACATCTGTACCGTTATCCTAGGATCAGAGTCAGACAAGCAAAGTTCAAGAGGTAGATACAAGAAGAAGATTGGAAGTACTTCTTCACCCAAAGGGTGATTAACATGTGGAATTCACTGCCACAGGAGGTGGTGGCGGCCACAAGTATAGCCACCTTCAAGAGGGGTTTAGATAAAAATATGGAGCACAGGTCCATCAGTGGCTATTAGCCACAGTGTATGTGTGTATATAACGTTTTTTGCCACTGTGTGACACAGAGGGTTGGACTTGATGGGCCGTTGGCCTGATCCAACATGGCTTCTCTTATGTTCTTATGGATTAAAATCCCGCCCTATACTCTGAATCTCAGAGTGGTCACAATCTCCTCTAACTTCCGCCCGCCACCCCCACAACAGACACCCGGTGAGCAAGGTTTCCTCTAAGCTGCAGAGTCTTGTGAGCGAAAATTCTACTTTGTGAGCTACTGGCGTTAAAGTCGTGAGCTCCTGCATAAATTATTGTGCTCTGGGGTTATCCTTCCTGAGCTAAGACAAAAATCTGTGAGCTGGAGGCTAAAAATCTGTGAGCTAGCTCACGCTAACTCAGCTGAGAGGGAACATTGCCTGTGAGGTAGGTGGGGTTGAGAGAGCTTTTTACAGCCGCTGCCCTTTCAAGGACAACTCCTACGAGTGCTGTGGCTGACCCAAGGCCATTCCAGCAGGTGCAAGTGGAGGAGTGGGGAATCAAACCTGGTTCTCCCAGTTAAGGGTCTGTGCACCTCACCACTACACCAAACTGATCATTTGACAATATGATCAATAATAAAAAGCTGTAAAAATCAACTCCCTACATAGAGAATACATACTGGCGACTTCTCTATGTGGGCTCTCCTTCCTTGGAGGTTTTTAAACAGAGGCTAGATGGCCCTCTGACAGCAATGAAGATCCTGTGAATTTAGGGGGAGGTGTTTGTGAGTTTCCTGCATTGTGCAGGGGGTTGGACTAGAGGACCCTAGAGGTCCCTTCCAACTCTGTGATTCTATGATTCTAAAAGAGCTCAGTTTATTGAATGCATGGAATGCACAAGGTGAACTAACTTCCCAGAAAAGGAAGGGGAAGGGGAAAGGGGGAAAACAAACTTTATTGAAACAAATAGAGGTTATAGCAAAGGGGATAGCATAATAGAGAAATCATATCAATGAAAACAATATACACCTGGTATCATTATTCCAGTGATATACAAAAGTGATAAAAATCAGAGTTATCAAAAGAAATACAGAGGTATATGTCATAATAAGAGCCCCGAGGCACAGAGTGGTAAAGCTGCAGTACTGCAGTCGGAGCCCTCTGCTCATGACCTGAGTTCGATCCCAGCAGAAGCTGGTTCAGGTAGCCGGCTCCAGGTTGACTCAACATTCCATCCTTCTGAGGTCGGTCAAATGAGTCCCCAGCTTGCTGGGGGAAAAGTGCAGATGACTGGGGAAGGCAATGGCAAACCACCCTGTAAAAAGTCTGCCGTGAAAACGTTGAAAGCAAGATTACCCCAAAGTTGGAATCGACTGGTGTTTGCATAGGGGACTACCTTGACCTTTTTTTTTAATGTCATTATGTCAAAAATAAAGCAGATCTCATTAAAAACGCATTTTTAATGACGTTTTGGTGCTCCAAGTCTACCACTTGAATTTTTTGCTGAAAGTTTGCTAAATCTGGAATTGTGTGAGATCTTGCCATATGCAAAAGATTCCCAGAGTTTGTTATGCCATATTGGAGGCTTCCTTTCCTTCTGAGGTCTGTCTCAGAGGCTCAAATTCTGGTCCTAACATTCGAACCCAGGTCTTCCTTAACCAGCCTCTGTTGGTGTGAACGTGATGCAGTGCTGAAGTAAATGAGTTGTAATCTACAGGGTCCTTGGCTGAAATCTTGCCTTTGCTTTGTAAGAGAACATAAGAGAAGCCATGTTGGATCAGGCCAATGGCCCATCCAGTCCAACACTCTGTATCACATAAGAGAAGCCCTGTTGGATCAGGCCAGTGGCCCATCCAGTCCAACACTCTGAGTCACATAAGAACATAAGAGAAGCCATGTTGGATCAGGCCAGTGGCCCATCCAGTCCAACACTCCATGTCACACAGTGATCAAAAACCAGGCGCCATCAGGAGGTCCACCAGCAGTGCCAGAACTCCAGAAGTTCTTCCATTGTTGCCCCCCAAGCACCAAGAACATAACATAAGAGAAGCCGTGTTGGATCAGGCCAGTGCCCTATCTAATCCAACACTCTGTGTCACACAGTAGCAAAAAAAACCCCAAGTACCATCTAGAAGTCCACCAGTGGGGCCAGGACACTAGATAAGAACATAAGAGAAGCCATGTTGGATCAAGCCAATAGCCCATCCGGTCCAATACTCTGTGTCACACAGCGGCCAAAAACGCAGGAGCCATCAGGAGGTCCACCAGCAGGGCCAAAACTCCAGAAGCCCTCCCACTGTGGCCTCCCAAGCACCAAGAAGACAGAGCATCACTGCCCAAGACATAAGAACATAAGAGAAGCCATGCTGGATCAGGCCAATGGCCCATCCAGTCCAACACTCTGTGTCACACAGTGGCCAAAGTCCAGGCACCATCAGGAGGTCCACCAGTGGAGCCAGGGCACTAGAAGCCCTCCCACTGTTGCCCCCCCAAGCACCAAGAACGTAACATTAGAGAAGCCATGTTGGATCAGGCCAATGCCCTATCTAGTCCATGAGCAGGGCCAGTTCTCCAGAAACCCTCCCACTGTTGCCTCCCAAACACAAAGCCTAGAATGGCCATTGTGTTAGTCTATTGCAGTGGAATCAAAATCAGATGTAACTTGAACTGCTCTGTGACTCATTCTTACGCTGCTGGTGTCATCAGAAGTCACAAAGCAGATGGGGGCAGCCCACTGCTGAGCAATCGAGTTAAAACGGATAAAAAGAAGTCCTTCACCCAAAGGGTGATTCTCACATGGAATTCACTGCCACAGGAGGTGGTGGCAGCTGCAAGCATAGCCAGCTTCAAGAGGGGATTGAATAAGCATCTGGAGCAGAGGTCCATCAGTGGCTATTAGCCACAGCATATTGTTGGAACTCTCTGTCTGGGGCAGTGATGCTCGGTATTCTTGGTGCTCCCTGTTGTAGCCAGTCCTCCTGGAGCTTACAGTAGGCCCTGTACTAAGAGCCCTGGAAGCTCTTAGAGGATTGGCTACATCAGGGGTGTGTGGCCTAATATGCCAAGGAGTTCCTTACCCCAAAAGGCCCTGATACAAGAAGGACAGGCTAAAGATATAATAAAGAGATAAGCTGTACTGCAGAAGTACCCAGGCTGCTTCAGTTGACAGGCGCAAAAGAGACTCGTGCCACCTTAAAAGATCTGCAAATGTATCCTGGCATCCACTCTTGTAAGCTTGGCGGCGCGGTAGACTCTCGAGAGTGCCACAATAAATTTGTTCCTCTTTATGATGCCACTTGGCTCTTTGTTGTGATAAAACACCCGCTTTCCTTTCATTAGTTCAGGTGAATAGCAGCTACCTGGGGATGCTCTAGGGAACTTGCCCGCGCCACTTGCTGGAGCATTCTGCCACATCGTCGCTCACCGCTTTGAAGCGCCGCAAAGTCGCATGATTGCCATTGACGGGTCTCGTTGCTCAAGCACAGGGGGGAAATGTCAAAACACCAAAGTAATTGCCCTGATCTCATTTCACCATCACCGCCGTTCAGCTGAATGAAACTCGGGGAAAAACGGAATTTTGCAGACATTGAAAAGCCAGCAGTGTCGCTGTCTTAATTTTGGAGAACTTTCTGTGTTGCTCCCCCACCGCCCAAGAAAAAAAACTATAAGTGAGGGATGCTAACCCAACCTGACTTGAGTTAGAAAGATGGGTTGAAATAAGAACATAACATAAGAACATAAGAGAAGCCATGTTGGATCAGGCCAACGGCCCATCCAGTCCAACACTCTGCGTCACACAGTGGCCTAAAACATTATACACCCGCACACACACACACTGTGGCTAATAGCCACTGATGGACCTCTGCTCCATATTTTTATCTAACCCCCTTTTGAAGCTGGCTATGCTTGTAGCCACCACCACCTCCTGTGGCAGTGAATTCCACATGTTAATCACCCTTTGGGTGAAGAAATACTTCCTTTTATCCGTTTTAACCTGACTGCTCAGCAATTTCATTGAATGCCCACAAGTTCTTGTATTGTGAGAGAGGGAGAAAAAGACTTCTTTCTCTACTTTCTCCATCCCATGGATTATCTTGTAAACCTCTATCATGTCACCCCGCAGTCGACGTTTCTCCAAACTAAAGAGCCCCAAGCGTTTTAACCTTTCTTCATAGGGAAAGTGTTCCAAC
Organism: Heteronotia binoei; assembly: GCF_032191835.1. Classification (NCBI taxonomy): domain Eukaryota; kingdom Metazoa; phylum Chordata; class Lepidosauria; order Squamata; family Gekkonidae; genus Heteronotia; species Heteronotia binoei. Next base: position 16,152,515 of record NC_083224.1, read on the forward strand.
TCTTTAATCATTCTAGTTGCCCTTTTCTGGACTTTTCCCAATGCTATAATAGCCTTTTTGCGGTGCGGTGACCAGAATAATAGAGGCCATTCCTACAAAATTGGGAATATCATAGAAACAGATACTAGGAACTCTCGGCTTGACTTCGCGAACGAAGATTTAAGAAAGGTGCAGTAGTCCACGTCTGTTGCAGGCTCGCTGGTGGCTGACAAGACCAATGCGGGACAGGCAGGTCCGGCCGCAGTGGCTGCAGGGAAAAGTCTGATTTGGGGTTGGTGCTGTAGCAGTACGATTCTTCCTCGATCTCCTTTTGAACTAAGTGGGAGTCAAGTGCACCTTTAAGACCAACCAAGTTTTATTCAGAACGTCAGCTTTCGCGTGCTCCAAGCACACTTCCATCAGACGAAGAATCGGGTACAATGAGCAGAGCTACATATAGCTGGCGGGCAGTAGTTTAGAATGCAAAAAGGTCCAAATTTAAGATCCAATGACAGAACAGGTAAATTAACAAATTGAGCAAACCTTTGATCTGGGTAGCATGAGTATGAGAAAGCAATAAAACATAGACCGCTTCAAGAGGGGAATGGATAAGCATCTGGAGCAGAGGTCCATCGGTTGCTATTAGCCACAGCGTATTGTTGAAACTCTCTGTTTGGGGCAGTGATGCTCTGTGTTCTTGTGCTGGGGGGGGGGCACAGTGGAAGGGCTTCTGGCCCCACTGATGGACCTCTTGATGGCACTTGGGTGGTTTTTTTGGGGGGGGCCACTGTGTGACACAGTGTGTTGGACTGAAGGAGCCATTGGCCTGACGCAACATGGCTTTTCTTATGTTCTTAATATGTCATAACGTGAGAATGTCTGTTAATCTATTGTATAAGCCTGGGCCAAAGAGAGGGCATTTCTTTCTCAGAAGTTTTTCCCATCCAACTAATTTACCTTTTAACATGTAACATAAAAGGTAAATTAGTTGGATGGGAAAAACTTCTGAGAAAGAAATGCCCCCTCTTTGCTCAGGCTTGTAACCATAGAGTGATTAACAGACATTCTCACATTTTGACCTATTACTCTTTTATTGCTTTCTCACGCTCATGCTATCCAGATCAAAGGTTTGCTCAATTTGTTAATTTTACTATGCTGTCATTGGATCTTATATTTGGACCGTTTTACATTCTAAACCACTGCCTACCAGCTATATGTAGCTCTGCTCATTGTACCTGATTCCTCGTCTCATGAAGTGTGTTTGGAGCACACGAAAGCTTACGTTCCGAATAAAACTTTGTTGGTCTTAAAGGTGCACTCAACTCCTACTTAGTTCCACTGCTTCAGACCAACACGGCTGCCCACTTGGATCTAGATACTGGGAGGAAAGGAAAAGGAAAGGTCCCCTGTGCAAGCAGCAGTCATTTCCAACTCTGGAGTGACGTTGCTTTCACAATGTTTTCACGGCAGGCTTTTTACGGGGGGGGGGGGGTGCCATTGCCTTCCCCAGTCATCTACACTTTCTCCCCAGCAAGCTGGGTACTCATTTGACTGACCTCGGAAGGATGGAAGGCTGAGTCAACCTCAAGCCGGCTACCTGATAACCCAGCTTCCGCTGGGATCGAACTCAGGTTGTGAGCAGAGAGTTCAGACCACAGTACTGCAGTACTGCTGCTTTACCACTCTGCGCCACGGGGCCGTTAAGGTTCTAGGAACTGTCCAGCAAAACAAAGGGAGCTGTCCATCCACAAATGGTGCTGAAGAGCAGGCTTCTGTAGAACTGGATTGTACAAACAGCTCACTTAGCACCTGTGCTTTTAATAGCAGCTTCCTCTGCAGAAATCAGGTAAAGCTTTTAAGGACATGGAAATGAACCTCACTGCCTGCTAATGTCTGTTGTTAAAGGAGAAGGACTTCCATAAAATAACGTTTCAGAGGACAGCGCTAGAGGTCTTCAATCCAACTAGATTTTTCAGTCAGACTTGAATCTAGGTGTCATAAATTAACACGTATTTTATTTGATGTTGTTCTACTTTGTGCATTGTTGTATGTGGAAGCGTACCATTCAAGAATCATAGTTTGGATGGCCAAAAAAACAGAGTCTGTGGCCTAGGCCTGAGCCTGGAGAATTTCCTTGGAGATGATTCTACCCCCTCAAAGAATTCAGTTTGGTGTAGTGGTAAGTGTGTGGACTCTTACCTTAAAAATGGCCACCATCCATGTTGGTCTGAAGCAGCAAGACAAAATTTGAGTCCCGGGGCACCTTGAAGACCAACGAAGTTTTATTCTGGGTATCATGATCTGGTGGGAGTAAAAAACAGACACAGACTACAATCCCCACAATGCTTGGTGCCCGCTGTAACCAATCAGGGATTGTGTGAGGAGATCGATACTTAAACTTTGTGGGCTGTGGAACTGCATTCTTTCTCTCTCACAGAGTCAAGCTGAGAGAAGGAGGCCTCATTCAGAGATAGAGTGAGGAACAGGCAGTCAGCCTGGTAGAGAAGGCCGTGGGCCATGAAGACTAACAGGCTAAGGTGAAGTATAGGTAGCCACGTTAGGGTTTATTTTTATTTACCTTTATACACTGTTATATCCAGGGGTCGTTTTTGTAGAAAATTAGGTGGTGGGGCTTATCAGCATAACTCATTAATATATGCCGCCCACCCCCCACCCCCCCACCAGCCAAAAGCAACCCAACACAAGAAAGGAGAGCCCCGAGCTAGCGAGGCCTGCTTGGGCTGGCTAGAGATCCAGCCAGCCCAAGCAGGCCTCGCTGTCCTGGGGCTCTCCTTGGACACCACCCCCTCCACAGTGAAAAGGCCAGTAAGCCACCCGCCGCCCGGAATCACATCAGAAGTGGAGAAAGGGTGGTGTAGGCTGCTCCAGGGGTTCATGAGGGCTCCTGGGGGTGTGGCAAAGCTCCCGGTGGCTGGCTGGCTGCCCGCTTTAATCCAGGAGCTGCACCTACTACTCAATGGACAAGGTAGGTGAGGAGGAGGAGGGGGAACCCTCAGAAAGATTCAGGAGGTCTGTGAGCTCCTGCTGAATTCAAGGATAATGAAATAATGAAAGATATGGGCACCTTCTTTTGGGGCTCATAGAATTGGACTCCCTGGTTCAACCCTTTTGAAACTTGGAGGGTGTTTTGAAGAGAGGTATCAGATGCTATGCCGCAGATTTGGTGCCTCTATCTGAAACAACAGCCTCCCCCGAGCCCCAGATACCCACAGATCAATTCTCCATTATTCCCTATGGGAATCGTTCTCCATAGGGAATAGTGGAGTGCCCAGCAGACATTTCCCTCTCCCCCCGCCCTGCTTTCTGATGACCCTGAAGTGGGAGGAAGGCCTGCAAACCAGGGGATCCCCTGCCCCCACCTGGGGATTGACAACCCTACCCAAGAATAAAACTTTGTTGGTCTTAAAATTGCCTCTGGACTTCAACGTTGTTCTTCCCTGGGTGAGTTTCAGAACTGTGACACTCTGTATTTCTCCTCTCTACAGGAGAAGACATATGAAGCTGCCTTATACTGAATCAGACCCTCAGTCCATCAAAGTCCATATTGTCTACTCAGACTGGCAGCGGCTCTCCAGGGTCTCAAGCTGAGGTTTTTAGCGTCTATTTGCCTGGACCCTTTTTAGTTGGAGATGCCAGGGATTGAACCTGGGACCTTCTGCTTACCAAGCAGATGCTCTACCACTGAGCCACCATCCCTCCCCTGCTCTCCAGGGTCTCAAGTTGAGGTTTTTCACGCCTACTTACCTGGACCCTTTGTAGTTGGAGATGCCAGGAATTGAACCTGGGACTTCTGCTTACCAAGCAGATGCTCTACCATTGAGCCACCGTCCCTCTCCTGCTCTCCAAGGTCTCAAGCTGACGTTTTTCACGCCTACTTGCCTGGACCCTTTTTAGTTGGAGATGCCAGGGATTGAACGTGGGACCTTCTGCTTACCAAGCAGATGCTCTACCACTGAGCCACCGTCCCTCCCCTGCTCTCCAAGGTCTCAAGCTGAGGTTTTTCACGCCTACTGGCCTGGACCCTTTTTTAGTTGGAGATGCCAGGAATTGAACCTGGGACCTTCTGCTTACCAAGCAGATGCTCTACCACTGAGCCACGGTCCCTCCCCAACTCCATCTCCTTGAATTTTATCTTTACTCGTTGCCTTGATAATTCACTTTACCCACATAAGGCCTGGGTGGGTAAGCAGCCTTGTAAAAACTAGATTGCCGCATAAAAATAGAAAAGCATGAAACAATACATTTAAAATATATGGGCACGCATTTGAAAAACCTACTGCCATAATAAAGACTTATTTATCCCCAGCTGCTGAATGGCTTCCCTATGCAGATATTGCCTTCCGTCGCCTCTCCAGAAATGCTAAAGTTCATATGCAGACTGCTCGCATGAGAATTTCACACGGGGTGCAACCATAAAGAGAGCGACATATATCCCGTGGTCCTCTTGGACTCGTCAAAAGGCCTTTATCATAGCAGGAGTATGTTTTCTTTGTCAGCGGCCGTATGCTGATGTGCACAGGAAACCTCCAGAGCCGTTTTGCAATGCATAAGCCGCAACTCCGGCGCTAACGAGATGTGCTTGTAAGTGCCATCAAGTTGTTTCCGACTCACTGGCGGCCCTGTTAACAGCTTTGCTCAGGACTTGCAAACTTGAGGCTCACGACTTCCTTGATTGAGTCTCGTTCTGTTCTTATCTAGTCACGGTGACTGAGGGGAACCTCTACAGTCTCTGAATCCCAGCGCCGGGAGGTGGCATCAGAAGAAGGCCCGAGCATGTTTTAAGGGGTTTTTTTTTTAGAAAAGAAGATTTATAATTCTGTTTGTGTGTGTCCTGTACAAAGTTTAGATCTCTGCTACCTAATCATAAATAGGGTTTGTAGAATCTTTCGGGCTCAAGTGCCGTGTTCTACTGGAGAAAGTTTTCCTTCCAGACGTTTCGTTCTCAGCTGCGGAGAACATCCTCAGTGGCGTTGCAGCCGGAGCAGGCGCTCTGACCTTCTTGGCTGCTGTGCACTGAGTGGGGCCAGGGCTGCTGGAGAGCTGCTATTTCTAGGCTGGAGGGGGTGTGGTGAAAGGGCAATTGGTTTGTGGATGTGCCCATTGTTTGGTGGGGCTCCCTGGAAGGGTAGTGATAAGGAAACTGGCTGTTGTCCCAGCAATTATCACAGAACAATGGTCACATCCAACAGCCAGTTTCCTTATCACTACCCCTCCAGGAAGCCCCTCCAAACAATGGGCGCATCCACAAACCTATTGCCCTTTCACCACACACCCCCCAGCCTAGAAATAGCAGCTTTCCAGCAGCCCTGGCCTCACTCAACGCAAAGCAGCCAAGAAGGTCAGAGCGCCTGCTCCGGCTGCAACGCTACTGAGGATGTTCTTCGCAGCTGAGAACGAAACGTCTGGAAGGAAAACTTTCTCCAGTAGAACACGGCACTTGAGCCCGAAAGACTCTACAAACCCTAATGATGTTACCAGCCATGAAAACCGGAAATCTTTGATAATCATAAATAGGTACACATACAGCCTGGCTCAACATGGCCCAGCCCGACAAGGTCTCATTTATGTCAGATCCGGCCCTCGTAACAAATGAGTTGGACACCCCTGGTTGATAGGCTTGCACTGTGCAAAATGGCTCAGAAACTTACTCAGCCAAACGATTAGGGACCGCGGCTCCATCCTGCTGTCTGTAGATGACTGTAAGTCGGATCCTATTATGTAATTTTGGCACCGCTTAATGTGTAACGTTGCTACTTAAGCTACCTTGCAGCTCTTTGGGGGTGGTTCCTGACGGCTGCCCTCCTAATGCGTTGTTACTGAACGTTCCACTTTGTTGATTGCACTGACTCACCGCTGTGCGTAATCCACTTGGAGATTACTTGGTGAGCCCCATGGACTATAAATAATGCAAATAAATAAATAATACGGCAGGCCGCAGAAGCGTAGTGTGGGAAGTCACCCTCGCGGGGGGTAGAGGAAGGTGCCGTCAAGTCGCAGGCGGCGTCTGGCAACCCCGGAGGGTTTTCGAGGCAAAAAACAAACAGATACCAGTTTCCCACTAGCCGTGTGCCGCTCTCACGCTCCTCTTCCCAGCGAGGCTTCTGTCGGATTTCACACGATGTGCCCCGGGGTTGCAACTAGCTTCGCCATTCTTGCGCGGCAAACAGGAACTGGTTTTTAGAGGTTTCTGTTGAGAGCGCAAAAAAGGCAACGCTAGTTGCAGCCCCGGGGCAGATAGTGCGAAATCCTACAGAAGTCCCACGGAGAAGAGGAGAGGGAGAAATCGGTCAGAGATGGTTTGCCATTGCCTGATTCTGTGTAGCAACCTTGGGCTTCCTTGGGGGGGGGGGCGGTCCTCCCATCCAAGTACTAACTGCTGCAGGAAATGGTGGCAGCTACAGGCATAGACAGCTTCAAGAGGAGATTGGGGGAGGGAGGGAGGAAGGGAGGGAGGGAGGGACAGGTGGAAAGAAAGCAACTTTAACATTAAATGTGTTCTCCAAGCTGCCAGAGGGCTTGGTTTGAAGAAGTGGTTTAAAGAGACAGATTCCTTCTCTAAGTCAGCCGACGCGGTGGTGGGGGCTTCAGGAGCCACTCAATATGTGTGAAAGAGCCACATGTGGCGTCTGAGCTGCAGTTTGGCCACTCCTGATCTAGACAGGCAGGAAAATATTGTTCTGGAGCAGGGGTGGCCAAACTGTGGCTCAGGAGCCACATGTGGCTCTTTCACACATATTGTGTGGCTCTCAAACATCTGATGTTTATACTATGTGGCTCTTACGTGAAGCAAGTTTGGCTAACCCTGTCCTGGAGTGTAAACTGGCTGGGTTGAGCTGTTCCCTGTTGCAAGAAGTGCCTGAAAAGGCATGTGATGCTTAGAGCAGGGGTGTCAAACATGCGGCCCGGGGGCTGAATCAGGCCCCCGGAGGGCTCCCATCAGGCCCCCGGATGGCTCCTATCAGGCCCCCGAGCAACTGGCTGTCGTCTGCTTCCTTCTCCCTCTGTTTTGCTTCCTTCTGCATCACAGCTTGCTCTGCAAGGCTTGCTCGATCACACAGGAGCTACAGAGCAAAACCTCTGTTTTCTCCACTGGCTGAGACTCCTGCCTTGGGGAGAAAGGGGGAAGGCAGAGCTTGTTTCTCCAGGCTCTCTCAATCATATGGCAGAGCTACTGGGCCAAGTCTCATTCTATTGGCTGAGGCTCCTCCCTCACCTGTCCCCTGGGGAAGGAAGGAAAGAGCCAGAGCTTCCTTTGCCCAGTTCCCATGGGAGAAATACAAAGAAAGCACATTTAAGGCCAATGAATGCTAACATTTTAAGCATGTTTTAAGTTTTGTTTTGTTTTTTTAAATTTAATTGTTTGTTTGTGTCCTTATCTCTGCTACCTAATCTTAAATAGGGACTCACATGGCCCAGTCCGACAAGGTCTCATTTATGTCAGATCTGTCCCTCGTAACAAATGGCTTAGACAGTCGGTCAAGTGTACATGGGGGGGGGGGCTGCGGGCACAACTGCATGTGTGGGTGACGTCGGTATGGTTGCCAATTCCCAGGTGGGGGCAGGGGATTCCCTGGTTTGTAGGCCCTCCCCCCACTTCAGGGTCATTAGAAAGTGGGGGGGAGGGGAATGTCTGCTGGGCCCTGCATTATTCCGATTCCCTTTGAAGAAGATGGAAGAAGATATTGGATTTATATCCCGCCCTCCACTCCGAAGAGTCTCAGAGCGGCTCACAATCTCCTTTACCTTCCTCCCCCACAACAGACACCCTGTGAGATGGGTGGGGCTGAGAGGGCTCTCACAGCAGCTGCCCTTTCAAGGACAACCTCTGCCAGAGTTATGGCTGACCCAAGGCCATTCCAGAAGGTGCAAGTGGAGGAGTGGGGAATCAAACCCGGTTCTCCCAGATAAGAGTCTGCACACTTAACCACTACACCAAACTGGCTCTCAAGTATTTGAGTATAATGGAAACTTGATCTATGGTTATCTAAGGCTGGGGGGGCTGTTTTTGAGATAGGGGCACCAAATTTTCCACATAGCATCTGGTTCCTCTCCCCAAAACACCCTCCAAGTATCAAAAAGATTGAACCAGGGGGTCCAATTCTATGAGCCCCAAAAGAAGGTGCCCCTAGCCTTCATTATTTCCAATGGAGGGAAGGCATTTAAAAGGTGGCCGGTCCCTTGAAATGTGATGGCCGGAACTCCCTTTGGAGTTCAGTTATGCTTGTCACACTCTTGGTCTTGGCTCCACCCCCAAAGTCCCCAGATATTTCTTGAATTGGACTTGGCAACCCTAGACGGCAGCCCCTCCCAAAGGAAGGCAGGGAAGAAAGGAGAGGGCGTTTAAACTGCGGCGCATTCTTTGCAACGGGGACCTTGCAGGGACGCGCAAACTTTGCAAAGATCAGAAGCGTTGCAAACTGCTTGCAGGTCCATTCCAGGAGCCTCTTGCCAGGAAAAAAAACCCCAACTCTGCAGGGAAAGAAAGGCCTTGGTGCGCCATTGCCCCGGCCGCGCTCCGCCTCCTTCTCCCGGGACTTCCCTCTGCGTGACCTTTCCTCCCTTCCCTTCCCCGCCCACGAAGCGCCGAGAAAGGCGTCGAAATCCAGCTCTTTGCGGCGCCGCGAGGGAGTTTGCGGGAGCTCCGAGGAAGCCGGGCCTCGGCGGCCTCCCTGCCTGATCCACGCACGCCTCGATGCATTCAAATATTCTGGTTAATACAGGATTGCAATTAGGGTTACCAATCCCCAGGTGGGGGCAGGGGATTCCCCCCCCCCCCGTTTGGAAGCCCTCCCCCCTTTGAGGGTCATCAGAAAAGGGGGGGGGAAATGTCTGCTGGGCACTTCGTTATTCCCTATGGAGACTAATTCCCATAGGGCAGGGGTGGGGAACCTTTTTTCTGCCAAGGGCCATATGGATGTTTATAGCATCATTCGCGGGCCATAAAAAAATTATCAACTTAAAAAAACAGTGCTCCGCCGAGGGAGAACGATTCAGGTTAGCTAAATTAATGCAAAAATAATTGTTTTTCTATTTGAAGTCGTGGGGAGAGCCTAATCTGGCACACGCACACACACATGGCCCGCCGCCCTAGGCAAATGTATAGGTACAGCACTTTTTTGTAGAAAAAGCCCAGCAGGAACTCAGTAGCATATTAGGTCACATCCCCTAATATTAGCATATTAGGTCACACACATTAGCATATTAGGCCACACCCTCTGGGATAATCAAGTGCAAACTGAACTGTGACGGTAGCTTTTCCAGGCCCTGCAGCAGTTCTGGCCGGCCAGCCAGGCCCCAGGGAGGCTGCCGCACAGTACATCTGGGCCCTGTGATCCCTGCCTGCCCCTGGGGAGGCTGCTGCACAGCGCGGCTGGGCCCCACGATCCTCGCTGTCCAGCCAGGCCCCAGAGAGGCTGCAACATGGCTCGGTTCGGCCCAGCAATCCCCGAGGGCCACCCCAAGAGACCTCGGCCATATATGGCCCTCAGGACGGAGGTTCCCCACCCCTGCCATAGGGTATAATGAAGAATTGATCCACAGTTATCTGGGGGGGCTGCTTTTTGAGGTAGAGGCACCACATTTTCAGCATAGCTTTCTGTGCATCTCCCCAAAGTACCCTCCAAGTTTCAAAAGGTTTGGACCAGGAGGTCCAATTCTATGAGCCTCCAAAGAAGGTGCCCCTATGCTTCATTATTCCCAATAGAGGGAAGGCATTTAAGAAGACGACTGCAGATTTATACCCCGCCCTTCTCTCTGAATCAGAGACTCAGAGCGGATTACAATCTCCCGTATCTTCTTCCCCCACAACAGACACCCTGTGAGGTGGGTGGGGCTGAGAGGGCTCTCACAGCAGCTGCCCTTTCAAGGACAACTCCTGAGAGAGCTATGGCTGGCCCAAGGCCATTCCAGCAGCTGTAAATGGAGGAGTGGGGAATCAAACCTGGTTCTCCCAGATAAGAGTCCGCACACTTGACCACTACACCAAACTGGCTCTCTTAAAAGGTTTGTGGTCTCTTTAAATGTGATAGCCAGAACTCCCCTTGAAAATTAATTATGCTTATCACACCCTTGCTCCTTGCTCCACTCCCAAAGTCTCCTGGCTCCACCCCCAAAATCCCCAGATATTTCTTGAAGTGGACTTGGCAACCTTAGATTGAAATGGACTGAGCAGAACTCTGTACAGAGAGGCTGAGCGGGTTGGCTGGCTCCGGAACCTCCACTGAGCTGGGGTGCAGGGTTCGGTTTTCACAACCCGGCATGGTGTAAAGGTGGCTTGGGGCGCACATTAAGAGTTGGGAGAGCTGAATTCGAATTTCTCCCCGCTGGCGCCATGGAAGCTTGCTGGGTGACCTAGCCTATCCGGCAGTGTTGTGAGGGTAAAACGAAGGAGAGGAGGACAGCGTAAGCTGCTTTGGGTCCCTGTGGGATAGTGTTGCCAGCCTCCAGGCGGGGCCTGGAGACCTCCCGCTTTGACAACGGATCTCCAGCTGGCAGAGATCAGCTCCCCTGGAGAAAATGGCTGCTTTGAGGGGTGGACTCTATGGCATTGCGCCATGCTGAGGTCCCTCAGCATGGCCCAATCCTGGCTCCACCCCTGCCCGATCCTGGCTCCACCCCCCAAAGTCTCCAGGTATTTTGTAACACAGACTTGGCAACCCTGGGACGGGGGGGCAGGCTACAAATAAATAAATACATTTAGACAAACGTGTTAGCGCGGGATATGAAGTAAAATAAAAACAAATTCGTTTTTCCCCAAAAATTGCCTGCTCTAACCACTGCCCAACATTGCCTCTGCATGGACGCTACTCCACCTGCCTCAAGGCCTTGCATTTCCTACCCCAAGGCTGCGATCACACAGACTAAATGATGCACTTTCAATCCACTTTCAGTGCACTTTTCAACTGGATTTTACTTCGTGAGCTGGCAAAATCCAGTTGGAGAGTGTGTTGAAAGTGGGTTGAAAGTTCATTATTTTGTCTGTGTGACTCAATGGTTAACCCCCCCACCGGGGTTGTGAAAATGGGAGAGTTACAAAGGGCTAGAGTCCTCATTTGATACCAGGGCAGGCACTGGTTTTCAAGGATCTCTGGAGCCTCCTTGCTGGCTTAGTTGGGTTCCCTTTGCAAGTAGCTTTCCTTCTACTTCTCCCTCCCCTGCAGTCCTCCTCGCTGAGCCGGCTCTCGGCTGTTTCGCCAGGCTTGTCCCAATTCAAACAGCATCGCATCATCCACGCCGCTGAAAGCGAATCCGAGAGCGCGATTCCGCGCCTCTTTTTCTGCCCGGTTGCAAAAACTTGAATGAACAAAACATTTTAGGCCGGTCTTTTTTTTCTTTTCTTAAGTCACTAAATTCGGAAGTAAACTCCCCCAACAAAAACCCGGGGTTGGGGGAAATGTGGCATTCACACATGTGCAAGGGACGAAAAGGGACGGGACTTTTGGCGAAGCTGGGGCCGCGATCCCTGCCATTTTAGGCACGTTCCTTTTGAAAAGGCTGGTGAACTCTTTGACCGATTTCTCACTAGCCTTACACCACTCTTATGCTCCTCTGTGGGGCTTCCCTGTGGGGATTTCACACTATCTGCTCCGGGGCTGCAAATAGTTTCGCCTTTCTATCCCTTTTTATCCCCTTTATTAATCATGACTATTAGTTCCAATGGATGGCTGCTTGCTAGCTTTTTATGCATGGGGTGGAGAGAGTTGACAAACAGAACTGTTTCTTCCTGTCCCCAAATACTAGAACTCGAAGGGCATTCAGTTAGCCTGATAGGCGGTAGATTCAGGTGATTAAAGAGAACCTCCACATTCACAGGCAGTCAGCCTCTGTATCCCAGAACCAGGAGGCCATATAAGGGGAAGGGCTTGGCCTGTGCACTGTTGTTGGCTGTCCAGAGGAACCGGTGGCTACTCTGTGCAACAGGATGCTGGACTAGATGGACCACTGGTCTGATCCAGCAGGGCTCTTCTGATGTTCTTGTGAAGGCCTCAGCCTCTGTGCCCTATGGTTGGCTGTCCAGAGGAACTGGTTGGCCACTGTGTGAGGCAGGATGCTGGACTAGGTGGACCACTGGTCTGATCCAGCAGAGCTCTTCTGATGTTCTTATGAAGGTCTCAGCCTCTATGCCCTGTTGGCTGTCCAAAGGAACTGGTGACTACTATGTGCGACAGGATGCTGGACTAGATGGACCACTGGTCTGATCCAGCTGGACTCTTCTGATGTTCTCATGAAGGCCTCAGCCTCTATGCCCTGTTGTTGGCCATCCAGAGGAACTGGCTGGCCACTGTGTGAGACAGGATGCTGGACTAGATGGACCACTGGTCTGATCCAGCAGGGCTCTTCTGATGTTCTTATGAAGCCCTGACCCTTTAAATGCCCTGTTGTAAGCCCTTCAGAGGGACTGGTTGGCTGCTGTGTGAGACAGGATGCTGGACCAGATGGACCACTGGTCTGATCCAGCAGGACTCTTCTGATGTTCTTATGAAGGCCTCAGCCTCTCTGCTCTGTTGTTGGCCCTTCAGAGGAACTGGTTGGCCACTGTGTGAGACAGGATGCTGGACTAGATGGACCACTGGTCTGATCCAGCAGGACTCTTCTGATGTTCTTACGAAGGCCTTGGCCTCTGTGCCCTGTTGTTGTCCCTTCAGAGGAACTGGTTGGCCACTGTGTGAGACAGGATGCTGGGCTAGATGGACCCTCGCTGGTCTGATCCAGCAGGCCTCTTCTTACGTTCTTATTTATAGCCCACTTTTCTCCCCAATGGGGATTCTAGATGGCTTACGTAATTCTCCTTCATTTTATCTTCCCACACCCTTGTGAGGTAGGTTAGGCTGAGCGGGTGCCGTTCTCCAAAAGATATCCCGGCAAACTTTCATAGCATGAATGGGAGTTCAAATCTGGGTCTCTCGAATCCTGATGCGTCGCGTAACAGCATTCTGGCTCTTGTTAGAATTGCCCTGACCATTATCCTAACTATGCTAGGGAAAGCGGAAGGCAGCAGGAAAAGAGGAAGACCCAACGTGAGATGGATGGACTCCCTCAAGGAAGCCACAAAGGCCCTCCGTCTGCAGTGATGGGATACTACGGAGGTCATTAATTCATAGAGTCACCATAAATCAGAAGCGACTTGACAGCACTTAACCCACACACCCCATGCTGACTCACGTGTGAGTGCGTTGGGTGACGTTAGTGAAAGCCTTATTAGGGCTGTCAGACATGCACCCTGGAGGCCAAGTCAGCCCCCACCCCCTCCGGAGGGCTCCTGTCAGGCCCCCGAGCAACTGGCTGTCATCTGCTTCCTTCTCCCTCTCTCTCGCTTCCTTCTGCAGCACAGCTTGCCTTGCCAGACTTGCTCAATCGCACAGGAGCCACAGAGCAAAACCTCCCTTTTCCCCATTGGCTGAAGCTCCTCTCTTGGGAAGGGAGGGGAGGGGGAGGGAAAGCTTGCTTTGCCAGACTCTTTCAATTGTGCAGCGGAGCTACTGAGCCAAGCCTCTCTTCCTTCTATTGGCTGAGCCTCCTCCCCCTCTTGGTCTCCTGGGGAAGGAAGGAAAGAGCCAGAGCTTCCTTTGCCCAGTTCCCCGGATCCCATGGGAGACATACAACGAAAGCACCTTTAAGACCAAGGAATGCTAATGTTTTAAGCATGTTTTATTTAAGTTCTTTGATGGTGTTCGTCTGTGTCCTTTAGAAAGTTCATATCTCTAGTACCTGGTGTTACGTTTTATGTCACCCGTGGCCTGGCTCGATAAGGTCTCATTTATGTCAGACTCAGCCCTCACAACAAATGAGTTCGACGCCGCTGTCTTACGGAGTCTAAGCGGAGAATACCAAGCGTGGCTGTCTAAGTGAGTTCAAGACGCTTTGAACTGCGCCTCTCGAGAGTGGCAGCCAATTGATCCCAGTGGAGTTTCCTTCTGAGTATTTGCATATATCCTCACTAGCTGGGCCCCACTGTATATACGACTATTGTTGCAGCCAGCGAGTCTTGCATTAGCAAAGATGTTCCCGTTTCCAGGCAGCGTTCCCTCGAAGCTGAGTGTGAGCTAGCTCACGGGTTTTTTTAGCCTCTGCCTCACACGTTTCTGTCTTCGCTCAGGAAAAACAGCCCTGGGGCAAAGTGATTTAGGCAGCAGCTCACGACTTTAATGCCGGTCGCTCGTGAAGGAGAATTTTTGCTCGCAAGATTCCACATCTTAGAGCAAAGGTGGGCAAGCGTGCTTAACGTAAGAGCCACATAGAACAGACGTCAGACGTTTGAGAGCCGCAAGGCGTGAACGTCAGATGATGGAGAGCCGCAAGGCAAGAGAGGGAGGGAGGGAAAGCAAATAGATGGGGAGGAGGGAGGGAGGGAGAGGTGGAAAGAAAGCAACTTTAGCTTCAAATGCCTTCTCCAAGCTGCCAGCTGGCTTGGTTTGGAGAACTAATTTAAAGAGAGAAATGCCTTTTCCACATCGGTGGGGGCTTCGAGAGCCACACAATACGTGTGAAAGAGCCACATGTGGCTCCTGAGTCACAGTTTGGCCACCCCCGGCTTAGAGGGAGCATTGCTTCCAGGTAGCCCAGAGCATATGAACATATGATTCTGCCTTCTACTGAATCAGACCCTGGGTCCATCAAAGTCAATATTGTCTACTCGGACTGGCAGCGGCTCTGAGGTTTCTCACGCCTCTTTGCCTGGACCCTTTGTAGTTGGAGACAGGGGTCGCTTTGTAGAAAAACAGGTGGTGGAGCTCACTGAGGGATTGTTTTGCAGCTGCACCTGCTATTCAATGGACAAGGTGGGGAGGAGGAGGGGGAACCGTCAGAAAGGTTCAGGAGCTGCACTCCTGTGAGCTCCTGCTGAATCCGAGGCCTGGTTGCAGATCCCGGGGATTGAACCTGGGACCTTCTGCTTACCAAGCAGATGCTCTACCACTGAGCCACCATCCCTCCCCTGAGCCACTGTCTTTCCCATTTGGGAGCCAGTTTGGCGTAGCGGTTAAGTGGAAGAACTGAGTTTGATTCCCCGCTCTTCCACTTGCAGCTGCTGGAATGGCCTTGGGTCAGCCAATGCTATTGTAGGAGTTGTCTTTGAAAGGGCAGCTTCTTGGAGAGTTCTCTCAGCCCCGCCCACCTCACAGGGTGTCTGTCGTGAGGGAGAAGATATAGGAGATTGTAAGCCACTCTGAGTCTCTGATTCAGAGAGAAGGAAAGGAAAGGTCCCCTGTGCAAGCGCCAGTCGTTTCCGACATTTTCACGGTATACTTTTTACGGGGTGATTTGCCATTGCCTTCCCCAGTCTTTACACTCCCCCCCCCCCACAGCAAGCTGGGTACTCATTTTACCGACCTCGGAAGGATGGAAGGCTGAGTCAACCTTGGGTCTGCTACCTGAATCCAGCTTCCACCGGAATTGAACTCAGGTCATGAGCAGAAAGTTCAGACCACAGTACTGCAGTACTGCTGCTTTACCACTCTGCGCCATGGGGTATAAATCCTCAGTCTTCTTCCCCAACAGGCTTCATGGGGGTAGAGTGGGGAATCAAACCCAGTTCTTTGGATTAGAGTACTTCACTCTTAACCACTATACATTGGCTCTCTTTGGGGTTCAGGCAATATATATGAATTCCTCCTCCAAGCACCTCCAGACGCTGAACTGAATCCAAGGCGTTTTTGCTGCTCAATAATGCTCCTTAAGAAGCCGTTCTGCCGAACTGGCTTGAAGACGAAGGCTGCCAAAGGGAAGGGAGATGACTTTATTCCAAGACGTCTCTGTCCCCAGTCACTGGTCACAGCAGCTCTCTCTCGGGTCACGGTGATCCAGCATCATAAACCAGCGGGCGGATCGACTGGCGCTTTCGCAGCGGCAAATTACAGTAACCAGAAGAAGAAGAGGGAGAAAAATAAATCCCTCTGCAGCCTTGTAAATGTGGGAAAGAGATGAACTCATCCCGATAAACAGAACCATTTCCCAGAAACTGTGAAATCAGCAGAGGAGAAAACGGCTTCCTGTTACTCAAGAATGTATAGTGAGAGGGGGGGGGGTTTGGGGGGGGTAGACCTGGGGTCACCAGGCACTTTAAATCACAGGGAAGTTTCCCAGTGTGCTACTACCACAGAGGGCCATTGGTGGCCAAAGGCTAACATAACCAAATTCTGCAACTCCTCCAAACCCCCAGGTGCCACAGAGCTAAGACTCTTCATTGGCGATGGTCACTGATGTGTGTTCCCACACCGTGGCCAGTTTTCAGGACAGAACAAGGGAGAGCCAGTTTGGTGCAGTGGTTAAGTACACAGACACTTATCTGGGAGAACCGGATTTGATTCCCCGCTCCTCCACTTGCACCTGCTGGAATGGCCTTGGGTCAACCATAGCTCTCGCAGAGTTGTCCTTGAAAGGGCAGCTTCCGGGAGAGCTCTCTCAGCCCCAACCACTTCACAGGGTGGAAGGTAAAGGAGATAGTGAGCCACTCTGAGACTCTTCAGAGTGGAGGGCGGGATATAAATCCAATATCTTCTTTTTCTTCACCCACCTCACAGGGTGTCTGTTGCTGGGGGGTGGGGGGAAGATAAAGGAGATTGTGAGCCACTCTGAGATTCAGAGTGTTTATGTTTAATTCATTTTATACCCCGCCCTCCCCACCAAGTAGAGGTTGGGATCTTGGGGTATTAGTGGACTGTAAACTTAATATGAGCAGTCAGTGTGATGCCACGGCAAAAAAAGGCAAATCCAATCCTGGATTGTATCAAAAGGGCTATTACGTCAAAATCACAGGAAGTCATAACTGTGCTGTATACTGTCTTGGTCAGGCCACACCTGGAATACTGTGTGCAGTTCTGGAGACCTCACTTCAAAAAAGATGTGGGTGCAGAAGAGAGCAATGAGGATGGTCAAGGGCCTGGAGGAAGAACCCTCTGAGGAAAGGCTGAGGGCCTGGGGAATGTTCAGTCCGGAGAAGAGGAGACTGAGGGGGCACACGATTGCTCTCTTGAAATATCTGAAAGGCTGTCACTTAGAGGAGGGCAAGGAGCTGTTCCATTTGGCAGCCGAGGGTAGGACCCAAAGCGACGGGCTCAAATGACAAGCAGAAAGGTACAGGCTGGATGGTAGGGGAAAATTTTTACAGTCAGAGTGGTTCCGAGGTCATATAAACGATGGTGTGGAATTGTTTTCTGTGGCCCCAGAAGGTAGGACCAGAACCAATGGGTTGAAATTAAATCAAAAGAATTTCCGACTCAACATTAGGAAGAACTTCCTGACCGTTAGAGCGGTTCCTCAGTGGAACAGGCTTCCTGGGGAGGTGGTGGGCTCTCCTTCCTTGGAGGTTTTTAAACAGAGGCTAGATGGCCATCTGACAGCAATGAAGATCCTGTAAATTTAGGGGGAGGCGTTTGTGAGTTTCCTGCATTGTATAGGGGGTTGGACCAGATGACCCTAGAGGTCCCTTCCAACTCTATGATTCTGTCATTCTGTGAATTAGTATTGTGGTTGCCAGCTCTAGGTTTGGAAAGATCTGGAGATTTGGAGGGGTGGAGCCTGGGTGGAGGAGCTTGAGGAGGAGAGGAGCCTCAGCCCTTCCCTTCTACCAACCCCTGCCCTTCTTAGCCTCTACCCGCAAATCCCCAGGAATTTCCCAACCCAGAGTCGGCAGCCTGCTTGTAGATGCTGAAGTCCTAATGGCCTGCAGCTGCCGGAGGCAACTGGAATCAACATCACACCCGTATCTGCCTGGACTAGGTGCAAGCAAAATCATTCTTCGGTCCTGGAGCTTACAGTAGGCCCTGTACGAAAAGCCCCGTAAGCTCCAGGAGGATTGGCTACATCAGAGAGGTGTGGCCGTGGGATGGAATTCTAGCAGAAGCACCTTTGCATATTAGACCACACCCCACTGATGTAGCCAATCCTCCTGGAGCTTACAGTAGGCCCTGTACAAAGAGCCCTATAAGCTCTTGGAGGACTGGCTGCATCAGAGAGGTGTGGCCCAGGGGTGGAATTCTAGCAGAAGCGCCTTTGCATATTAGGCCACACACCCCTGATATAGCCAATCCTCCTAGAGCTTACAGTAGGCCCTGTACTAAGAGCCCTGTAAGCTCTTGAAGGATTGGCTACATCAGGGGGGTGTGGCCTCATAGGCAAAGGAGTTCCTGCTACCAAAAGAAGCCCTGCTTTCCGTCTCTCTCCCTCTGTCTCCTTTTGCATTTGTCCATGTGTGTGCTCGTACCTGGAAATCATGGTGACCTCCAGCAACTCCTGCTAGGGCATGGAGGACGTTCAGAGAAGTGGCTTGATAGCCTGCCTCTGCCTCCCATGCCTGGTATTCCTTGGAGGGCTCCCATCCAAATACTTGCCAGGGTCGGCCCTGCATAGGTTCTAAGATCTGACAAGATCGGGCTTGCCTGGGTTATCCAGGTCAGGGCATCCTTTCCAGGGCTTCTTTTGTAGCAGGAACTCCTTTGCATATGAGGCCACACACCCCTGATGTAGCCAATCCTCCAAGAGCTTCCAGGGCTCCTATTCCAGGGCACATTGTAAGCTCCAGGAGGATTGGCTACCTCAGGGGATGTGGTCTCATATGCAAAGGAGTTCCTGCTACAAAAGAAGCCCTGGTCCTTTCCTTTTTGATGAAGCAAAAGACGAGTGGCCAAGCGGGTTCTTTTTGGGTGGGCAGAGGCAGCTTGCTGGGTTCTTCGCACACTCCTAGGCTTGGGGCTGAGAATACCTGTCCCGTACCCCACCTGCTGCACCTGTTGTGTTGCCAGTTCCAGCCTGGAAACTGCCTACGAGTTCTTGTGTTGTGAGAAAGGGAGAAAAGTACTCCTTTCTCTCCTTTCTCCATCCTATGCATAATCTTGCAAACCTCTATCATGTCACCCCGCAGTCGACATTTCTCCAAACTAAAGAGCCCCAAGCGTTTTAATCTTTCTTCATAGAGAAAGTGTTCCAACTCTTTAATTATTCTAGTTGCCCTTTTCTGGACTTTTTCCAATGCTATAATATCCTTTTTGAGGTGCGGTGACCAGAATTGCACACAGTACTCCAAATGAGACCGCACCATCAATTTATAGGGGCATTATGATACTGGCTGATTTGTTTTCAGTTCCCTTCCTAATAATTCCCAGTATGGCGTTGGCCTTTTTTATTGCAATCAAAAGAGTTTTTGGATAAACATTAGGAAGAACTTCCTGACCGTTATAGCGGTTCCTCGGTGGAGCAGGCTTCCTCCTTGGGAGGTGGTGGGCTCTCCTTCCTTGGAGGTTTTTCAACAGAGGCTCGATGACCATCTGACAGCAATGCTAATTGTGTGAACTTAGGCAGATCATGGGAAGGAGGGCAGGAAGGGCTCCATCAGTGCTTAGTTCTCGTGGCCCTTCTTACGCACCCAGGGAAATGCTGATTGACACTTTGGGGTCATTCAGAAATTTTTCTCCAGACCAGATTGGCAAGGGATCCTGGAGGCTTTTTGCCATCTTCTGGGCATGGAACAAGGGTCACTGGGTGTGTGGAGAGGGAGGAATTTGTGAAGTTCCTGCAATAAAAAAAAAGGCCAACGCTGTGCTGGGAATTATTAGGAAAGGAATTGAAAACAAATCAGCCAGTATCATAATGCCCCTGTCTAAATTGATGGTGAGGCCTCATTTGGAGTACTGTGTGCAATTCTGGTCACCGCACCTAAAAAAAAGTTATTATAGCATTGGGAAAAGTGCAGAAAAGGGCAACTGGAATGATTAAAGGGTTGGAGCACTTTCCCTATGAAGAAAGGTTAAAACGCTTGGGGCTCTTTAGCTTGGAGAAACGTCGACTGAGGGGTGACATGATAGAGGTTTACAAGATTATGCATGGAATAGAGAAGGCAGAGAAAGAAGTACTTTTCTCCCTTTCTCACAATATGAGAACTCGTGGGCACTCAGTGAAATTGCTGAGCAATCAAGTTAGAAGGAATAAATCATGGTTTCCATGTCTGTGAGCCGCCCTGAGCCTGCCTTTGGCAGGGGAGGGCGGGATATAAAAATAAATTTGACTTGACTTGACTTGAAGTACTTCTTCACCCAAAGGGTGATTAACATGTGGAATTCACTGCCACAGGAGGTGGTGGCGTCTACAAGCATAGCCAGCTTCAAGAGGGGATTGGGTAAACATCTGGAGCAGAGGTCCCTCAGTGGCTATGAGCCACAGTGTATTGTTGAAACTATCTGGGGCAAGTGTTGCTCTGTATTCTTGGTGCATGAGGGGTCAATAGTGGGAGGGCTTCTAGTGTCCTGGCCCCACTGAGCCGCCCTGAGCCTGCCTTGGCGGGGAGGGCGGGGTACAAATAAAAACTTATTATTATTATTACTGATGGATCTTCTGATGGCACTTGGGTTTTTGGCCACTGTATGACACAGAGTGTTGGACTGGATGGGCCATTGGCCTGATCCAACATGGCTTCTCTTATATTCTTAACCCAATAATTGAACCTGGGGCTTTCTGCACACTAAGCTGATGGTTTGTCTGTGGTCCCAGGAGGATAAATAACCTCTATGAAGGTTTACAAAATTATGCATGGGATAGAGGAGGCAGAGAAAACTATGTTTCTCCTTAGCTCAGAATACAAGAACTTGTGAGCGCTCAATGAAATTAAAGAGCAGTAGGCTTAGAACAGATGAAAGAAGTCCTTCACCAAAAGAGTAGTTATGTGGTGGAATTCCCCACTGCAGGAAGTGGTGGCTACAAACATAGACAATTTGAAGAACGTATTGGAGAAAGATACGGAGCAGAGGTCCATCAGTGACCATTAACCACAAGGTTAAGCTGGAACACTTTATCTGGGGCAGTGATGCTCTGTATTCTTAGTGCTTGGGGGTGGGGGGTCAACAGCTGGAAGGCTTCTGGTGTCCTGGCCTCACTGGTGGACCTCCTGATCAATGCTCCCTCTAAGTTGTGGAGTCTTGTGAGCAAAAATTCTACTTCGTGAGCTACTGGCATTGAAGTTGTGAGTGATTGGCATTGATTAGTTTGCTCTGGGGCCAACCTTGCTGAGCTAAGTGTGAGCCAGAAGCTAAAGAACTGTGAGCTAGCTCACACTGACTCAGCTTAGAGGGAACACTGCTCCTGATGACACCTGGGTTTTGGCCACTGTGCAATAAAGAGTGCAGGATTGGGCGGGCCATTGGACTGATCCAATAGGGCTTATCTTCTGTTCTTAAGGTTGTGAGTTTATTATCCATTAGGCCGTATTCCCGATTCCCATAGGGTATAATGGAGAATTGATCTGTGGGTCTTCATCCAATGATTCGATCTTCATCCAATGATTTGGATGAAGGAATAGAGGGAACGCTCATTAAATTTGCAGATGATACTAAATTGGGAGGGGTTGCAAACACAGAAGAAGACAGAAACAGGATACAGGATGACCTTGACAAGCTGGAAAACTGGGCTAAAACCAATAAAATGAATTTTAACAGGGAGAAATGTAAAGTTCTGCATTTAGGTAGGAAAAATCCAATGCATGGTTATCGGATGGGGGAGACTTGCCTTAGCAGTAGTCTGTGCGAATAGGATCTAGGGGTCTTAGTGGATCATACGCTGAACATGAGTCAACAGTGTGATGCAGTGGCTAAAAAGGCAAATGCAATTTTGGGCTGTATCAACAGAAGTAGAGTGTCCAGATCACGTGATGTGATGGTATTGCTTTACTCTGCTCTGGTAAGAACTCACCTGGAGTATTGTGTTCAGTTTTGGGCACCACATTTTAAGGACGATATAGACAAGCTGGAACAGGTCCAGAGAAGGGCGACGAAAATGGTGAGGGGTCTGGAGAGAAAGTCCTATGAAGAAAGGCTGAAGGAGCTGGGGATGTTTAGCCTGGAGAGGAGGCGGCTGAGAGGTGATAGGATCACCATCTTCAAGTCCTTGAAGGGCTGTCCTATAGAGGATGGGGTGGAATTGTTTTCTGTGGCCCCGGAAGGTAGGACCAGAACTAATGGGTTGAAATTAAATCAAGAGTTTCCGGCTCAACATTAGGAAGAACTTCCTGACCGTTAGAGCGATTCCTCAGTGGAACAGGCTTCCTCCTTGGGAAGTGGTGGGCTCTCCTTCCTTGGAGGTTTTTCAACAGAGGCTGGATGGCCATCTGACAGCAATGTGGATCCTGTGAATTTAGGGGGAGGGATTTGTGAGTTTCCTGCGTTGTGCAGGGGGTTGCAGTAGATGACCCTAGAGGTCCCTTCCAACTCTATGATGCTATGGTACCTGGGGCTCAAAGGGACTGTTCTTTGAGGTAGAGGCACCAAACTTTCCGCATAGCATCCAGTGTCTCTCCTCAAAACAAGTTTCAAAAAGAGTGGACCAGGGGGTTGAATTCTATGAGCCCCAGAAGAAGGTGCCCCTTTCCTTCATTATTTCCAAATGGAGGTGTTACAGGAAACCCTATTTATACGTTACCAATTTCAGCCGGATCAATAATGGAGGCCGCGGAGACGAGGAATCAGGAAAACAGCTTCTTTATTTAACGTGCATAAGCGCTCTATACACGGGCATCAGAGAGAGAGTCTGGACTCTAAACTCTGAGCAGCAAATCACAGTTGCCTGCCGCCTTTTATTGGGTTTCTTCACCCCAACTGCCAACTCAAAACACCCATGTTCTCCTTCTTGTGGGACGCTGCCTACGTCACACTTTAACCACAATTCGGGTTGTTTTTCAGCTCTCTGAGCCCCTGTTAGGGCTCCTATTGGCCCCCTATTTCCATATATAGAAATATTCTACACACACACACATACCTTCTTGCTCCATTGCTAGCACCTGCCATAGTTCCTCTTATGCTTCTTGATGGCGCTTTCACCCTGCGGTTTCCAGAAAGGGCAATGACCTTTTGTAGTTCCCTCTTTCTTCAGCAAACTATTTCTTTGCTCAAAACTGCTACAGAAGATTATTTTCTATAAGCACTATCATCTATTTCTAGCATTGCTAAGCCATATATTGATTGAATATTTATATTGATTTTGGCCTGATGCCACAGAGGGAAGGCATTTAAAAGGTGTACAGTCCCTTTAAATGTGATGGCCAGAACTCCCCTTGGAGTTCAGTCATGCTTGTCACACCCTTGCTCCTGGCTCTACCCCCAAAGTCCCTGGCTCCACCTCCAAAGTCTTCTGGCTCCACCCCCAGAGCCCCCAGATATTTCTTGAGTTGGACTTGGCAAACCTGTCTACCATGCCAAGGTCCCTTTCCTGGCCAAATCCTACTTTGGTGCCAGTCGGGTGTAGCGGTTAAGTGCGTGGACTCTCATCTGGGAGAACCGGGTTTGATTCCCCCCTCCTCCCCATGCAGCTGCTGGAATGGCCTTGGGTCAGCCAAAGCTCCCGTAGGAGTTGTCCTGGAAAGGGCGGCTTCTGTCAGAGCTCTCTCAGCCCCACCCACCTCACAGGGTGTCTGTTGTGGGCCGGGGGAAGATAAAGGAGATTGTGACCGCTCTAAGATTCAGAGTATATTGTGGGATATAAATAAGCACAGTGCGGTAAAGCTGCAGTACTGCAATCCGAGCTCTCTGCTCACAACCTGTGTTCGATCCCGGCAGAAGCTGGTTCAGGTAGCCAGCTCAAGGTTGACTCAGCCTTCCGAGGTCAGTAAAATGAGTAATTATGGCAACCCAGCTCTGTTCCCCTCTCGCCTTGGAAACCTCATAGTCTTGGGATCACCTTGAGATGGTTAGAACTGATGGAACACAGTTGTTGTTGTTGTTGAACAAAGTAGGAGTCAAGTGGCACCTTTAAGACCAACAAAGTTTTATTCCGAACGTCAGCTTTCGTGTGCTCCAAGCACACTTCCATCAGATGAAGAATCAGGTACAGTGAGCAGAGCTACATATAGCTGGCGGTTTAGAGTGCAAAATGGTACAAATGTAAGATCCAGTGACAGAATAGTAAAATTAGCAAATTTAGCAAACCCTTGATCTTGGCAGCATGAGAAAGCAATAAAACAGTAACATGTCGAAATGTGAGAACGTCTGTTAATCACTCTGCTGTTATAAGCCTGGGCCAAACTGAGGGCATTTCTTTCTCAGAAGTTTCCCCCATCCAACTAATTTACCTTTTAACATGCAACGTACATATAGTTTGCCGTTAGAAGCTGCAGTACTGCAGTCTGAGCTCTCTGCTCATGACCTGAGTTCGATCCCAGCAGAAGATGGGTTCAGGTAGCTGACAACCTTCCATCCTTCCGAGGTCGGTCAAATGAGTACCGAGCTTGCTGGGGGGAAAGTGTAGACGACTGGGGAAGGCAATGGCAAACCACCCCGTAAAAAGTCTGCCGTGAAAACATCACGTTGTGACATCACCCCAGAGTTGGGAATGACTGGTGTTTGCAGAGGGGGACTACCTTTATAAACCCAATGTCTTTCACCCGGTTCCATCCTCAAAATCTTCAGGTATTTTCCAACCCAGACCTGGCGTCCCTACCAACCGTTCTAAGTAGGCTGAAGCCTGTGGCTTGTTTTGAACGCTCTCAGTGCCCTGAATAGAAATGCCATTAAACTTAGCTCTGTGGGCTCAGCTTCTCTCGAAGAACGAACACTTCTTGTTTTGACTGGATAATTCCCCCGTCTGTAGCTGAATGCGTGGCTGCGATTTCACACTTTTCTTCGCCTTCCTCGCTGGCGATGCGCCTTCGTTCGGATTCCGCAAGGCCGCTGACAGTGTGAGAGTCTGGAAATTTGTTTGGAAGAAACAGAGAAGCTCGGAAGCGTCGTCGTTTCCCATTGTTCCATCAGTCAGCACTTAACTTTGATCCCCTTGGGAGAGATGCTCTCATCTCATTTCATTTGATATATGAATGACAGAGCAGTGAAAGTAAAGGGATGCTCTTGCAGTCTTGGTCCTTTCGTCCTACCTGATACTGGAAAAGGAAAGGTCCCCTGTGGAAGCACTGAGTCGTTACTGGCCCCATGGGGCGACGTCACATCATGATGTTTTCTTGGGGTGGTTTGCCATTGCCTTCCCCAGTCATCTGCACTTCCCCCCCAGCAAGCTGGGGACTCGTTTTTATTGCAAAGCTGGAAAAAGCGTAGAAGAGGGGGGGACCGGGATGGTTAAGGGGTTTGGAGCACCTCCCCTAGGAGGAAAGATTGAAGAGGCTGGGACTTTTCAGTTTAGAAAAGACACAACTACAGGGGAGGACGTTTTAGAGCAGGGGTGTCAAAAACATGCAGTTCGGGGGCTGAATCAGGCCCCCCCGGAGGGCTCCTATCAAGCCCCCGAGCAACTGGTTGTCATCTGCTTCCTTCTCCCTCTCTCTTGCTTCCTTCTGCATCACAGCTTGCTTTGCCAGGCTTGCTCAATTGCACAGCAGAGCTACAGAGCAACACCTCTGTTTTCTCTACTGGCTGAGGCTCCTCCCTTGGGGAGGAAGGGGGGAGGAATAGCTTGCTTTGCCAGGCTCTCTCAATCGCACAGCACAGCTACTGAGCCAAGCCTCTCTTCCTTCTATTGGCTGAGGCTCCCCCCCCCCAAAAAAAAAGTCCCCTAGGGAAGGAAGGAAAGATCCACAGCTTCCTTTGCCCAGTTCCCTGGATCCCATGGGAGAAATACAAAGAAAGCATCTTTAAGGCCAACAAGTGCTAACGTAAAGCATGTTTTAAGTTTTTTTTAAAATATATATTTATGTTTGTCTGTGTTCTTTATAAAATTTATATCTCTGCTACCTAATTTTAAATAGGTACAGACATGGCCCAGCCCAATATGGCCTGGCCCAATGTCTCATTTATGTCAGATCCGGCCCTCATGAGTTCGACACCCCTGTTTTAGAGGTTTATAAAATGATGCACAGAGTGGAGATAGTTGACAAAGACAACTTTCCCTCTTCCCGCATACTAGAACTAGAAGGCATCCAATGAGGCTGCTGGGCATTAGATTCAGGTGACTAAAGAGAACCTCCACATTCAGAGGCAGTCAACCCCTGAATCCCAGGAGGCCCCATGTCATGACTCAGGGGGGGTCTTAC
The DNA here is from genome assembly GCF_032191835.1 of Heteronotia binoei. NCBI lineage: Eukaryota > Metazoa > Chordata > Lepidosauria > Squamata > Gekkonidae > Heteronotia > Heteronotia binoei. The sequence continues at coordinate 16,178,466 of NC_083224.1, forward strand.
CAATTGCTGCCACCACTCTGGGTTAAGGGTCTCCCTTGAGAAGGCCCAGAGTCCCCTCTCAAGCCCTTCTAGACCTCCCCTTAGCTTAATGGGCGTGAGGACCAGGCAGAGTGAACAACAACAAAAAGGTTTATTTCAGTGCAATATAAATTAAAAAGGTGCAATAAAACAGTAAAAGGGGTGAAGCGAAAAATAACCAAATGCCCTAACTCGTCTGAACTTACTGCCCTAACTGTCTCAGTCAGACCTGGGCCTACTCACCCTCCCTCACAGGGTGAGGTTCTCTCCCTGGCAGCAGCTATTCCTCAACTTTGCCTCCTAGGAAAAAGAACATCCACTTCCTGGGCTTGGCCTTTATATAGAATTTTTTCACACAGCCTATGTATTCCGGTATGGAAGCTGGTCAGTTACTGAACAGTAACGGGTTTCTGCTGGCATTTCAGACAGACCTGACTCAGTAACTGGCTGCTACTGGAATACTCTCACCTTTTCACACAGTCCTGTGGCTGTCCCGGTAGTGAGGCACGCCTGAGTCGTTACTAACAAAGAGCAGCTTCTTCCAGTTTTCAAGCCCTCCTTCCGGGTTGAAATCGGTATGAGGCGCTGTGTGAAATGTCCAGTATCTAATCCGGGAGCAGTTTTTGCGCCCTTTTTCGCCTGCCAGCGCGCGATCTCCGGCTTTTTTTTGGGGGGGGGACGTTGGGCTAAGATCGCTATAGCGACATATCACAACAGCATCACAACAGAGAGGACTGCCTGAGCCCAGTGTTGGGGAAATCAAGGGGTGCTGTTGTGATACGTCGCTATAGCACTATAGCGATCTTTGCCCGACGTTCCAAAAAAAAAAAAGCCGGAGATCGCGCACCAGCAGGCGAAAATGGCTGGCGCTGTTGGAAGCGAGAAAAAAGCGGAACAGTGTGAAATGGGTCGCTTCAATCATGGAACCCTACCGGGAAAAAAAACATGTGTCTGAAAACTCCCATACCTGTCTCGGATTACTGCAAGGCGGCACAATACCGACTCCCTTCCGGTTTCCACCGGTAAGTGTGAAAAGGGCCATATTCTCTTCCCAGGCCCCACCCCTCTCTGGGCCTGTTTCCCTCCAAAACCCTTGCTACCCAATCAGAGGGACAGAGGGGATCCTGGGAGGTGTAGGCTTTTCCCAGTAACTCCTAAGCAGGCTTCCCTGGGGCCTGCAGGCCTTGCTAGGCCCAGGATCATGACAGCCCATCAGGGGAAGGCCTTGGCCTTTATGCCTCTTTTGCAAGGGAGTTGCAAGGCACTTTCGAGGGTGGAAACACAGAGCCAGTGCGGTGCAACGGTTAAGCGTGCAAGACAAGAATCTGGGTGACCCGGATTCGAATCCCCACTCGTGCCATAGAAGCTCGCTGGATTACCTTGAGCCGATCCCATTCTCTCAGCCTACCCTACCTCACAGAATTGTGTCGAGGATAAAATGGAGTAGAGAAGAAGCCACGTAGACTGCCTTGGGTCTCCACTGTGGGAAAAGATGGAGTATAAATGAATTAAATAAATGACAATTCAGTAAGTTTGAGCACCTGTTCCTCTCAGTCCCCAAGGCATTCCATGTGAACATATGGCGCTGCCTTATACTGAATCAGCAGCCCCGTGGCGCAGAGTGGTAAAGCTGCAGTACTGCGGTCTGAACTCTCTGCTCACGACCTGAGTTCGATTCCGGCGGAAGTTGGACTCAGGTAGCCAACTCAGGGTTGACTCAGCCTTCCATCCTTCCAAGGTCAGTAAAATGAGCACCCAGCTTGCTGGGGGAAAAGTGTAGAGGACTGGGGAAGGCAATGGCAAACCACCTGGTAAAAAAGTCTGCCGTGAAAACGTTGTAAAAGCAACGCCACCCCAGAGTCGAAAATGACTGGTGCTTGCACAGGGGACTAGCTTTACCTTTAAATGCTCCATTTGGGGGACAAAAATCTGCACAGCCGGTCGCCCGATCAGACCATTCATAGCAGGTGACAGATTCCTTTTTAAAGAGAATAATGAAATGCAGGTGCTCTTTTTTCACCGCTTTATCTTTTTTTCTCGAAATCAAACCCAGGAGAAGAAAAAAAATATATAATCATTTTCACCTGAATTAAAGTATCTTTGATCTTTGCGTTTCATTGAACTTCCCCCCCACACACACACACCTTCAGAGAGAATAGATTAATAAACACTTTCAAATGGGGAAAAAAATATTGTTGAGAGGGAAAAGGGCCCTTCATTTTTTATTTCTTTAAAAAAAAAAATCTTCTTAAGCGGCTCCCTTTGTTGCTAACCTGTGTATCCACTTTTTCCTCCCCTTTTGTCTTCCCTTTTTATGTCGCTGGGAAATTGGTTTTTGCCTTGATTGCGATCGCCCGAGCCTTTCCTGGTCGCGTTGTAAAAGTTCCTTCGTTCCTTTTGTTTCTGTGAATTTTGAAGTAAGCAGATGATAAAAAGAGGGAGGGAGAGAGAGAGAGAGAAATCCAATGTTATTTTAATCAGGCGGAATGAAAGAGCAAATCAGAAAGAAGGGATTTTAATCCAATCCCCCCCCCTCACAAAATGGCCTCACGCATCTGTCATGTTGGGGATTAGTAGAACTCTTTTTTTTTTTTTTTTGAGGAACGGAAGACTTTGGAAACAAAGTAGTGAACGTTTGTGACCTCGTTTCCCTTTGAACGGTGTTCTTATTAATAAAAGTAGAAAGGCCCGAGACATCTGTTGGTCCTGTTTTTGTTGATGTTAGAAGAATATTGTCCTTCTCAATGTCGGAAACAACTGGGCCTCGAATTCAGCAGGAGCTCACAAGAGCGCAGCTCCTGAACCTTTCTGAGGGTTCCCCCACCTCCTCCCCACCTACCTTGTCCATTGAGTAGTAGGTGTAGGTGCATAACAATTCCTGGATTAGGAGAGCGGGCAGCAAGCCAGCCACCAGGGGCTTTGCCACGCCCCCAGCAGCCCTCAGTAGCCCCTGGAGAAGCCCGCACCGCCCTTTCTCCACTTCTTATGTGATTTGGGGTGGTGGATGGCTTGCTGGTCTTTTGACTGTGGGGGGAGGGGCAGCCCAGGAGAGCCCCAGGTGAGCAAGGCCTGCTTGGACTGGCTTTATTTCTAGCCAGCCCAAGCAGGCCTCGCTTGCCGGGGGCTCTCCTTCCTTGCGTTGGGTTGCTTTTGGCTGGTGGGGGGTGGCATATGCTAATGAGTTATGCTAGTGAGCTCCACCACCTATTTTTCTACAAAACAACCCCTGGAAACAACACTCAGATCTTGTAAGTGAGGTTTCAGAATTCCCTACAGGATGTGAGAAAGGTTGAAAAATTTCCGGAGATTTAGGGGTGGCATCTGGGAGGAGCAGGGATTGGGAAGTGGAAGGACTTTAGTTGGGTATAGTGTTGCCAACTCCAATTCAAGAAATATCTGGGGACTTTGGGGGTGGAGCCAGGAGCTTTATACGGAATCAGACCCTCAGTCCATCAAAGTCAGTATTGTCTACTCAGACTCTCCAGGGTCTCAAGCTGAACTTTTTCACGGCTACTTGCCTGGACCCTTTTTGGTTGGAGATGCCGGGGAGTAGGGTTGCCAAGTCCAAGAAATATCTGGGGACTTTGGGGGTGGGGCCAGGAGACTTTGGGGGTGGGGCCAGGAGATATTGGGGCGGAGCCAGGAGCAAGGGTGGGACAAGCAGAATTGAACTCCAAGGGAGTTCTGGCCATCACATTTAAAGGGACAGCACACCTTTTAAAATGCCTTCCTTCCATAGAAAATAATGAAGGATAGGGTCACCTTCTTTTGGGGCTTGTAGAATTGGATCCCCTGGTCCAATACTTTTGAAACTTGGGGGGTATTTTGGGGAGAGGCACTAGATGCTATACTGAAAATTTGGCACCTCTACCTCAAAAAACAGCCCCCCCAGAGCCCCCGATACCCACGGATCAATTCCCCATCATTCCCTATGGGAATCGTTCCTGGAGGTGCATAATGGCCGTGGGGGAGGGGCTTCCCCCACCGGCCAGCTGGCTGGGGGAGGGGGGGAAGCCTGTAAAACCAGAGGATCCCCCGCTGGGACCTGGGGATTGGGAAGCCTATCGGGGAGTGAACCTGGGACCTTCTGCTTACCAAGCAGATGCTCTACCGCTGAGCCACCATCCCTTCATTATTCCCAATGGAGGGAAGGCATTTAAAAGGTGTGCAGATAGCCGGAACTTCCTTGGGAGTTCAATTCTGCTTGTCACAACCTTGCTTCTGGCTCCACGCCCAAAGTCTCCTTGCTCTATCTCCAGACTCCCCAGGTATTTCTTGATTTGGACTTAGCAACACAGCAGAGAATGCTAGCTTTGGTTCCCATGATTCCTTCCAACTCTCAGAGAACATTTACAGAAAGAGAACCTCGATTTGGGAGTGCAGCTATGTGGATCTGCATTTGAAGAACTAGATTTCAATCCAGTAGCCCCTTAGCGATCAACAAGATTTTGGGGGTATAAGCAGGGGTCGTTTCATAGAAAAATAGGTGGCAGAGCTTATTAGCATAACTCATTAGCATATGCCCCCCTCAGCCAAAAGCAATCTGATGCAAGAAAGGAGAGCCCCAGGCAAGCGAGGCCTGCTTGGGCTGGCTAGAGATCCAGCCAGCCCAAGCAGGCCTCGCTTGCCTGAGGCTCTCCTGGGCAGTCAAAAGGCCAGGAAGCCACCCGCTGTCCCAAATCACATAAGAAGTGGAGAAAGGGCTTCTCCAGGGGTTAGAGGGTTGCTGGGGGTATGGCAAAACCCCTGGTGGCTGGCTGCCCGCTCTCCAGGGATTGTTATACAGCTGCACCTACTATTCAATGGACAAGGTAGGGAGGGAGGAAGAGGGGGAACCCTCAGAAAGGTTCAGGAGGTGTCCTCCTGTGAGCTCCTGCTGAATCTGAGGCCTGAGAATATAGTAAAGTAAAGTAAAATTTTATTTGTATCCCGCCCTCCCCCGCCGGAGCAGGCTCAGGGCGGCTAACAACAAAAAAGATAACAATACATTGATAAAACATTATACTAATGAACATTAATAATAAAACCACTTAATACATTAGTTAAAACAATTAATCTAATACATTAAATTAAACCTAACAATTGATGTAGACGGCGAGTGTTTCTTGTTATGCACTTATTGCTCAGCTGTTCGTGAATGCCAATTTAAAGAGGGCGGTCTTGCAGGCCCTGCGGAACTGGTCAAGGTTCCGCAGGGCCCGCACCTCCTCTGGGAGCTGATTCCAGAGATGTGGGGCCGCGGAAGAAAAGGCCCGTGTGCGGGTGTTCTGGAGTTTAATTTATTTTGGCCCAGGGGTAGTCAATCTGTTTTTTCCTATCGACCTCAGTGCTCTCTGGGGCTCGTACGGGGAGAGACGGTCCCTCAGGTAGGTCGGTCCTCGGCCATGTAGAATATGCTTCCAAATAGGGTTGCCAAGTCCCCCCCCCCCCTGTCTACCAGTGGTAGATTAGGGGAAAGGGTTGCCAGATCCATGCTGGGAAATTCCTAGAGATCTGGGGATGGAGCCTTGGGAGGGAAGAGACCACAGTACAGTATAATGCCATAGACTCCACTTTCCAAAGGATCCATTTTTTCCAGGGGAGTTGATCTCCATAGCCTGGGAATGAACTGTAATTCCAGGAGAGATGAGTTGTAATTCCAGGAGGTCCACCAGCGAGGCCAGAACTCCAGAAGCCCTTCCTCTGTGGACCCCCAAGCACCAAGAATACAGAGCATCACTGCCCCAGACATAAGAACCTAAGAGAGGCCATGTTGGATCAGGCCAATGGCCCATCCTGTCCAACGCACTGTGTCACACAGTGGTTAAAACCCAGGCGCCATCAGGAGGTCCACTAGTGAGGCCAGAACTCCAGAAGCCCTCCCACTGTTGCCCCCCAGCACCAAAAATCCAGAGCATCACTGCACCAGACATAAGAACCTAAGAGAAGCCATGTTGGATCAGGCCAATGGCCCATCCTGTCCAACACACTCTGTGTTACACAGGGGCCAAAACCCAGGTACCATCAAGAGGTCCAACAGTGGGGCCAGAACTCCAGAATCCCTCCTAATTCTCCCCCCACCCCCAAATAAAGCACCAAGAATACAGAGCATCACTGCTCTTGACATAAGAACATCAGGCCAATGGCCCATTCTCTCCATGGCCATGTTGAATCAGGCAAATGGCCCATTCTCTCCAAAGCTCTTTGTCACACAGTGGCCAAAACCCAGGGGCCATCAGGAGGTCCACCAGCAGGGCCAGAACTCCAGAAGCCCTCCCACTGTTGCCCCCCTCCAAAGCACCAAGAATGCAGAGCATCACAGCCCCAGACAGAGTCTTCCATCTATATCTTGTGGCTAAGAGCCACGCATGGACCTCTGCTCCATGGAGAGTCTACAACTTCAACAACCAGGCGCAAGACTGAAGTGAGGTCCCTCCAGCACAAGCCGTGGGAGGGAAAGGAACTCATTGTTGAGGGCTCACTTCAAGGAATATGCATGCAATTAATCACAGTCCCCAGTAGTTGTCTGTGTGAGCCGCAGCTGAACTCCTCGGTGCTCCTCTAGCACAACATCTGTTCCCTTAAGGTTTATCGCTCAGCTGACGGATGCTTGGACCATTTGTGTGTGTTATTGTCGTTTGTTTCGTCGTTTTCATATTGTTTCTCTGCGTGCCGCGGAGATGTTGACGAGGCTCCCTTGAGGTGGGAAAAAAGACCGGTTTACGGCAAACGGGGGTCGGAGAGACGGTTTCTCATGTAAACTGGGAGCAAAGTCTTGTGTTTGGAGCGCTTCCCATTTTCACCTGGCTTCTGGCACCGTTGCGCCTGCCCCAAGAGATTTCCATCTGTCCCAGGGTGATTGCCTAGGGCGCTGGCCTTTTGGGCGCACCGAACTGGGTGCCCCGCATGTGACTTGGTGATGTTATCAGTGCGGGGGGGGGGGCAGAAGTTAGCCTTGTCTAGGGTGCCTGACAGGCTCCTATCAGGCCCCGGAACAATTGTCTGTCATCTGCTTCCTTCTCCCTCTCTCTTGCTTCCTTCTGCATCACAGCTTCCTTTGGCAGGTTTGCTCAGTCGCGCAGGTGCTACAGAGCAAAGCCTCTATTTTATCCATTGGCTGAGGCTCCTCCCTTGGGGAGGAAGGGCGTGAGGGAGAGCTCGCTTTGCCAGGCTCTCTCAGTTGCACAGCAGAGCCACTGTGCCAAGCTTCTCTTCCTTCTATCGGCTGAGGCTCCTCCCTCTCCTGGCCCCCAGGGGAAGGAAGGAAAGAGCCAGAGCTTCCTTGGCCCGTTCCCTGGATTGCACTGAAGAGATACAAAGAAAGAACCTTTGAAGACCAATCAGTGCTGATGTTTTAAACATGTTTTATTTTTAAGATTTTTTAAAAAGATAATAATTAATTGTTTGTCGGTGTCCTTTATAAAGCTTGTATCTCTACAAGGCACAAAGATCAATGTTTACAAAGCGGTTGTGATGACAACCCTTACCTACGGCTCCGAATCGTGGGTTTTATACCGTCATCACCTGCGACTTCTTGAGCGCTTTCATCAGCGCTGCCTTCGCACCATCCTCAACATCCACTGGAGTGACTTTGTGACCAACACTGAAGTCCTCAAGAGGGCGGAGGTTACAAGTATCGAGGCACTGCTGTTGAAGACGCAGCTGCGCTGGGCAGGGCATATTTCTAGGATGGAAAACCACCGCCTTCCCAAGATTGCTCTGTATGGCGAACTTTCCACCGGCCATCGAAATAGAGGGGCACCAAAGAAGAGGTACAAGGATTCCTTGAAGAAATCCCTTGGCACCTGTTGCATCAACCATCACCAGTGGTCTGACCTAGCCTCAGATCGCAAAGCATGGAGGCACACCATCCACCAGGCTGTCTCTTCCTTTGAGAACGCACGCATAGCTGGTCTTGAGGACAAAAGGAGATTGAGGAAGAATCGCACTGCTACAGCACCAACCCCAAATCAGACTTTTCCCTGCAGCCGCTGTGGCCGGACCTGCCTGTCCCACATTGGTCTTGTCAGCCACCAGCGAGCCTGCAGCAGACGTGGACTACTGCACCCTTCTTAAATCTTCGTTCGCGAAGTCAAGCCGAGAGAGATATATCTCTACTACCTGGCATTATCTTTTATGACACACATGGCCCCGCCCAGCAAGATCTCCTTTATGTCAGATCCGGCCCTCGTAATGAATGAGTTCGACACCCCTGGTCTAGAGCTGGCCCTGATCTGTCCTCAAGAGGGCCAGGACCTTGAGTGTCCTTGCCCCAACCTGGTGGAGTTCTCTGCTTTGGGCTGTATCCACAGAAGTCTAGTGTCCAGATCATGTGATGTGATGGTATCGCTTTACTCTGCTCTGGTAAGACCTCACCTGGAGTATTGTGTTCAGTTTTGGGCACCACATTTTAAGAAGGATCTAGACAAGCTGGAACGGGTCCAGAGGAGGGTGACGAAGATGGTGAGGGGTCTGGAGACCAAGTCCTATGAAGAAAGGTTGAAGGAGCTGGGGGTGTTTAGCCTGGAGAGGAGGCGGCTGAGAGGTGATAGGATCACCATCTTCAAGCATTTGAAGGGCTGTCCTGTAGAGGATGGTGTGGAATTGTTTTCTGTGGCCTCGGAAGGTAGGACCAGAACCAGTGGGTTGAAATTAAATCAAAAGAGTTTCCGGCTCAACATTAGGAAGACCTTCCTGACCATTAGAGTGATTCCTCAGTGGAACAGGCTTCCTCCTTGGGAGGTGGTGGGCTCTCCTTCCTTGGAGGTTTTTAAACAGAGGCTAGATGGCCATCTGACAACAATGAAGATCCTGTGAATTTAGGGGGAGGTGTTTGTGAGTTTCCTGCATTGTGCAGGGAGTTGGACTAGATGGCCCTGGAGGTTCCTTCCAACTCTAGGATTCTATTAGGAAGAACTTCCTGACCGTTAGAGCGGTTCCTCAGTGGAACAGGCTTCCTCCTTGGGAGGTGGTGGGCTCTCCTTCCTTGGCGGTTTTTAAACACAGGCTAGATGGCCATCTGACAGCAATGAGGATCCTTTGAATTTATGGGGAGGGATTTGTGAGTTTCCTCAGTGGAACAGGCTTCTTCGGGAGGTGCTGGGCTCTCCTTCCTTGGAGGTTTTTAAACAGAGGCTAGATGGCCATCTGACATCAATGAGGATCCTGTGAATTTATGGGGAGGTATTTGTGAGTTTCCTCAGTGGAACAGGCTTCTTCAGGAGGTGGTGGGCTCTCCTTCCTTGGCGGTTTTTAAACACAGGCTAGATGGCCATCTGACAGCAATGAGGAGCCTGTGAATTTATGGGGAGGGATTTGTGAGTTTCCTCGCTGGAACAGGCTTCCTCGGGAGGTATGGGCTCTCCTTCCTTGGAGGTTTTTAAACAGAGGCTAGATGGCCATCTGACAGCAATGAAGATCCTGTGAATTCATGGGGAGGTATTTGTGAGTTTCCTCAGTGGAACAGGCTTCCTCCTTGGGAGGTGGTGGGCTCTCCTTCCTTGGAGGTTTTTAAACAAAAGCTGGATGGCCATCTGACAGCAATGGGGATCCTGTGAATTTAGGGGGAGGCGTCTGAGTTTCCTGCATTGTGCAGGGAGTTGGACTCGATGACTCTTGAGGTCCCTTCCAACTCTATGATTCTGATGAGTAACATTCGCACCCTGTGGGACTTGATGCAGTTCTTCAGCGCCCGTAAGGCAGAGATGTTCTGCCAGGCATTCGGTTAGGCTTGCCAGGTCTGTGTTGGAAAACACCTGGAGACTTTGGGGATGGATCCACGAGAGGGTGGGTTTGAGAAGGGGAGGAGCCTCAGTAGGGGTGGGATTCTAGCAGGAGCTCCTTTGCATATTAGGCCACACACACCTGATGTAGCCAATCAGAGCTTGCAAGACTCTCTTTTTTTTGGGGGGGGGGTCAGCTCTTGGAGGATTGGCTACATCAGGGGGTGTGGCCTGATACTGCAAAGGAGCTCCTGCTAGAATCCCCACCCCTGGGCCTCAGCACGGCGCATTCCCATCGAGTCCACCCTTCGAAGCAAGCATTTTTCTCCAGGTATTTCTGCATCCATTGTATCTTCTGAGAATTTCGTAGTTACGTTATTTCTTTATCGTCTCTTGCAAACGATGATAGTCAATTACAGCTTGTGTTAACCCTGAGCATCTTGCCTTTCGTTTTTGGCTTAGCATTATACGGTTGCCTCCTTGGTTACTTTGTTCCCACCTGGCCAGCCTGCCAGGATTTGGTTGAGGACAGACAGGGCTTTGTTTTGTAGCAGGAGCTCCTTTGCATATTAGGCCACACCCTCCTGATGTAGCCAATCCTCCAAGAGCTTTCAGGGCTCTTCGTACAGGGCCTGCTGTAAGCTGCAGGAGGATTGGCTACCTCAGGGGTGTGCGGCCTAATATGCCAAGGAGTTCCTGCTACAAAAAAAGCCCTGGTCTTCCATATGGCTCAGGGGATGGTGGCTCAGTGGTAGAGCATCTGCTTGGGAAGCAGAAGGTCCCAGGTTCAATCCCTGGTATCTCCACAAAAAGGGTCCAGGCAAATAGGTGTGGAAAACCTCAGCTTGAGACCCTGGAGAGCCTCTGCCAGTCTGAGTAGACAATACTGACTTTGATGGACCAAGGGTCTGGTTCAGTATAAGGCAGCTTCATATGTCCATATGGCTGGCATATGTTATTTATTGGCAGGGCTTTTTTAAAAGCAGGAATGCACAGGAATGGAATTCCAGCTGGCATGGAATCGGGGGTGTGGCCTAATATGCAAATGAGTTCCTGCTTGGTCATTTTCTACCCAAAAAAGGCCCTGTGTGAAACAATGGTGATGTCAGGAGCCTGGCCTAATATTCAAATGAGTTCCCGCTGGGCTTTTTCTGCAAAAAAGGCTCTGTGAGAAACAATGGTGGTTTCAGGGGGTATGGCCTACTTATGCAAATGAGCTCCTGCTTGGTCTTTTTCTACCAAAAAAACCCCTGTGTGAAACAATGGTGATGCCAGGGGGTGTGGTCCAATATACACATGAGCTCCTGCTTGGTCTTTTTCTACAAAAAAAGCCCTGTGTGAAACAATGGTGATCTCAGGGGGTATGGCTTAATATTCAAATGCGTTCCTGCTTGGACTTTTTCTACAAAAAAAGACATTTATTGTGTGAAAAAGTAGTGATGTCAGGGGGTGCGGCCTAATATGCCAATGAGCTCCTGTTTGGTCTTTTTCTACAAAAAAGCCCCATGTGAAAGAATGGTGATCTCAGGGGGTATGGCTTAATATTCAAATGAGTTCCTGCTTGGACTTTTTCTACACAAAAAGCCATTTATTGGGAAAGATCTCGTTCATCCCATCCTGTTTTGAACGAAAAGCATCAGTGACTTTCTGTCTGGTTTCAGATCCTTGAGCGGAAGGTGGTGAGTTTTGAGTCTTAAAAGCTGGTTCACGCTTAATGGACAAGGGCATGCGTTCAGCACATTTACGCTGTTATTCCCTATGGACCTACCCATAGCCAACCGCAGCTCCCAAGCATGTGACCTATTTTCCACCACCCCCATCAAGTATTTGGAGATGGGCATCTCCTTTCACACCAGTGTTAACATGGAAAGGGCACCTGCCACTCTATTAATATTTCATAGAGAGTTAATATTTTAGCATGACTTGCTAGACTGGTTTGGCTCTCAGAGTCAGACCTCTGAGTCAGGAATGGATGCATCTCGATCATGGACGTACATTGAAATGGATGCACCGTGTGCCTCATTCTGCACCACTGAGATTATTTTAAATGGCTAGAAAACACTGTGTCAAAGACAGGGGTGTCAAACATGTGGCCTGGGGGCCGAATCAGGCCCCAGAAGGCTCCCATCAGGCCCTCAAGCAACTGGCTGTCATCTGCTTCCTTCTCCCCCCCTCTTGCTTCCTTTTGCATCACAGCTTGCTTTGCCAGGCTTGCTCAATCGCACAGGAGCTACAGAGCGAAACCTCTGTTTTCTCCATTGGGGGTGGTTCTTCCCTCGGGGAGGAAGGGAGGGAGAGCTTGTTTTGCCAGGCTCTCTCAATTGAACAGCAAAGCTACTGAGCCAAGCCTCTCTTCCTTCTTTTGGTTGAGGCTCCTCCCCCTCCTGTTCCTCTGGGGGGGAAAAGGAAAGAGCCAGCGCTTCCTTTGCCCAGTTCCCTGGATCCCACAGGAGATAAAAAGAAAGCACCTTTAAGACCGAGTGCTAATTTTTTTAAAGCGTGTTTTATTTTTTAAGTTTTTTAAAAAAATATTTAATTGTGTTTGTCTGTGTGCTTTATAAAGCTTATTTCTCTGCTACCTGGCATTGCATTTTATGACACGCATGGTCCAGCCCAACAAGGCCTCCTTTAGGGTTTGTAGAATCTTTCGGGCTCAAGTGCCGTGTTCTACTGGAGAAAGTTTTCCTTCCAGACGTTTCGTTCTCAGCTGCGGAGAACATCCTCAGCGGCGTTGCAGCCGGAGCAGGCGCTCTGACCTTCTTGGCTGCTGTGCGTTGAGTGAGGCCAGGGCTGCTGGAGAGCTGCTATTTCTAGGCTGGAGGGGGTGTGGTGAGAGGGCAATTGGTTTGTGAATGTATCTCGGCAGCGTAGCAGAAAGGTGAGTGAGCAGAGGAGTTGGGCCTTTCTCTTGCGAAGTGTCTCCAGCCGTCAGATCAGGCGGTAGGATTCCTCCCCGTAGAGGCGTGTTATCAAAGATTTCAGGTTTTCACGGCTGGCATCATCATTAGGGTTTGTAGAATCTTTCGGGCTCAAGTGCCGTGTTCTATTGGAGAAAGTTTTCCTTCCAGACGTTTCGTTCTCAGCTGCGGAGAACATCCTCAGTGGCGTTGCAGCCGGAGCAGGCGCTCAGACCTTCTTGGCCGCTGTGCATTGAGTGAGGCCAGGGCTGCTGGAGAGCTGCTATTTCTAGGCTGGAGGGGGTGTGGTGAGAGGGCAATTGGTTTGTGAATGTATCTCGGCAGCGTAGCAGAAAGGTGAGTGAGCAGAGGAGTTGGGCCTTTCTCTTGCGAAGTGTCTCCAGCCGTCAGATCAGGCGGTAGGATTCCTCCCCGTAGAGGCGTGTTATCAAAGATTTCAGGTTTTCACGGCTGGCATCATCATTAGGGTTTGTAGAATCTTTCAGGATCAAGTGCCGTGTTCTACTGGAGAAAGTTTTCCTTCCAGACGTTTCGTTCTCAGCTGCGGAGAACATCCTCAGTGGCGTTGCAGCCGGAGCAGGCGCTCTGACCTTCTTGGCTGCTGTGCATTGAGTGGGGCCAGGGCTGCTGGAGAGCTGCTATTTGTAGACTGGAGGGGGTGTGATGAAAGGTCTCCTTTGTTTCAGATCTGACCCTCATAGCAAAGAAGTTTGACACCCCTGCTTTAGAAGGACAAACTCACCCCAGGGTTTTTGCAGAGCAGATATTATTATAGATGAAAGGAAGTCCTTCTTCACCCAAACGGTAATTAACATGGAGAATTCATTGCCCTAGGAAGTGATGGCAGCTACAAGCATGGACAGCTTCTAGAGGGGACTGGAGAAACATCTGGAGCAGAGGTCCATCAGTGGCTATTAGCCACAAGGTATTGATGGAACTCTCTGTATGGAGCAAGTGATGCTCTATATTCTTGGTGCTTGAGGGGCTTCTGGAGTTCTGGTCCCACTGGTGGACCTCCTGATGGCACCTGGGTTTTGGCTCCTGTGTGACACAGAGTGTTAGACTGGATAGGCCATTGACCTAATCCAACATAGCTTCTCTTATGTTCATATATCTGGGGCAGTGATGCTCTGTATTCTTGATGCTTGGGGGGGGGGGGCAACGGTGGGAGGGAGTTTGGGGCCCCGATGGTGGGCCTCCTGAGGGCATCTGGTTTTGGCCACTGTGTGGCACGGAATGTTAGATTGGATGGGCCATTGGCCTGATCCAACATGGCTTTTTTATGTTCTAATGACTTTAGCGCACCTTTTGCAAAGGACAGTAGCTTGGGAGAGGCTCAGGCAGTGCACAGTATGAAGAAGATGAAGAAGATATTGGATTTATATCCCGCCCTCCACTCCGAAGAGTCTCAGAGCGGCTCACAATCTCCTTTCCCTTCCTCCCCCACAACAGACACCCTGTGAGGTGGGTGGGGCTGGAGAGGGCTGTCCCAGCAGCTGCCCTTTCAAGGACAGAGAGCGGCCTACAATCTCCTTTCCCTTCCTCCCCCACAACAGACTAGGCTTCCCAATCCCCAGGTCCCAGCAGGGGATCCCCCAGTTTTACAGGCTTCTCCCCTCCCCCAGCCAGCTGGCCAGCGGGGGAAGCCCCTCCCCCACAGCCATTATGCACCTCCATGAACAATTCCCATAGGGAATGAGGGGGAATTGATCTACGGGTATCGGGGGCTCTGGGGGGGCTGTTTTTTGAGGTAGAGGTGCCAAATTTTCAATATAGCATATCGTGCCTCTCCCCAAAATACCCCCCCAAGTTTCAAAAGGATTGGACCAGGGGGTCCAGTTCTATGAGCCCCAAAAGAAGGTGCCCCTATCTTTCATTATTTTCTATGGAAGGAAGGCATTTTAAAAGGTGTGCTGTCCCTTTAAATGTGATGGCCAGAACTCCTTTGGAGTTCAATTCTGCTTGTCACAACCTTGTTCCTGGCTCCGCCCCAATGTCTACTGGCTCCACCCCCGAAGTCTCCTGGCTCCACCCCCAAAGTCCCCAGATATTTCTTGAATTGGATTTGGCAACCCTACAACAGACACCCTGTGAGGTGGGTGGGGCTGGAGAGGGCTGTCCCAGCAGCTGCCCTTTCAAGGACAGAGAGCAGCCTACAGTCTCCTTTCCCTTCCTCCCCCACAACAGACACCCTGTGAGGTGGGTGGGACTGGAGAGGGCTCTCGCTGCAGCTGCCCTTTCAAGGACAACCTCTGCCAGAGCTATGGCTGACCCAAGGCCATGCTAGCAGGTGCAAGTGGAGGAGTAGGGAATCAAACCCGGTTCTCCCAGAATAAGAATCCACACACTTAACCACTACACCAAACTGGCTCTCCAGTATGATAGAAGCCAGGGCTTTATTTGTAGCAGGAACTCCTTTGCATATTAGGCCACACACCCCATGATGTAGCCAATCCTCCAAGAGCTTACAGTAAGCCCTGTAAGAAGAGCCCTGTAAGCTCTTGGAGGATAGGCTACATCAGAGGGGTGTGGCCTAATATGCAAAGGAGCCCTTGCTACAAAAAAGCCCTGCCGGTCTGTGAATTCAAGGAAGGGTATATAATGGAACACGCTGCCCTGGATGGGCCAGGCTGGCTCTAAATTGGCTGTGACTTTAATAGCACTTCCACACACATACGTATATCTTAATGTGGAATTGCTGGTTTTGGTGATGAGCAGTGATGTTCCGTTGCTTCACTGTTTGGATTGCATTCCATTGGAAAAATGGCGAGCCCCGTTTTCTAACATGCAAAAAAACCCCGCCGGCTTTCCCATAGTCAGTGCTGCGTTGCAAACGCTCTGTGCGTGCGTCCCCTCGTGCTGCTTTCCGTGTTTCCGTTCCTCATCTCCCTTCTTGCTGACGTCTTGGAGAGTCAATGAAAGGAAAAGATTTCTTAAGAACATAAGAACATAAGAGAAGCCATGTTGGATCAGGCCAACGGCCCATCAAGTCCAACACTCTGTGTCACACAGTGGCAAAAAATTTTATATACACACATACACTGTGGCTAATAGCCACTGATGGACCTGTGCTCCAAATTTTTATCTAAACCCTTCTTGAAGGTGGCTATACTTGTGGCCGCCACCACCTCCTGTGGCAGTGAATTCCACATGTTAATCACCCTTTAGGTGAAGAAGTACTTCCTTTTATCCGTTTTAACCTGTCTGCTCAGCAATTTCATCGAATGCCCACGAGTTCTTGTATTGTGAGAAAGGGAGAAAAGTACTTCTTTCTCTACTTTCTCCATCCCATGCATTATCTTGTAAACCTCTATCATGTCACCCCGCAGTCAACGTTTCTCCAAGCTAAAGAGTCCCAAGCGTTTCAACCTTTCTTCATAGGGACCAATGAAGAAATCCCGCTGGATTTGGATCCCGCTGGGGCAGGGGGGAACAGCGAGGCTTGTTTCTCCACAGGGACTGTGGCTGAACAGTAAGGCATCTGCTTTGCATGCAGAAAGTCCCAGGTTCGAGCCCCGGCATCTACAGTAGAAACGATCAGGTTGGCTGATGACGTCAAAGACTGCCACCTGAATTAGTGTTGCCAATCCCCAGGTGGAGGCAGGGGATCCCCCGGTTTGGAGGCCTTTGTCACAACCTTGCTCCTGGCTCCACCCCCAATGGGGAGGGAAATGTCTGCTGGGCACGCCGTTATTCCCTGTGGAGACCGATTCCCATAGGGTATAGTTGAGAATTGATCCACACGTATATGGGGATGTGGTGTGTGTGTGTGTGTGTTTTAGGTAAAGGCACACAAATTGAAGCATCGCACCCAGTGCCTCTCCTCAAAATACCCTCCAAGTTTCAAAAGGATTGGACAAGGGGGCCCAATTCTATGAGCCCCCAAAGAAGGTGCCCCTATCCTTCATCATTTTCAGTGGAGGGAAGGCATTTAAAAAGTGTGCAGTCCCTTGAAATGTGATGGCGGGAACTCTCTTTGGAGTTCAGTTATGCTTGTCACACCCTTGCTCCTGGCTTCACCCCCAAAATCCCCAGATATTTCTTGAATTGGACTTGACAACCCTAAATTCCTGGAAAACTCCATCTGGCAACTCTATTTGCAGGGTCTGAGGAGACATCTGCAAAGAAAGAGGGTGGGGTTTTGTTGACTGAGACCCTGCAAAGGGCCAACAACATGGCACATGGCACAGAGGCTGAGGCCTTTGTAAGAAGAACCCTGCTGGATCACACCAGTGGTTCATCTAGTCCAGCATCCTGACTCGTGCAGTGGCCAACCAGTTCCTCTGGAGGGCCAACAACAGGGCAGAGAGGCCGAGGCCTTCATAAGAACATCAGAATAGCCCTGCTGGATCAGACCAGTGAGGGTCCATCTAATCCAGCATCCTGTCTCACGCAGTGGCCAACCAGTTCCTTTGAAGGGCCAACAACAGGGCAGAGAGGCTGAGGCCTTCATAAGAATATCAGAAGAGCCCTGCTGGATCAGACTAATAGTCCATCTAGTCCAGCCTCCTGTCTCACACAGTGGCCAACTAGTTCCTCTGGAGGGCCAACGACAGGGCACACAGGTTGAGGCCTTCATAAGAACATCAGAAGAGCCCTGCTGGGTCAGACCAGTGAGGGTCAATCTAGTCCAGCCTCCTGTCTCACACAGTGTCCAACCAGTTCCTCTGGAAGGCCAACGACAGGGCATAGAGGCCGAGGCCTTCATAAGAACATAAGAAGAGCCCTTCTGGATCAGACCAGTGAGGGTCCATCTAATCCAGCATCCTGTTTTACACAGTGGCCAACCAGTTCCTCTGAAGGGCGAATAACAAGGCAGCCTTCCCCTGATGTTGCCTCCTGCCTCTAGAATTCAGAGGCGTAATGCCTCTGTGGATGTTCTCCTAAATGGGGAATGTGGAAGTTCCCCTAAATCACCATAGCCATTGACAGACTTCTCTTCCATAAATCTGTCTAAACCGCTTTCCAAGCTGTTTGTTCCTTTGGCCACCAGGGCATCCTCCAGCAGTGAATTCCCTATCTGGATCACTCTCTTTGTCAAGCAGCATCCCCTTCGGTCCGTCCAGAGCAGGCGGACCGTAAACAGTGCGCGTGTCTAATTTTGTCTCTATTTGACCAAGGTGGGAGCTGTGACTCACCCTCCATGCATAATAGAAGGGTTGCACCGTTGCTGTTGACAAGCAAAAAAAAAAAATGACCTTGATTTGTACCTTTGCTTTGTGGGGATAATAACACAGCGGATCTCTCCAGCACAGCTCAGACCCCCCAAGGAAAGAGACACGTGCTCCGCGTGTTCTTTGTGGGGTGGGAAGAGAAACAATAGTTTATTCTGAACAAAGCTGTATCGTTTGAAGGTGGGGGGGGGGGACCAGGTTGCTGTCGAGCGACTGCCTCGCCTCTTGTGCAGGCATGCTGAGTAAAATATTAAAGCCGGCCTCCCAGCACAAAGTTGTGGGGTGAAAGAGGAGCAGCAGGGGAGAAGCCAGATGGTGCCAGGGCCTTGGCAAAACACCAAGCCTGCCGGATCTTCTTTCCTTCTCTTCCCCCCCCCCTCCTCTCTTTCTTGCAATGGAATAAAAATGGAAAGCACCTCTCTGGGATCTAGTGTCAACGGTAAATGTTGTGCCGGCCAGAAAGAAAGGGACGGGGAGGGACGGTGGCTCAGTGGTAGAGCATCGGCTTGGGAAGCAGAAGGTCCCAGGTTCAACCCCCGGCATCTCCAACTCAAAAGGGTCCAGGCAAGTAGATGTGAAAAACCTCAGCTTGAGACCTTGGAGAGCAGGGGAGGGACAGTGGCTCAGTGGTAGAGCATCTGCTTGGGAAGCAGAAGGTCCCAGGTTCAACCCCCGGCATCTCCAACTAAAAAAGGGTCCTGGCAAGTAGACGTGAAAAAACTCAGCTTGAGACCTTGGAGAGCAGGGGAGGGACGGTGGCTCAGTGGTAGAGCATCTGCTTGGGAAGCAGAAGGTCCTAGGTTCAACCCCCAGCATCTCCAACTAAAAAGGGTCCCGACAAGTAGACGTGAAAAACCTCAGCTTGAGACCCTGGAGAGCAGGGGAGGAATGGTGGCTCAGTGGTAGAGCATCTGCTTGGGAAGCAGAAGGACCCAGGTTCAATCCCCGGCATCTCCAACTCAAAAGGGTCTAGCCAAATAGGCATGAAAAACCTCAGCTTGAGACCCTGGAGAGCAGGGGAGGGACGGTGGCTCAGTGGTAGAGCATCTGCTTAGGAAGCAGAAGGTCCCAGGTTCAATCCCCGGCATCTCCAACTCAAAAGGGTCCAGGCAAGTAGGCGTGAAAAACCTCAGCTTGAGACCCTGGAGAGCAGGGGAGGGATGGTGGCTCAGTGGTAGAGCATCTGCTTGGGAAGGAGAAGGTCCCAGGTTCAACCCCGGCATCTCCAACTAAAAAAGGGTCCCGGCAAGTAGACGTGAAAAACCTCAGCTTGAGACCCTGGAGAGCAGGGGAGGGACGGTGGCTCAGTGGTAGAGCATATGCTTGGGAAGCAGAAGGTCCCAGGTTCAACCCCGGCATCTCCAACTCAAAAGGGTCTAGGCAAATAGGCATGAAAAACCTCAGCTTGAGACCCTGGAGAGCAGGGGAGGGACAGTGGCTCAGTGGTAGAGGATCTGCTTGGGAAGGTTCAACCCCCGGCATCCAACTAAAAAGGGTCCCGGCAAGTAGACGTGAAAAACCTCAGCTTGAGACCCTGGAGAGCAGGGGAGGGACGGTGGCTCAGTGGTAGAGCATCTGCTTGGGAAGCAGAAGGTCCCAGGTTCAATCCCCGGCATCTCCAACTAAAAAGGGTCCTGGCAAGTAGGCATGAAAAACCTCAGCTTGAGACCCTGGAGAGCCGCTTTCAGTCTTGAGTAGATAATACTGACTTTAATGGACTAAGGGAGGTCTGATTCAGCAGGGCAGCTTCATATGTTCATATAGGTTCATATAAGAAAATGCTGGGATTAAACACCTTGGTCAAGTTTTCCCTGCCAAGTTTTAAAAAGACGTTAGTTTCACCTTTTAAAAAATTCCAGCTACTCGATCGCTGATTTTTGCTCTACGGGGGGTAGGTATCGTCATTTTCATGCTGTGTACGCAGGGCTTTTTTTGGTAGCAGGAACTCCTCTGCATATTAGGCCGCGCCCCCCCCCCCCCCCGATACAGCCAATCCTCCAAGAGTTTACAGGGCTGTTCATACAGGGCCTACTGTAAGCTCCAGGAGGATTGGCTACATCAGGGGTGTGTGGCCTAATATGCAAAGGCGCTTCTGCTAGAATTCCACCCCTGGGCTACACCTCTCTGATGTAGCCAATCCTCCAGAAGCTTACAGGGCTCTTAGCACAGGATCTACTGTAAGCTCCAGGAGGATTGGCTACATCAGGTGGGCGTGGCCTAATATGCAGAGGAATTCCTGCTACCCAAAAAAAAAGCCTCGTTTGTATGGTTTTTGCTGTCATTGTGGTGCTGGTAGATTCAAGTGGGCAGCCATGTTGGTCTGAAGCAACAGAACACCGTTTGAGTCCTGTCGCATCTTGAAGACCAACAAAGTTTAGCTCCGGGTATAAACCTTCGTGCGCCTGAATCAGGTGAAGTGTGGCTGCAGGCAAAAGCTTATACCCTGAATCAAACTTCATTGGTTTCAAAGGTGCAGCTGGACTCAAGCTCAAGACAAGCCCATGGTCACATTTAATGTTTCCAAATGTGGGTTGGGAACTTCCTGGAGATTTGGGGGTGAACTGTGAGGAGGACCAGGTTTGGGGGAGGCAGGGCCTCAGCAAAGTATATAATGCCGTAGTCCCTATCCTCCAACACAGCTGTGTTTTTTCCCCAGGGAAACTGTCATCTGGAAATCAGCAGTAATTTGGGGAGAGTTCCAGGCACTTTAGCAACGCTAGTTATACTTAGCAGCAGCAGCAGCAGAAGATACTGGATTTATACCCCACTATTCACTCTGAATCTCAGAGCGGTCACAATCTCCTTTACCTTCCTCCCCCACGACAAACTGAGGTAGGTGAGGCTGAGAGAGCCCTGACAGAAGCTACTCTTTCAAGGACAACTCCTGCGAGAGCTATGGCTGACCCAAGGCCATTCCAGCAGCTGCAAGTGCAGAAGTGGGGAATCAAACCCAGTTCTGCCAGAGAAGAGTCCGCACACTTAACCACTACACTAAACTGACCCAAGGCCATTCCGGCAGGTGCAAGTGGAGGAGTGGGGAATCAAACCCGGTTCTCCCAAATAAGAGTCCATGCACTTAACCACTACACCAAACTGGCTCTAGACTCTGCTGCAAAACCTCCAAAGACAGAGAGCCCTCCCCACCTCACCAGGAACCCTGTTCCACTGAGGGACCACTCTGTCAGGGAGTTCTTCCCAGTGTTTAGCTGGAAACTCTTTTGATTTAATTTCAACCATTGGTTCTGGCCCGCCCTTCTGGGGCAACAGAAAACAATTCACCCGTACTTGCATCTCAACAAACCAGAGGTGCCTTGTCTGGTGACCAGGTCCTCTCTAGCTGCCGGGGGTAGGGGGGAGTGAGTAGAATTGCCATCTCCAGATTGGGAGACTCCTAGAGATTTGGGGACGAACCTTGAGAGGACAGTGGCCTTCAGGAGAGTACAGTCCCATGGAGTCCACCCTCCAAAGAGCTAGTTTGGTGTCATGGTTAGGTGTGCGTCTTATCTGGGAGAACCGGGTTTGATTCCCCACTCCTCCGCTTGCAGCTGCTGGAATGGCCTTGGGTCAGCCATAGCTATCACCGAGGTTGTCCTTGAAAGGGCAGCTGCTGGGAGAGCCCTCTCCAGCGCCACCCACCTCACAGGGTGTCTGTTGTGGGGGAGGAAGGGAAAGGAGATTGTGAGCCGCTCTGAGACTCTACCCGATTTCGCACTGGACCTTTAATCCTGGTTTAATCCTGTCCCCAAGATGGCATTCAACAATAAAATAATAGAGTCATAGAGTTGGTTTCTCTGATTCTAGTGTAGAATGTCAGTTTGGAGACAGAGCTAAACCAGGATTAAAGGTCTAGTGTGAAATTGGTCTCTTGAGATTCAGAGAGAAGGGTGGGGTATAAATCTACCTTCTTCTTCTTCTTCTTCCATTGTCTCCAGGGGAATTGATCTCTGTCGTCTGGAGGTGTGCTTTAATTCTGAGAGCTCTCTGGGCCCCTCTCGGGTTGGCATCCCTGCCTCTCCCCTCAGATAACCTCTGAGCTTTTGTCCTGCTGTTCTTCCTCCCCCACCCCACCCCACCCCACTATGGATCTACTGGTTCAGAATAAAAAGGAAATGGCAGTTGGTGGGTTGGTGTTCTCTTCCTTCCGGAGCTGCAGACCTGGACAGATCAAGGTGGCTTTTGGTATCTGATGAAGTGAGCAGCCTCTCCTACCACAAACTTTGTGAGTCTTTAACCTGTTCCTGGGCTCTTGCTCTATTCTACTCCTGTGTAAATAAAAAACCGCTAAGAGACACCATGAATTTTAAATGACAAAACAGTGTAATGTGGGGGTCAGTGGTGTTCCGACCAGGCTTGCACATAGAACTCCAAATGAATAAGAAGACGGACAAGGTTCAAAACATACCTGTGTCAGAACTTGTATCTTTACTGCTGATTCCTTGTAATGCAACCAATGCTGTATTCTGCTCTTACTGTGACTCAGAGCAGGTTTGTTACTGAACCAAACCGACTCCATGTTGTAACCCTTGTTTAACCCAAAGTGCTTGAATAGTAATTAACCTTGCCCCACTGGTATCCAAAATATTTGGGGCTGTAGAATGAGTTATGTTGTGTCTCTGCACATTCTCACACTAGGACCCTTTGAAGCCGAACAGCATGGCCTTCGGAGTAGGGAGGCATCCTCTCTACTGATAGTGATGGTGAGAAGACAGATGTGCCTGTAACGGTGTGAATTGTGGCTTTGTGAGATGTTTGCTTTACGTGTATACAATTGAGTTGGTGCTGGCTCTCGCCATCACTGTTATCTTGCCTCTTCCAGTGCTTAGTTCTTTCTAATAAAATCCTAGCTTTGTAACCAAGTATGGGATCCGTTTGAAGTTCTTAAGTTCTGACATTATAACAGTGATCCCATTGTTTCGTGGCTTATCTGTACTGGAGGCTTGGCCCGATGGCGGCAAAAGTTCCAGACGACGGAGAGCCCACCACCCCAACGGAGGACCCGCCGCTCGACCCGAAAGTGACGGGGGTTCGGCGCAAAATTAAGGTCCCAGCACCTTTCTCGGTCGACGCGTTCCCTGCCCCGCGAACCTGGAGCCCGCGGAAGTCTACGGCAGCGATCGACGCCGCGGAGCAACGGTACAGAAGCATGTTGGGCGAAGGGGGAGCCGAAGACGGCGACGACGACCAGGCAGAGGGCCCGGAGCCCCGAGGGGGAGACGACCAACTCCGGACCCTCCGCAACGACTTATTCGACTGGGTGCGGGAGATCCACGACGACGTGCATCGGTCCCGCGTGTCGATGGCCGAAGAGATGCAGCAGAACCTGGGCGCAATTTACGACCAGCTCCGCACCTTGCAAACTGCGGTCCTGGGGGTCCCTGCTGGAGATGAGGGGGGAGCCCTGTACCCTTGAGACTCAGGCGGTCCCGGTAGGAACCGAAGAACATTGGGGGATTGAGACTTTCGTAATTGCCCCCTCTTGCTCTTTCGACGTGGTGGTAGGCTCGGCTTGGCTCGCCCGCCACCAACCAGACATAAGGTGGGAGGAACAAATCGTCCGGTTCCCCGATTGGAGGTGCGAGCACCACCACTGGCGCCCCGAATGGGGGCCGCACGCTCCCCCCCAAAACATGCGGGCTTGCCTCACACTCGAGGAAGTCGCCACAATCCCCAAGGAGTATCGGGACCTAAGATTAGCATTTAGCGAGAAAGAAGCGGACGAGCTACCGCCCCACCGCCCTACGGACTGTGCCATTGAGCTGATCCCAGGGCACCAGCTTCCCAAAGCGAAACTATACTCCATGGGTTGGGCGGAGAAAGCAGAACTCCGAAAGTTTTTGGACAAAAATCTTAAACGCGGCTTTATACGACCGGCCACAGCCCCCCATGCCGCTCCCGTCCTATTCCGAAAGAAAAAGGACGGGTCTCTTAGACTTTGCACAGATTTTCATGCGATAAACGGGATTTCCATGTCCAACGCCTACCCGATCCCGTTGATAAAAGACTTGTTGAACACCGTAGCAAAGGGAAAAGTATTTACCAAGCTTGACCTCCGAGACGCGTACTTCCGCGTCCGCATCAAGGAGGGTGACGAGTGGAAGACAGCCTTCAACACCCCTCTGGGACAGTTTGAGTACCTAGTTATGCCCTTCGGACTACAAGGGGCCCCTGGTGTATTCATGAACTTTATCAATGAA
Source organism: Heteronotia binoei (assembly GCF_032191835.1). Taxonomy (NCBI): domain Eukaryota; kingdom Metazoa; phylum Chordata; class Lepidosauria; order Squamata; family Gekkonidae; genus Heteronotia; species Heteronotia binoei. The sequence goes on from NC_083224.1 coordinate 16,202,471, forward strand.
GTGCTACGGGACTTCCTCTTTAAGGGGGTGGTGGTGTACCTTGATGACATCATTATCTATTCACAAGATCTAAAATCTCATGTGCCACTGGTTAGAAAAGTGTTAAGCACCCTTTGTAAACACAAACTGTATGCCAAATTGTCGAAATGCGAGTTTCATAAAACAGAACTGGACTACCTGGGTTTCCGAGTGTCGGGGGAGGGATTGTCAATGGACCCCGCAAAGGTCCAAGCGGTGCTGGACTGGGAACCCCCTCGAACCCGCAAACAATTACAAAGTTTTATCGGGTTCGCCAACTTTTACCGCGACTTTATTAAGGGGTTCGCTACAGTCATGCTCCCCCTCACGGAACTCCTCAAAACCAAAGGGAAGGGTGACGAGGCGAAAAAGCCAGGCGCGCGCCTAACGTGGACGCCTGACTGCCAAAAGGCTTTCACTGAACTGAAACGCCTCTTCACCTCTGAACCCGTGTTGGCTCATCCCGACGAACTAAAACCCTTCGTGGTCCAATGCGACGCCTCCGACGCCGCAGTAGGAGCCATATTAATGCAAAGAGGGGAGAATGGGGTGCTCCGGCCGTGTGCCTATATCTCAAGGAAATTTTCCAATGAACAAAGAAATTGGTCAGTCTGGGACAAGGAGGCGTTTGCAGTCATGTTTGCCCTCAAAACCTGGCGCTCCTGGCTAGAGGGAGCGAGAGTCCCCTTCGAAATCTGGACCGATCACAAAAACCTCGAAGCCCTCACGGGGCGCCGCAAAATGACTGCAAAACAAATCCGGTGGGCAGGCTTCTTTGCTAAATTCGACTTTGTGCTGAAACACATCCCTGGCTCAAAGAACTTTTTGGCGGATGCCCTCTCTCGCATGCCGCAACACGACAGTCTCCGGGAGGAGGTGGTGGACTCACTAATTTCCCCTTCAGCCATTTCGGGGGGAGTCACCACCCGCTCCGGCAGGCAGATCAGCCCTCCGGATTCAGACCTGCTGCCTCGTTTCCTCTCAGTGCATAGCCAGGAGACTGACCGCCCACCCAACTTAATCAAAGCCGAAAACGGTCTCTGGCTGCACAATGAAAAGATCTATGTGCCCACTCCCCTCAGACAGGAGGTCTTGGAACGCTGCCATTCTAGTCGCCTGGCCGGCCACTTTGGCTATGTCAAAACTCTCAACTTGCTCACCCGCCAGTTTTGGTGGCCAAAAATTAAAAAAGATGTATCGGAATTCGTTCTCTCATGTCCCACCTGCCTCATGGCAAAACGAAGGGGCGGCAAGCCCCCGGGCCACCTAGTTCCCCTTCCTACAGCCACCCGGCCTTGGTCGGTAGTCTCCATGGACTTCATTGTTGAACTCCCGCCTTCACAGGGCAAAACGGTCATCTTGGTCGTAGTGGACACCTTTTCAAAGCAAGCCCACTTTATCCCGTGCAAACAACTACCCACGGCCAAAAACCTCGCCCAGCTCTTTTTTACCCACATTGTACGCCTACACTCATTCCCAGACAAGGTCATTAGCGACCGCGGGACGCAGTTCGTTGCCAACTTCTGGCGGGAGTTCTGCAAACTTGCCGGCATTGAGCAAGGACTAAGCTCTGCCTACCACCCCCAGTCGGACGGACAGACAGAGAGGGTTAATAGTCTTCTAGAACAATACCTCCGCTGTTTCATTAATTTCCAACAGTCCAACTGGGTGGACCTCCTCCCTTTTGCGGAATATGGCTACAACAATAGCCTCCATAGCTCTACCAAAACCTCTCCATTTCAGATCATCAATGGTTACGAAGGCAAGCCGTTTCCCACACTCACCCTCCCCGCCAGCCCGTCCGAACCAACATCATGCCAACAATGGTGGGAGGGCCTTCGTGAAGGCTGGAAGGGTATTCAGGAAAACCTGGAGGAGGCGAAAAAAGCCTACAAGAAGCAGTTTGACAAAAAACACTCCCCAGAGTGGGATCTAAGGGTGGGGGATACAGTCTTCTTGTCAACAAAAAACCTTCCCCTTCCCCAGTCCTGCCGTAAACTCGCATTGAAGTTCTTGGGGCCCTTTAAAATCAAAAGGGTCATAAACAAAGTAACGGTGGAACTCGATCTACCCAAAGCTCTAAGTAAGATCCATCCTGTTTTTCATTGCAGCTTGCTTCGGAAAGACCCTGGTGCTACGTCCTTCCATCCCAGGGCCCCACCGCCCCCTCCGACGACAGTGAGGGGTCAGAGTCACCATGAAGTCCAGGAGATCCTGGACTCCAAAGTCAAAAGGGGAAAACTGTATTATTTGATCAGGTGGAAACACTTTCCCCCGAGCTGTGATGAGTGGGTCGAATCTCAGAACGTAGCTGCTCCGCAACTGCTGAAAAAATTTCACCTACTGTACCCGCACAAGCCCAAGGCGGGCCCCGCGGGAGGGGGCGCTTAGGGGGGGCAGTATGTCAGAACTTGTATCTTTACTGCTGATTCCTTGTAATGCAACCAATGCTGTATTCTGCTCTTACTGTGACTCAGAGCAGGTTTGTTACTGAACCAAACCGACTCCATGTTGTAACCCTTGTTTAACCCAAAGTGCTTGAATAGTAATTAACCTTGCCCCACTGGTATCCAAAATATTTGGGGCTGTAGAATGAGTTATGTTGTGTCTCTGCACATTCTCACACTAGGACCCTTTGAAGCCGAACAGCATGGCCTTCGGAGTAGGGAGGCATCCTCTCTACTGATAGTGATGGTGAGAAGACAGATGTGCCTGTAACGGTGTGAATTGTGGCTTTGTGAGATGTTTGCTTTACGTGTATACAATTGAGTTGGTGCTGGCTCTCGCCATCACTGTTATCTTGCCTCTTCCAGTGCTTAGTTCTTTCTAATAAAATCCTAGCTTTGTAACCAAGTATGGGATCCGTTTGAAGTTCTTAAGTTCTGACAACCTGTTAGTTTTCCAACCTGGAAATCTTGGGACTTGTAGGCAGAAATGTTTTGAAACTTGTCGGTCTTCTATGGCTCTATCGTAAAGATTGGGTTCCTGTGATAAATAAGTCTCCAAACTGAAGACAGACAGATGAAACATCTTTTATATTTAGAACAGACGTCTTTGGAAGGGCTTCCTTTAACTCCATGATTTAAATACTGGAACATGGATATTCCATTATGATTGGAAAGTTTTGTTGAACTGTTTTTGAACTGTTTTGTGGGAATATCCTTTTGAAGTTCTGGTTCATTTGAAGTTCTATGTGCAAGACTGGTCAGAACACCACTGACCTTCACATTACACTGTTTTGTCATTTAAATTTTATGGTGTATCTTGGTGTTAAAGCTGCAGTACTGCAGTCCTAAGTTCTACTCATGACCTGAATTCAATCCCCGACGGAAGCTGGGTTTTCAGGTGGCCGGCTCGAGGTTGACTCAGCCTTGCATCCTTCCGAGTACCCAGCTTGCTGGGGGGAAAGTGTAGCCATTGGCCATGCTGGCTGGGGCTGATGGGACTTGTAGGCAAAAAAACATCTGGAGAGTTACCATTGGCCACCCCTGGTGTAGATGACTGGGGAAGGCAATGGCAAACCACCCCGTAAAAAGTCTGCCGTGAAAACGTTGTGAAAGCAACGTCACCCCAGAGTCGGAAACAACTGGTGCTTGAACAGGGGACCTTTCCTTTCCTTAGTGGTTTTTTATTTACACAATTGTACGCTAAGATCCTATAGTTTTGCTTTTCTACTCTTGGGCAGAGAAGAACCAGTTTGGTGTGATGGTTAGGAGCACGGCTTTTTTTGAGTAGGAATGCACAGGAGCGCAGTTCCGGCTAGCTTGGCATCGGGGGTGTGGCCTAATATGTAAATGAGTTCCAGCCAGGCTTTTTCTGAAAAAAAGCCCTGTCCAAAACAATTGTGATGTAACGAGGTATGGCCTAATATGCAGATGAGTTTCTGCTTGGCTTTTGAGCCCGGACTCTAATCTGGAAGAACCGGGTTTGATTCCCCACTCCTCCTCCACATCCAGCTGCTGGGTAACCTTGGGTCAGTTGCAGTTTTCTCAGAGCAGTTCCTCTCAAGAGCAGTTCTCTTGGAGCTCTCTCAGCCCCACCTCCCTCACAGGGTGTCTGTTGTGGGGGAAGGAAGGGAAGGAGATTGTGAGCCGCTCTGAGACACCGAGTGAAAGCATATATCCAATCTCTTCTTCTTCAGAACAGGAAACGGCTTATAATACTTCGGGGGAAGCGCTTCTCTTATCGTGGGTTTCATCCGACCTCTTTGAGGCCAAGCCCGGCGGCAAGATGGGATGAGAGAGAATCATCTGCTTCAACTATAGCCAGGAGCCATGTTTTCTTAAGAATCCTCTGTGGGCTTAAGGAGAAAGCAGGTGTGTTCGGCAGCCATGGATTTCTGAGGCGGCATTACAGCGCTCCCACGGAGCATGTTATTACAAAGTACATGAGGGAACTCCGGGGGTGGCTGCGTACGTACGGGCACTTAAATCCTAAAGTGCCATTGGCTTAATCTGCAGGTGAGCCCAGGAAAGGCTTTTTGATTTCAGGAGAAAGGGGGAAGCAAAGAAATCCCTCAAAAGCAAGATTTTTGGTCCCGAATAGCTGCACTCTGTTTGCCAGTCCTTCAGGTTTTCCCGCAGGCGGCTCAGTACGTTTTCTTGTCACAATATTGGGATGGGTCGCCTCGCCCCTGTACAGTTTTACAAACTAACTCAATGTGGCGAACTCAATATTCTGCGTTAATAGCAGGCCTCATTTTGGGCAGGAACGGAGCTCTGGAACCTCGAAATTTTATTGTGCTCTTTCTTTCTTACACCCTCCCCCAACCCCCCAAAAAATAATACTTGCTTCTGGGCTCCATTGTTCAAACCCCCTGTGAGAATTTTGCTGAACGCTAAGATTTGACAAACGTTCTAATATTTTTCCGCACCAAAAAGGGAGAAATAACCAAAACATATCAAGCGGACAGGTGGAAATTGTCATCCTGCCACTGTGGCCACATAGGAGAAAGTACTTTCAAAAGTATGAGGGGAGTAAAGTTTTCTTATGACAGTTATAATCCAAGAAGCATTTTAAGGTAGATGCTGAGCTGATAGAATTGAGCACACCTTCTGGTGATGTGGGGTGGCAGATGCAAATGAGGTATGCAAATGAGTTGCGCTAATGAGCTCCGGCACCTCTTTTTCTACACTGTGACCCCTGGTTATTAGGAAAAAAAGAGTTCAGGAGAAAAACTCGAGATTCATAATGATATCAAATGTGTGCTCCGCCCACAGCTAGAATGCGGAAATAATATTCTGGTTATCGTGCTTCAAAAAGGAATCTAACAGGGTGCGCGTATCGATTCGGATGAGTAGCTGTGTCGGTCTGAAGCAGCAGAAGAAAGTTTTGAGTCCAGGGCCACCGACGACGTTTTATCCAAGGTATAAGCCAGAGGTAGCCAAACGGTGGCTTAGGAGCCACATGTGGCTCTTTCACACATATTGCGCGGCTCTCAAAGCCTCCCTGCTCTGTCGGCTGGCTTGGAGAAGGCATTTGTCTCTTTAAATCACTTCTCCAAGCCAAGCCAGCCAGCAGCTTGGAGAATGCATTTAAAGTTGCTTTCTTTCCACCTCTCCCTCCCCATCTATTCTCCTTCCTTCCTCCTTTCCTGCCTTCCTCCCTCCCTCCCTTCTGTCTTGTGCCTCTCAAACATCTGATGTTTATGAGGTTCATACATTCAGTAAGACTGGCCACCCCAGGCATAAGCTTTCGTGTGTGCACTAACTTCTTCAGATACATTGATGTGGATGTTGCCGGTGCGAACATGTAGGCAGAGGCTGAGTGGACTGGCAACTTCTGGTTTTAATGTATCCGAAGAAGTCTGCATGCACATGCAAACTCATATCTTGAATAAAACCTTTTTTTTTTTTGTCTTAAAAGTGCCGCTGGAGTTGAACTCTGTTTTTCAGGGTGTGGGTGTGGGAGAGAGACAGGGACAGAGACAGAGAGAGAGATGTGCCAGCAAGATGCTTCTGACTTACGACGACTCTATGAGTTGGCTCTAGTTAGTACTTGGATGGCAGACCACAAAGGAAGACCGGGGGTTGCTATGCGGAGGGAAATTATGGCAATCCAGCTCTGTTCCCCTCGTGGGAATCTCGTGGTCTTGGGATCACCTTGAGATGGTTAGAACTGATGGAACACAGTTGTTGTTGTTGTTGTTGTTGAACAAAGTAGGAGTCAAGTGTACCTTTAAGACCAACAAAGTTTTATTCCGAACGTAAGCTTTCGTGTGCTCCAAGCACACTTCCATCAGATGAAGAATCAGGTACAGTGGGCGGAGCAGCATATAGCTGGTAGGCAGTGGTTTAGAATGCAAAATGGTACAAAATTAAGGTCCGGTGACAGAATAGTAAAATTAACAAATTGAGCAAACCCTTGAGCTGGGTAGCATGAGAAAGCAATAAAAACAGTAACGTCGAAATGTGAGAATGTCTGTTAATCACTCTATTGTTATAAGCCTGGGCCAAATTGAGGGCATTTCTTTCTCAGAAGTTTTTTCCCATCCAACTAATTTACCTTTTAACATGCAACATACGTATAGTTTGCCATTAGAAGCTGCAGTACTGCAGTCTGAGCTCTCTGCTCAGGACCTGAGTTCGATCCCAGAGGAAGCTAGGTTCAGGTAGCCGGCTCCAGGTTGACTCAGCCTTCCATCCTTCCGAGGTTGGTCAAATGAGTACCCAGCTTGCTGGGGGGAAAGTGTAGATGACTGGGGAAGGCAATGGCAAACCACCCCGTAAAAAGTCTGCCGTGAAAACGTCGTGATGCGACGTCACCCCAGAGTCGGAAACAACTGGTGCTTGCACAGGGGACTACATTTTTTATATGTGAGATAAACAGCCAATATGAACACATGAAGCTGCCACATCAAAAAGGCGGCACGCACGTGGGCTGCTCTATGCACTTCTGGGAAAACTCTACGGTTTTCCTGGACACTCTATAATAATAATAATAATAATAATAAATTTTTCCCAAACAACATCACTATCCAATGTATTTCTCTTTTAGCTGTACTTGACATACTCAAAATGGCTGCAGGCACACGGGGCCGTTCTAGGCATTTCTGGGAAAACTCTATGGTTTTCCCTGGACGCTCTAGCCATTTGGGAGGTAAAACTCTATGATACAATAGGTACTGTGGAGTTTTAACCTCTCCAATGGCTAGAGTGTCCAGGAAAACCGTAGCGTTTTCCCAGAAGCGCGTGGAGTGGCCCACGTGCGCGCCACCATCTTGATGAGGTCACTTCCAGGTGATGCCATTTCATCGTGCAAAGCGCGCATGCAGAAGTCCCCTGCGGGACTTGAAGAGGGCTTCACAACCCTACTGCTGCTTTGGAACCACCCCTTAAGGATGTAAACATTGTGTTGTCAACCCAAATTAAATCTCTACCAACATCTCCTTCCTTCCACCAGCAAATCAGAGATGTCTCTGGGAAGCTTACAAGCTAAGGATGAGCACAGTATATATCCACCTGCAATTGGGGCTCCCAGCAGTTGGTAGTAAGAATACACTGCCACTGCGCATGCAGAATGAAGGTCCAATCCCTGTTGGAAGGTATAAAAGCTCAGTGGACTGTACCGCAGTATATGGAGAAGTACTTGGATATGTCAGTCTTGAATCTATTGGCCGTCTGTTTCAGTGGATGATGCTCAATTCAGATATTAGGGAAAGTCTCCTTCACTGCCTTAGAGATTCCTCTTGACCCCTGTCAGTCCTTTTAAAAACCCTATAAATAAATCTAATGACATCCACATAAGAAGCTAAGAGAAGTCATATTGGATCAGGCCAATAACTCATGCAGCCCAACGCTCTGTCACACAGTGGCCAAAAAAACAGGTGCCATTAGGAGATCCACCAGTGGGGGTATGTTGGTCGCAGGCTGCGTAAGGCTTTGAAAGTCAGGACTAACACCTTGAAGCGAATCCGGCACTCTATAGGCAGCCAGTGCAGGCCGCGGAGCACTGGCCGCATGCTCACCCGTACAGGTGATGCAGTCAGCAGGCGAGCAGCCGCATTCTGCACTCGCTGTAGTTTCCGGATCAGCTTCAAGGGCAAGCCAGCGTAGAGCGAGTTACAGTAATCTAGTCTGAAAGTGACCATTGCGTGGGCCACTGTAGCCAGGTCTTGGGGGGTGGGGGGAGATATGGTGCTAGCTGCCTGATCTGTCGTAGATGGGAAAAGGCAGACCCGACAGCTGCCATGACCTGGGCGTTCTTGAGGCTAATAGCCATGGATAGACCTCTGCTCCATATGCGTATCCAATCCCCTCTTGAAGCTGTCTATGCTTTAGGGTTGCCAAGTTCACTTCAAGAAATATCTGGGGTCTTTGGGGGTGGAGCCAGGAACAAGGGTGTGACGAGCATAATTGAACTCCAAGGGAGTTCTGGCCATCACATTTAAAGGGACAGCACGCCTTTTTAAATGTCTTCCTTCCATAGGAAATAATGAAGGTTAGGGGCACCTTCTTTTGAGGTTCATAGAATTGGACCCCCCTGGTCCAATCGTTTTGAAACTTGGGGGGTACTTTGGGGAGAGGCACTAGATACCATATTGAAAATTTGGTGCCTCTACCTCAAAAAACAGCTCCTCCAGAGCCCCCGAAACTTCCAGATTAGTTCCCCATTATACCCTATTGAAGAAGATATTGGATTTATATCCCGCCCTCCACTCCAACAGAGTGTTGGGCTGCCTGAGTTATTGGCCTGATCCAATATGACTTCTCTTAGGTTCTTATGGGGACTTCATTAGATTTATTTATAGGGTTTTTAAAAGGACTGACAGGGGTCAAGAGGAATCTCTAAGGCAGTGAAGGAGACTTTCAAGGACAACCTCTGCCAGAGCTATGGCTGACCCAAGGCCATACCAGCAGGTGCAAGTGGAAGAGTGGGGAATCAAACCTGGTTATCCCAGATAAGAGTCTGCACACTTAACCACTACACCAAACTGGCTCTCCACATCGATCTCCACATAGGGAATAATGCTCAGTCCCCCCCCCCCCCCCAGTTTCTGGTGACACTGAAGTGAGGGATTGGCCTCTCTACTCACGAGTTGCAGCCAACTTCTTCCAAGTAACACAGACACCCCATCCCAAGAGGAAGCCTTTCAATCGGAGACTGGAGCCTCCGGAGGGGAAAAAAAATCACATGGTGGCTTTGGGGGCGGGGCTTCCCCCCATCAGCCTGCTGACTGGGGGTAGGAAGGAGCCTGGAAAAGTGGAAGAACCCCCGCTGGTACCTCGGGATTGGCAAGCCTACTATGCTTGCAGCCGCCACCACCTCCTGTGGCAGTGAATTCCACCTGTTAATCACTCTTTGGGTGGAGAAGTACTTCCTTTTATCTGTTCTAAACTGACTGCTCAGCCATTTCACTGAGTGCCCACTGAGTTCTTGTATTGTGAGAAAGAGAAGAAAAGTATTTCTAAATAGGCCTAAATATGCCCCAGAACGGGTGGAATGTTGAGAGCTGCCAAGAGTCCATTAAAAGGGGGGGAAGAGAGAGAGAGAAATCACCCCGATTCTCTTGCTGAGAATGCATAGAACACTTGAGGGGAAGCTTTTGAGGGCGGCATAACGATTTCCAAATCGTTCCTCCTTGGGATGTTTGATTTTTGAAGCCAAACATTGCCATCTGGTTGGGTCGCTGAGAAAACCTTCCCCGTCTTTACACCTTTTCATATCTCTTCCTTTTTCCCTTGAGAGAACTAAGTTAGAATCCAATGGCACCTTTAAGACCAATAAAGTTTCATTCAACGAGCCCAAGAGCCCAAGAGATGTCTGTCTTGCCTCGACCAGGACCAGGACCTTTTTACACAGTGTGTGTGGGTGTGTGTATATAATTTTTTTGGCCACTGTGTGACACAGTGTTGGACTGGATGGGCCACTGGCCTGATCCAACATGGCTTCTCCTATGTCCTTATGAGTACAGACAGGTTGCACAGAAGGATTGTGGGTAAGAACATAAGAACGTAAGAGAAGCCATGTTCGATCAGGCCAATGGCCCATCCAGTCCAACACTCTGTGTCACACAGTGGCCAAAAAACCCAAGTGCCATCAGGAGGTATACCAGTGGGGCTAGAAGCCTTTCCACTGTGCCCCCCCCCCCAAGCACAAGAATACAGAGCATCACTGCCCCAGATAGAGAGTTCCTACAATAAGGTGTGACTAATAGCCACTGATGGACCTCTGCTCCATATTTTTATCCAACCCCCTCTTAAAGCTGGCTATGCTTGTAGCCACCGCCACCTCCTATGGCAGCGAATTCCACATGTTAATTACCCTTTGGGTGAAGAAGGACTTCCTTTTATCAGCTCTAACCTGACTGCTCAGCAATTTCATTGAATGCCCACGAGTTCTCGTATTGTGAGAAAGGGAGAAAAGGACTTCTTTTGGGTAGGGGTCCCGAACCCTGGAGCTGCTCTGCTTCAAGATACGCTGACCCCTCAGCCCAGGTCATCATCCTGTTTCCTCCTTGCTGCAGCTACGGTTCGGTCCGTGTTGTTCTCGGTTTCCTCTTTCCCATGCCTTTCCAGGCGTCTCACCCAAAATGGAAGCGTGCAGTTTAAAACGCCAGCGACTTCTGCTGTTGGCCTGTTGGTCTGATACATGAAGCTCATCCGTCATTTGAACCCTAATCAGCCCCAAACACGCCAAACTCTGAGAGGTTCCCTGCAGCAAACTAAAGGTATCCAGAAAACTTCATAACTTTGCAAGCAGAATGCCTTCGGTGGCTTCAGTGGGCATCGTGGCACCTACCTCTGCCAGATGTGGCAGACACCCAGCTGTTAGATCCCAGTAGGCAGCCGTGTTGGTCTGAAGCAATAGAACAAAGCAGTAGACAAGTGCACCTTTAAGACCAACTAAGTTTTATTGAGAATGTCAGCTTTCGTGTGCTCTTAAGCAGACTTCATCAGACAAAATGGGAATGGCAAGCAGCAATTCTTAATGTAAGTGGGCAGTGTAGAATCATGGGAATGTTTTTAGCAGATAGGGATCTCTGTTTGTTAGTGTTAGGACAAAGCAGGGCTGAAAAAGCACTGCTGTTGTAGGTGCAAAGTGCCATAAAGCTTTCGTATGCTCTTTAGCAGACTTCATCAGACAAAATGGGAATGGCAAGCAGCAATTCTTAATGTAAGTGGGCAGTGTAGAATCATGGGAATGTTTTTAGCAGATAGGGATCTGTGTTTGTTAGTGTTAGGACAAAGCAGGGCTGAAAAAGCACTGCTGTTGTAGGTGCAAAGTGCCATAAAGCTTTCGTATGCTCTTTAGCAGACTTCATCAGACAAAATGGGAATGGCAAGCAGCAATTCTTAATGTAAGTGGGCAGTGTAGAATCATGGGAATGTTTTTAGCAGATAGGGATCTCTGTTTGTTAGTGTTAGGACAAAGCAGGGCTGAAAAAGCACTGCTGTTGTAGGTGCAAAGTGCCATAAAGCTTTCGTATGCTCTTTAGCAGACTTCATCAGACAAAATGGGAATGGCAAGCAGCAATTCTTAATGTAAGTGGGCAGTGTAGAATCATGGGAATGTTTTTAGCAGATAGGGATCTGTGTTTGTTAGTGTTAGGACAAAGCAGGGCTGAAAAGCACTGCTGTTGTAGGTGCAAAGTGCCATAAAGCATTTGTACGCTCTTAAGCAGACTTCATCAGACAAAATGGGAATGGCGAGCAGCAATTCTTAATATAAGTGAGCAGTGTAGAATCATGGGAATGTTTTAGCAGATAGGGATCTCTGTTTGTTAGTGTTAGGACAAAGCAGGGCTGAAAAAGCACTGCTGTTGTAGGTGCAAAGTGCCATAAAGCTTTCGTGTGCTCTTAAGCAGACTTCATCAGACAAAATGGGAATGGCAAGCAGCAATTCTTAATGTAAGTGGGCAGTGTAGAATCATGGGAATGTTTTTAGCAGATAGGGATCTCTGTTTGTTAGTGTTAGGACAAAGCAGGGCTGAAAAAGCACTGCTGTTGTAGGTGCAAAGTGCCATAAAGCTTTCGTATGCTCTTTAGCAGACTTCATCAGACAAAATGGGAATGGCAAGCAGCAATTCTTAATGTAAGTGGGCAGTGTAGAATCATGGGAATGTTTTTAGCAGATAGGGATCTCTGTTTGTTAGTGTTAGGACAAAGCAGGGCTGAAAAAGCACTGCTGTTGTAGGTGCAAAGTGCCATAAAGCTTTCGTGTGCTCTTAAGCAGACTTCATCAGACAAAATGGGAATGGCAAGCAGCAATTCTTAATATAAGTGGACAGTGTAGAATCATGGGAATGTTTTTAGCAGATTAAAAGAATCACAAATAGGGATATGTGTCTGTTAGTGTTAGGACAAAGCAGGGCTGAAAAAGCCCTGCTGTTGAAGGTGCGAAGTGCCATAAATCTAGGTAACGTTCTGGCTTAGTTAGTTTAAACAGAGGGCATGGTTTCTCAAGAGATTATAACATCCATTATAGTTTGCCATTAGAAAAAAAGGAAGACATAAAATACCGTGGAGGATGGGTTGGCATATGCAATAAGACAAACAGCCAATATCCCCCGTTTGAGTATGTCAATACAAAAAAACCCAAAAAACAAAAATTCTGATACACTGTTCTAAAAAAGAAATAATATAAGTTAGCCATTAGAAAAACAGGGTGCATTAAAGTATAATGGAAGGTGGGTTAGTATATGTAATGAGACAAACAGTCCACATCCTTCAAATATCTCATCCAGGTGTTTGCTTATTATTGAATTCTCAAAGCAAGGTTGCTAATCTCTGGGCTCCCCTAGAATTACATCTGATCTCTGGACTACAGAGCTCAGTCGCTCGGCAGAAAACGGCTGCTTTGGACAGAGGACCTTGTGGCAAGACACCCTCCAAACCATAGAATCATAGAGTTGGAAGGGACCTCCGGAGTCATCTAGTCCAACCCCCGAAGTTCTTTCCCCATGCTCCACTTCCCAGTCTCCAGGAATTCCTCATCCCAGGGTTGGCAACCCTTAGAGGGACCATTTGGGCTGATCCAACATGGCCTCTCTTCCAGTCTCCGCTGAAAGGAGAGGGACTGATCTTCCAATTGCTGCTTCTGTGTTAAACGTGGGACGTGGGGAAGGTAAAGGGAGTCCCCTGTGGAAGCACCAGTCGTTGCCGACTCTGGGGTGACATTGCTTTCACAACGTTTTCACGGCAGACTTTTTACGGGGTGGTTTGCCATTGCCTTCCCCAGTCATCTACGCTTTCCCCCCAGCAAGCTGGGGACTCATCTTACCAACTTTGGAAGGATGGAAGGCTGAGTCAACCTTGAGCCGGCTACCTGAACCAGCTTCCACCGGGATTGAACTCAGGTCGTGAGCGGAGAGTTCAGACTGCAGTACTGCAGCTTTACCACTCTGCTCCATGGCGCTCTTCAAAAACGTGGGGAAAGGGAGTTGCTAAACAGGGCCAGGCCTCGACTGTCCGGCACCCTTGGCAAGGCTAATGTCTGGTGCCCCCCCCCCTCGCTGATAACATCACCAAATCATTTGGGGGCATCCTAGAGAGCCAGTTTGGTGTAGTGGTTATGTGTGCGGACTCTTATCTGGGAGAACCGGGTTTGATTCCCCACTCCTCCACTTGCACCTGCTAGCATGGCCTTGGGTCAGCCATAGCTCTGGCAGAGGTTGTCCTTGAAAGGGCAGCTGCTGGGAGAGCCCCCTCCAGCCCCACCCACCTCACAGGGTGTCTGTTGTGGGGGAGGAAGGGAAAGGAGATTGTTGGCCGCTCTCTGTCCTTGAAAGGGCAGCTGCTGTGAGAGCCCTCTCCAGCCCCACCCACCTCACAGGGTGTCTGTTGTGGGGGAGGAAGGGAAAGGAGATTGTAGGCCGCTCTCTGTCCTTGAAAGGGCAGCTGCTTTGAGAGCCCTCTCAGCCCCACCCACCTCACAGGGTGTCTGTTGTGGGGGGAGAAGATACGGGAGATTGTAAGCCGCTCTGAGTCGCTGATTCAGAGAGAAGGACGGGGTATAAATCTGCAATTCTTCTTCTATGCTGCGCCCCAGAAGGCCAGCACCCCAGGCGATCACCTAGTTTGCCCGCCAAAACATGCCTGCGCACCGCTCGCAATGGAGGTTGCCATATCCATCTTTTGCCACTTCAAGCTGAATACCTTTTTTTCTCCCTCCAAGTTTTTGAAGAAGTCAAGTGTGAATTGGTCCTCTGCTACCTTGAGGTACGTGGTGGGGAGCGAGGAAGGAAAAGCCAGGCTGCTTCTCCTCCTTCCTTGTTCTTGTGTCCCAATTTGACACTCCTGCCCCCCCCCCCCGCCTTCAATAAAAAAGCCAAGATGCAAAGCATGTCCCTTAATCTCCAAAACAGCAGCGCACCGCTGAGAAAATGATATAGATGTAACTTCCAGCAGCACACGCTTTCTTTTCCATTTATATGCAAATGCCGACCTTTCACCCGGGCTGTCTCAAAGAAGTATTTCCTTAAAAATGCAAATGGCACGTTGCACGCCCGTCACTCTGGCCGAGGCGCTCTTTTGGCGTTATTACTATTATTATTTCTTTTAACCTCGCCGGCGCTGGAAAAACAACCCTTGCGTTGAGCGGTGGTAGTCATTACTTTCCCATCCCAGACTCGAAAGCGGACCAATTAGGTGCCGCAGCGGCCACAGAAGGTGACACAGAACAGGTTGGACTTCGTGGGGCGGGGAGGACAATGGGAAGGTTGTACGCCTCAGCTGAAACACCCCGGGCAGAGACAGAGTGTCCTGGCTTGGCTGTAGGAGATGCCCTCTGCCTGCCATTGGGACATGCCTACCGGCACTGTGAATTATGACCACCTTCGTTTTTATGCCTTTATTTATTTAATTAAATCTGTGTCCCGCATTGTCCTTTCTCTAAGGCACCTTGCCGCTTGCCGTATGGGCGGCCGTCCAATGTTTATTCGTTTCCTTCATTTATACCCCCCCCCCCATTTTTCTCCCTGAGTGGTACCCAAATAAGCTGGCATCGTTCTCCTCTCCTGTGTTTGATCTTCACAACAATCCTGTGAGGTAGGTTAGGTTAGGCTGAGAGTTTTATGACTTGCCCAAGGTCACCCAGCAAGATTCCATAACTGAGTGGGGATTTGAGCCTGGGTCTCCCAGAAGATCCTTCCTTCCTTCCTTCCTTCCTTCCTTCCTTCCTTCCTTCCTTCCTTCCTTCCTTCCTTCCTTCCTTCCTTCCTTCCTTCCTTCCTTCCCATGCATCAATCATGTATCTATCTACTTACCTGTCTACCTATCATCTGTCTATCCATCAATCTATTGTCTGTGTCTGTCTGTCTGTCTATCATCTATCTAGCAATCATATTAAGGATGGTGTGGAATTGTTTTCTGTGGCCCCAGAAGGTAGGACCAGAACCAGTGGGCTGAAATTAAATCAAAAGAGTTTCCGGCTCAGCATTAGGAAGAACTCCCTGACTGTTAGAGTCATTCCTCAGTGGAACAGGCTTCCTCAGGAGGTGGTGGGCTCTCTTTCCTTGGAAGTTTTTAAACAGAAGCTAGATGGCCGTCTGACAGCAATGGGAATCCTGTGAATTTAGGGGGAGGTATTTGTGAATTTCCTGTATTGTGCACAGGATTGGACTAGATGACCCTGGAGGTCCCTTCCAACTCTCTCTCTCATCCATCTCTATCATCTATCCATCTACCCATCTGTCCATCATCTATCAACCTACCCACCATCTATCATTCATCGATCGATTGATCTACCTGCCTATCTGTCTGTCTGTCCATTTATCTATCTATCATCTATCTACCTATTTACCATATATCATTCATCTATCGATTGATCGACCTGCCTACCTACCTATTATCCATCCATCCATCCAACCGTCTGTCCGTCCGTCTGTCTGTCTTTGCCTTTCCCTCAGTAAGGACCCAAATTAGCATATCTTGACCTCCTCTCCTCTATTTTATCCTCACAACAATCCTGAGAGGTAGGTTAGGCTGAGAATGCAGGACTGCCCCAAGGCCACCCATCATGGGGTGGAAGAAGCATGCACTCTGCCCAGAGTTCCTTGGAGGAAAAGTAGGATAAATATAGGTAGGGTTGAAAAGAAGCTTGCTGTCTCCAGAAAAGAAAAAAAGAAAAAAATGCTTCTATTTGTGCATTCCTATGATTTGCTTTCCTGGGACAGCCTGTTCCTTGTTCCTGCGGGAAGCCATTGCTGATGAGAAAAGAGCATCGGCCGGTGCAACCAACAGGCCTGCTCTTTTGCTTTGTCTCTTTCCCCCCTCTCCCCTTGATGTGCCCTGACGGAAGACCTTGCGCTTGTCTTCTTTCAACATTTGTGCTCTCTCTCCCACTCACCCTGGTGCCAGCAGATTTGAACCAGATTAGGCTCAGCTGTCAGCGGAAAACACCTCGGAGGCTCGTTTCTGCTGAGCCGGGAACGTCCGTCCTCCAGTAGGCACAAGCTCTCGCCCGCCTGACTCAGCAGCTTTCTGTGCTTGCTCGCTTTCTTCTCCTGCTCAGGAAGGAGAAATGTGTTGCCAAAAATGTCGGCCTGGGTGCCTCAGAGGGCCAGGGCAAATGGGGTGGCCCTTGGATGGAAGCTCATGCTCCAGTTACCATTTTTCCACATAGTTTCTGTCTATATTAGGCCACACACCCCCTGGTGCCAAGCCAGCTGGAACTGCATTCCTGTGCGTTCCTGCTCAAAAAAAGCCCTGTGTTTCTCTCTCTCACACACTATCATATCTTTCTCTATTATATATATATGTCTGTCTGTCTGTCTGTCTGTCTATCTACCTACCTACCTACCTAATCTACCTACCCCCCTCTCTCTTTCTACGTACCTACTTACCTACCTACCTACTTACCTATCTATCTATCAGAAGAAGACTGCAGATTTATACCCCGCCCTTCTCTCTGAATCAGAGACTCAGAGTGGCTTACAGTCTCCTATATCTTCTCCCCCCACAACAGACACCCTATGAGGTGGTTGGGGCTGAGAGGGCTCTCACAGCAGCTGCCCTTTCAAGGACAACTCCTGTGAGAGCTATGGCTAAGGCCATTCTTAGCTATGGCTAAGGCCATTCCCAAGGCCATTCCAGCAGCTGTAAGTGGAGGAGTGGGGAATCCAACCTGATTCTCCCAGATAAGAGTCCGCACACTTAACCACTACACCAAACTATCTATCTATCTATCTATCTATCTATCTATCTATCTATCTATCTATCTATCTATCTATCTATCTATCTATCTATCTCTATCTCTCTCTTTCTCTCTATCTATCATCTTCTATCTATCTATCTATCTATCTATCTATCTATCTATCTATCTATCTATCTATCTATCTATCTATCTATCTATCATCTGTCAGAAGAAGAAGAAGACTGCAGATTTATACTCTGCCCTTCTCTCTGAATCACTCAGAGTGGCTTACAGTCTCCTATATCTTCTCCCCCGACAAAAGACACTCTGTGAGGTGGGTGGGGCTGAGAGGGCTCTCCCAGCAGCTGCCCTTTCAAGGACAACTCCTGTGAGAGCTATGGCTAACCCAAGGCCATTCCAGCAGCTGTAAGTGGAGGAGGGGGAATCGAACCTGATTCTCCCAGATAAGAGTCCGCACACTTAACCACTACACCAGACTGTCTGTCTGTCTGTCTAATATCCACTCTCTCTCATCTATCTAACTGTCTGTTGCCAAAACCATCAGCTTAGGTGCCTTGGAGAGCCGGGACAAATGGTGTGACCCTTGGACAGAACTGCATGCCCTAATTACTATATCCCTATGCATCCCTGGAAAATCACTGAAGCTGTTTCCACCCCATCTCTCTCTCTCTCTCTCTCTGTAGTCCTGCCAGAGCACAGTTGACTTATGCCAACCCCACAGGGTTTTCAAGGCAAGAGGCGAATAAAGGTGGCATGCCATTGCCTTCCTCTGCAGGGTCTTCCTCGGTGGTCTCCCATCCAAATGCTGACCAGGGCTGACCCTGTTCAGCTCCCAAGATCGGGCAAGGTCAAGCTAGTCTGGGCCGCCCAGGTCATCACTGGGTCAGATCTTTTCAGACTTTTGTTACACTTCACAAGGGAGAGGTCCATCAGTGCCTGGTAGCCGTGAGCGTGAAACGCAACTGCCATGTTTATGAAATGGAACCTCCACGCTCAGAGGCAGTAGACCTTTGAATTCCAGGGCAAGCAGGCTACAACGCGGGGTTCTGCATGAATGTGTGAGCGAAGCACCCGGTGTGTAATTGTGTGATGCTGAATGTTGGCGCAGAGGGACTATTGGCCTGACCCAGCATGGCTTCTCTTATTTCTAAAGCTGGACTTTGGGGGTAGAAAAAGCCCAGCAGGAACTCATTTGCATATTAGGCAACGCTCCTGATGTCACCATTGTTTTGCGCAGGGCCTTCTTGTGGGGGGAAAAGCCCAGAAGGGACTCGTTTGCATTTTAGGCCACACCCCCTGACACCAAGCCAGCCGGAACTGCGTTCCTGTGCCTTCTTGCTAAAAAAGAAAAAGCCCTGTTCTTAAGGATCTTGTCAGATTCAGCAGGAGCTCACAGGAGCATAGCTCCTGAATCTTTCTGAGGGTTCCACCTCTTCCTCCCCACCTACCTTATCCACTGAATAGTAGGTGCAGCTGCATAACAATCCCTGGATTAGGAGAGCGGGCAGCCAGCCAGCCAGCCACCAGGGGCTTTGCCACACCTCCGACAGCCTTCATTAACCCCTGGAGAAGCCTGCACCATCCTTTCTCCTCTTCTTATGTGATTTTGGGCGGTGGTGGCTTGCTGGCCTTTTGACTGAGGGGGCAGTCCAGGAGAGCCCCAGGCAAGTGAGGCCTGCTTGGGCTGGCTGGATCTCTAGACGGCCCAATCAGGCCTCGCTTGCCCGGGGCTCTTCTTTCTTGCACTGGGTTGCTTTTGGCTGGGGGATGGTGGTGGTGGTGGTGGCATATGCTAATGAGTTATGCTAATGAGCTCCACCACCTCTTTTTCTACAAAACAACCCCTGTCCAGCATCATGTACATAGGAGTATGAGGACATTGTCTCTTCAGAAAAGAGCCCTGCAGAGACATGCGTCTCTGTGGAAGGCCATGTGAAGAATGAGTGAGAGGACAGAGGAGGGGTCAGAGGGCAGCTCCCAGGTTAAAACATAGAGAGGCATCCCATTCAAGGAGATAACACCTATACCCACTTAGAGTGATGTAGCACACACACCGCAATGTCCAGGCTACAACAGTCACCGACTACAACATTCTGAACTAGGAGATCAGTTGTAATCTCCGGAGAATCATTTCTCCCCATCTTGGGCTGTCCGTCCTGTGATGTTTCTAGCACCAAAGGCTACCAGGTTTAATTGCCCTTGGTTTGCGTCCTTTTCTTCTCCTCTCCTTCAAGAACAGGAGCCCCGACAAAGAAGGCTCCATCTCTACAGTTTCTATCCCATGCGAATATTATTTACTTAAGCGGAGCTGTGAGCGATGCTTGGGAAATTTAGCCGTTGAAGCATGCATTTAATTTAAACCCTGATACAGAATGTTAAACTGTATACTGCGCCACTAATGGCTAATCATTAAAACCGATTAATTGAGGCTTAACAGCTGTGTAATAGAGATACACGAGGCGCACTCTGTCAGTAAATATGATGTAATATCTAAAAGGCGTAGAGGAGGCTGACTTCGGATTGCGAGGGAGAAAAATCATGGCACTCGTGCCCATGAAGAAGCAGTTCAAGCAAGCAAAAAAACCCCCAACCCTTGGACTTCCTTGCTCATTGTGAATGAGGCATTTGTGAAACTTATGCTTCCTTTTCTGTTATTGCTCCCATCTTCCTTTTTGCTTTTTTAAATATATATATTTTATAGTTACATCAATCAAACCGAAGGTCCATCTAGTCCAGCATCCTGTCTCACAGAGTGGCCCACCAGTTCCTCTGGAGGGCCAACAACAGGGCATGGAGGCTGAGGCCTTCATAAGAACATCAAAAGAGCCCTGCTGGATCAGACCGGTGAGGGTCCATCTAGTCCAGCATCCTGTCTCACACAGTGGCCAGCCAGTTCCTCTGGAGGGCCACCAACAGGACACAGAAGCTGAGGCCTTCCTAAGAACATCAGAAGAGACCTTCTGGATCAGACCTGTGGTCCATCTAGTCCAACATCCTGTCTCACACAGTGGCCAACCAGTTGCTCTGGAGGGCCAACAACAGAGCAAAGAGGCTGAACCCTTCAAAAGAACATCAGAAGAGACCTTCTGGATCAGACCTGTGGTCCATCTAGTCCAACATCCTGTCTCACACAGTGGCCAACCAGTTCCTCTGGAGGACCAACAACAGAGCAAAGAGGCTGAGCCCTTCATAAGAACATCAGAAGAGCCTTGCTGGATGATTACAGTGGTTCATCTAGTTTAGCATCCTTTCTCACACCAGTTCCTCTGGAGGGCCAACAAGAGGACAAAAAGCCTGGCTGGATCAGACCAATGGTCCATCTAGTCCAGCATCCTGTCTTGCTAGGGTTGCCAATCTCTAGCTGGGGGCAGGGGATCTCCTGGTTTGGAGACCCTTTGCCCCGCTTCAGGCTTATCAGAAAGCGGGGTGGGGGGAGGGAGGGAAATGTTTGCAAATACAAGTTGATGGGGTGTGAACTGGCAGAGACTGACCAAGAGAGAGATCTTGGGGTCGTGGTAGATAACTCACTGAAAATGTCAAGACAGTGTGCGATTGCAATAAAAAAGGCCAATGCCATGCTGGGAATTATTAGGAAGGGAATTGAAAACAAATCAGCCAGAATCATAATGTCCCTGTATAAATCGATGGTGCGGTTTCATTTGGAATACTGTGTACAATTCTGGTCACCGCACCTCAAAAAGGACATTATAGCATTGGAAAAAGTCCAGAAAAGGGCAACTAGAATGATTAAAGGGTTGGAACACTTTCCCTATGAAGAAAGGTTAAAACGCTTGGGGCTCTTTAGCTTGGCGAAACGTCGACTGCAGGGTGACGTTATAGAGTTACAAGATTATGCATGGGATGGAGAAAGTAGATAAAGAAGTACTTTTCTCCCTTTCTCACAATACAAGAACTTGTGGGCATTCGATGAAATTGCTGAGCAGTTGGGTTAAAACGGATAAAAGGAAGTCCTTCTTCACCCAAAGGGTGATTGACATGTGGATTTCACTGCCACAGGAGGTGGTGGCGGCTACAAACATAGCCAGCTTCAAGAGGGTGTTAGATAAATATATGGAGCAGAGGTCCATCAGTGGCTATTAGCCACAGTGTGTGTGTGTATATTTGGCTACTGTGTGATACAGAATGTTGGACTGGATGGGCCATTGGCCTGATCCAACATGGCTTCTCTTATGCTGGGCACTCCATTATAACCTATGGAGACCAATCCCTGTAAGGTATACTGGAGAAATGATCCACAGCTATCTGAGAGGGCTGTTTTTTAGGTAGAGGCACAAAATTTTCAGCATAACATCCAGTGCCTCTCCTCAAAACACCCTCCAAGTTTCAAAAAGATTGGAGCAAGGGGGTCCAATTCTATGAGCCCCAATCCTTCATTATTTCCAAATGGAGGGAAGGCATTGAAAAGGCTTTAAATGTGATGGCCAGAACTTCCTTTGGAGTTCAATTGTGCTTGTCTCACCCTTGCTCCTGGCTCTACTCCCAATGTCTCCTGGCTCCACTCCCAAAGTCCCCAGATATTTCTTGAGATGGACCTAGCAACCCTATGTCTTGCACAGCAGCCAACCACTTCCTCTGGAGGGCCAACCAGAAACTTCAGAGGGTCACAGTTCCCTGTGGATGAAAAGACAATGAGGAGGGATGCAGTGCAAAAAATGGAATCAGGTAGAATTGTCTCTCCTTTGCTCTTGCTTCACCAAGGTTTCCATTCATGTTGAAAAGAGGTAGAGGCATTTTCCCTTAGTGAAATTGTCATAGTCTCATAGTCTCTGGTCCTAAGGGCGCCCATCTGGCTTCAACAAAGGCCAGGGCCTTTTCAGTCCAGGCCCCTACCTGGTGGAATGAGCTCCCGCTGGAGATCCAGGCCCTGCAGGACTTATCAAAGTTTCGCAGAGCCTGTAAGACCGAGCTCTTCCGCCAGGCTTTCAGTCCAGCGGGCGTCCTCTGAAAGTCATCACTTCCCCCAGCATTTCACCGTTACGGTGTTCTGTTATGCTAGCAGCCATCAGCCACATGCTGTTTACCGCCTCTGTCTGTAAGACTGTTTGCTGTGCTGCTCCTGTTCTGCAATGTCTGTTTTTACGGTGTTGTTTTAACTCCGTTGTTTTATCGTCGTGAGCCGCCCTGAGCCCGCTGGCAGGATAGGGCGGGGTATAAATCTAAAAAGTAAAGTAAAGTAAAATTGTATGAATCTGAGTGGAATGATCCCTGATGAAGAAGAATATTGTTCTGAAACGCGTCTGATACCCGGAATACGTGGCGACATTGTACGCTTTAGTACAGGGGTCCTCAAACTTTTTAAATAGGGGGCCAGTTCACCGTCCCTCAGACTGTTGGAGGCCGGACTGCCGTTACTGTACAAGGCCGCGGGCCATCAGTTCTCCGTCTTCTGCATCTCTCTCCCTTCCCCACACCACAAACCCCGGCCTGGGAACTCACCTCACCTCGGTATCACCTCACACTCTGTCTCCGCCGCCTCAGCCCAGTGCCGGAAGTGTGCGTTGCTAACGCGAGTTTAGGTCGAACGTCACTTCCGGTCTGATCTTGCCGTAACCCGGCGGGCCGCATAAACGTCCTCAGCGGGCCGCATCTGGCCCGCGGGCCGTAGTTTGAGGACCCCTGCTTTAGTACATCGCTGGCAGGGCCAGCCCTAGACTATCTGGCACCCTAAGCAAGGCTAACTTCTGGCGCCCTCCCCCCCTCACTGATAATGTCACCGAGTCATGTGGGGGGCACCCAGTTCAGCACCCCCTGAAGGCTGGTGCCCTAGGCCAGGGGTGGCCAACGGTAGCTCTCCAGATGTTTTTTGCCTACAACTCCCATCAGCCCCAGCCAGCATGGCCAATAGCTGGGGCTGATGGGAGTTGTAGGCAAAAAACCTCTGGAGAGCTACCCCTGCCCTAGGCGATCACCTAGTTTGCCTAATGGCAGGGCCGGCTCTGATCGTTGGAATTCTTAGCATTCCGGGAGCCTGTCTTTCTTCAGTTGTGCCAAGAGTAGTGGCTGTTCACTGCTGCTTTATGAACCCCAGCTTCTGAGCAATGCATACACACGTGTAGGTCAGAACTTGTCTGTCTGCAGAAGAGCTGTGGTGCTGCAGAAGACTCTTGAGAGTCTCTTGGACTGCAAGAAGATCCAGTCAGTCAGTCCTAAGGGAAATCAACCCAGACTGTTCCCTGGAAGGTCAGATGCTGGAGCTGGAGCTCCAATACTTTGGCCACCCAAAGAGAAGGGAGCACTTCCTGGAGAAGACCCTGATGCCAACAAAAGTCTGTATAGTCAAAGCTCCAATAATCTGGCCACCCAATGAGAAGGGAGCACTTCCTGGAGAAGACCCTGATGCTGCAAAAGACCTCACCCTGCCAACAAAAGTCTGTATAGTCAAAGCGACGGTATAGTCAAAGCTCCAATAATCTGGCCACCCAATGAGAAGGGAGCACTTCCTGGAGAAGACCCTGATGCTGCGAAAGACATCACCCTGCCAACAAAAGTCTGTATAGTCAAAGCGATGGTATTCCCAGTAGTAATTATGGCTGTGAGAGCTGGACCATAAGGAAGGCCAAGCGCAGAAGAATAGATGCTTTTGAGCTGTGGTGTTGGAGAAGAAAGTTGGGAGTCCCTTGGACTGCAAGAAGATCCAGTCATTCAGTCCTAAGGGAAATCAACCCAGACTGTTCCCTGGAAGGTCAGATGCTCGAGCTGAAGCTCAAATACCTTGGCCACCCAAAGAGAAGGGAGCACTTCCTGGAGAAGACCCTGATGCCAACAAAAGTCTGTATAGTCAAAGCGACGGTATAGTCAAAGCTCCAATATTCTGGCCACCCAATGAGAAGGGAGCACTTCCTGGAGAAGACCCTGATGCTGCGAAAGACATCACCCTGCCAACAAAAGTCTGTATAGTCAAAGTGATGGTATTCCCAGTAGTAATTATGGCTGTGAGAGCTGGACCATAAGGAAGGTCAGATGCTGGAGCTGGAGCTGAAGCTCCAAGACTTTGGCCACCCAATGAGAAGGGAGCACTTCCTGGAGAAGACCCTGATGCTGCGAAAGACATCACCCTGCCAACAAAAGTCTGTATAGTCAAAGCGATGGCATTCCCAGTAGTAATTATGGCTGTGAAAGCTAGACCATAAGGAAGGCCGAGTGCAGAAGAATAGATGCTTTTGAGCTGTGGTGCTGGAGAAGAAACTTGGGAGTCCCTTGGACTGCAAGAAGATCCAGTCAGTCAGTCCTAAGGGAAATCAAACCAGACTGTTCCCTGGAAGGACAGATGCTGGAGCTGGAGCTCCAATACTTTGGCCACCCAAAGAGAAGGGAGCACTTCCTGGAGAAGACCCTGATGCCAACAAAAGTCTGTATAGTCAAAGCGACGGTATAGTCAAAGCTCCAATATTCTGGCCACCCAATGAGAAGGGAGCACTTCCTGGAGAAGACCCTGATGCTGCGAAAGACATCACCCTGCCAACAAAAGTCTGTATAGTCAAAGTGATGGTATTCCCAGTAGTAATTATGGCTGTGAGAGCTGGACCATAAGGAAGGTCAGATGCTGGAGCTGGAGCTGAAGCTCCAAGACTTTGGCCACCCAATGAGAAGGGAGCACTTCCTGGAGAAGACCCTGATGCTGCGAAAGACATCACCCTGCCAACAAAAGTCTGTATAGTCAAAGCGATGGCATTCCCAGTAGTAATTATGGCTGTGAGAGCTGGACCATAAGGAAGGCCGAGTGCAGAAGAATAGATGCTTTTGAGCTGCGGTGCTGGAGAAGAAACTTGGGAGTCCCTTGGACTGCAAGAAGATCCAGTCAGTCAGTCCTAAGGGAAATCAAACCAGACTGTTCCCTGGAAGGACAGATGCTGGAGCTGGAGCTCCAATACTTTGGCCACCCAAAGAGAAGGGAGCACTTCCTGGAGAAGACCCTGATGCCAACAAAAGTCTGTATAGTCAAAGCGACGGTATAGTCAAAGCTCCAATATTCTGGCCACCCAATGAGAAGGGAGCACTTCCTGGAGAAGACCCTGATGCTGCGAAAGACATCACCCTGCCAACAAAAGTCTGTATAGTCAAAGTGATGGTATTCCCAGTAGTAATTATGGCTGTGAGAGCTGGACCATAAGGAAGGTCAGATGCTGGAGCTGGAGCTGAAGCTCCAAGACTTTGGCCACCCAATGAGAAGGGAGCACTTCCTGGAGAAGACCCTGATGCTGCGAAAGACATCACCCTGCCAACAAAAGTCTGTATAGTCAAAGCGATGGCATTCCCAGTAGTAATTATGGCTGTGAGAGCTGGACCATAAGGAAGGCCGAGTGCAGAAGAATAGATGCTTTTGAGCTGCGGTGCTGGAGAAGAAACTTGGGAGTCCCTTGGACTGCAAGAAGATCCAGTCAGTCAGTCCTAAGGGAAATCAAACCAGACTTTTTCCTTGAAGGTCAGACGCTGAAGCTGAAGCCCCAATACTTTGGCCACCCAATGAGCCCTCACTGGAGAAGACCCTGATGCTAGGAAAGATGGAAGGCAAAAGAAGAAGAGGACAGCAAAAGAGGAGATGGCTGGACAGCATTACTGATGTAACTACCACGAATTTGAGCAGACTTCAGGGGATGGTAGAAGACAGGAGGGCCTGGCGTGTCTTGGTCCATGGGGTCGCAAAGAGTCGGACTCGACTGTGTGACTGAACAAGAAGGTCTGGAATCTTCTTTGACTCAACAGGGAGGCTGAATTTGGCGGATGATCCGTGTCCTCAAGGAAATGCCGATCCTTCCCTGCTGAGAGCTTGGCAGCGAAGGGCAGCAGGGAGAATTTCTCTCTGCCTTCCTTTGTTTTCGGCTTTTTCCTTAGCACTGAACACATCTCGCTGTGATGCTTCAGACTGGGGAGACAAATGAATGCCTGGAGGGTATTTTTAAAAAGGTTGCTCCGGTCAGGACAATGCAATCACATGACTGGATTGTGAACAATGAGCCAACAAATGTATAAAGTTGCATATATGGACATATACAGATGGAGGGGATGATTTCTCCGGACACGGGCAATGTTTTGAGGGGTGTGTTGGCTGGAATGTCAAAAGGAGATATGCACAACATCCTGTGGTCTGCCTTTCACTGCCACAGGAGGTGGTGGTGGCTACAAGCATAGATGGCTTCAAGAAGGAATTGGATAAACATATGGAGCAGAGGTCCATCAGTGGCTATTAGCCGTAGGGTACAGATGGAACTCTCTGTCTGGGGCAAGTGATGCTCTGTAGTCTTGGTGCTTGGAGGGCACAGTGGAAGGGCTTCTAGTGTCCTGGCCCCACTGCTGGACTTCCTGATGGCACCTGGGTTTTTTGGCCACTGTGTGACACAGAGTGTTGGACTGGATGGGCCATTGGCCTGATCCAACATGGCTTCTCTTATGTTCTTATATGGAGCAGAGGTCCATCAGTGGTTATTAGCCACAGCGTATTGTTGGAACTCTCTTTCTGGGGCAAGTGATGCTCTGTATTCTTGGTGCTTGGGGGGGGGGCACAGTGGGAGGGTTTCTAGTGCTGATGGAGCAGAGGTCCATCAGTGGCTATTAGCCACAGCTTATTGTTGGAACTCTCTGTCTGGGGCAAGTGATGCTCTGTAATCTTGGTGCTTGGGAGGGCAACAATGGGAGGGCTTCTAGTGTCTTGGCTCCACTGGTGGACCTCCTGATGTCACCTGTTTTTTTGGCCACTGTGTGACAGAGTGATGGAGTGAATGGGTCATTGGCCTGATCCAACATGGCTTCTCTTATGTTCTTACATTCTTATGTTTTTTTCTTAAGGTAATTCGACCAGGCATCTGCTATTATGGTACCAAAAGAGCGATATAAACCCATCTCCCAGTTAATGTTCTTTGCTATGAAATATGTTGGCTCCACCTCTTTTGAGAATGCCATCATCTGCTGTTGCAGGAATAGCTTTACTGGTCTGGTGGTTGCAACCTCCAGGTGGCGGGGGGGAGGCACAAAGCCTCCATGTCAACCAGCCTCAAAACCAAAATAACAGAATTCTTTTTTATGAAACAGTAATAGCAGAAATAACAGAAGCCAGAATTAAGATCTCCGGGAAAGACATCAACAACCTCAGATATGCAGATGATACCACTCTAATTGCAGAAAATGAGGAGGACCTAAAGAACCCCTTATTGAGGGTGAAAGAGAAGAGCACAAAAGTAGGCTTGAAACTCAACATCAAAAAAACTAAGATCATGGCATCCGGCCCCATCACACCTTGGCAAATAGAAGGGAAAGACATGGAAGTAGTGACAGACTTCACATTTCTGGGATCCAAGATCACTGCAGATGGTGACTGTAGCCATGAAATTAAAAGACGTTTGCTCCTTGGGAGGACAGCTATGGTGAACTTGGGCAGTAAAATAAAAAGTAGAGACATCACCCTGCCAACAAATATCTGTATAGTCAAAGCGATGGTATGTATGGCTGTGAGAGCTGGACCATAAGGAAGGCCGAGCGCAGAAGAATAGATGCTTTCGAGATGTGGTGCTGGAGAAGAATCTTGAGAGTCCCTTGGACTGCAAGAAGATCCAATCAGTGAGTCCGAAGGGAAATCAACCCAGACTATTCCTTGGAAAGTCAGATGCTGAAGCTGAAGCACCAATACTTTGGCCCCCAAATGAGAAGGGAGCACTCACTGGAGAAGATCCTGATGCTGGGAAAGACAGAAGGCAAAAGAAGGGGAGGGCAAAAGATGAGACAGCTGGACAGCGTGACTGATGTAACAAACACGAATTTGAGCAGGCTTCGGAGGATGGTGGAAGACAGAAGGGCCTGGCATGACTTTGTCCATGGGGTCGCAAAGAGTCACTCAACTGTGCGACTGAACAACAACAACAAATAAATTACTTCAACCAAGACACATCATTAGCAGTGCATACAACAAAGAACGTCTGCACTTCCCAGTTCCCAAAGTCTCTTTATGATGCTGTCAAAGCAATTTCTTCAGGCAAGAGGGTCAGGAGGACACATCCAATGTATGTAAATAAGTATTCTTAAAAGAGTCCAGTGTTCCAATTGAAGAGTTATTTGATTCGATGCAGCTGGGCAGTAATATCAAGCGACAAGGCCGTACTTATATCCTCGTTTCACGTAGACTTTGATGAGCTTCATATAATCAAATTCCAACACATTTCATATCCAGGCAGTATATACGCTTGCTCTCTTTCACTTCAATACAATGGGAGGTGCAGACGTTCTTTGTTGTATGCGCTAGTAATGCTGTGTCTTGGTTGAAGTAATTTATTACTGTTTAAAAAAAAAATTAATTCTGTTATTTTGGTTTTGAGGCTGGTTGACGTGGAGGCTTTGCGCCTTTCCCCCCCGACCCTGCTCCTATTTTCCATGTTTCTCTTTTGGCTTGCGCACTGGGAGGTTTCCCACTATTACAGCTGATTTCCAGATGTTCCAGATCAGTTCCCCTGGAGAAAAGGGCCACTTTGGAGGGTAGACTCTATGGTATCATACCCTGTGGAGATCCTCCACCCCAAACCCTGCCCTCCCCAGACTCCTGCTGACTGTGGAGAATCTCCACATTCAGAGGCACTAAGTCTTTGAATCCCAGAGCCGGGAGGCAGCATCAGGGGAAGGCCTCAGCCTCTCTGCCCTGTTGTTGGCCCTCCAGAGGAACTGGCTGGCCATTCTGAGACAGAATGCTGGGCTAGATGGACCATTGGTCTGGTTCAAAAGGGCTCTTTTTATGTTCTTATGAAGGCCTCAGCCTCATACCCTCTTGTTGGCCCTCCAGAGGAACTGGCTGGCCATTCTGAGACAGAATGCTGGGCTAGATGGACCATTGGTCTGGTTCAAAAGGGCTCTTCTTATGTTCTTATGAAGGCCTCAGCCTCATACCCTGTTGTTGGCCCTCCAAAGGAACTGGCTGGCTATTCTGAGACAGAATGCTGGGCTAGATGGACCATTGGTCTGGTTCAAAAGGGCTCTTCTTATGTTCTTATGAAGGCCTCAGCCTCATGCCCTGTTGTTGGCCCTCCAAAGGAACTGGCTGGCCATTCTGAGACAGAATGCTGGGCTAGATGGACCATTGGTCTGGTTCAAAAGGGCTCTTCTTATGTTCTTATGAAGGCCTCAGCCTCATACCCTGTTGTTGGCCCTCCAAAGGAACTGGCTGGCTATTCTGAGACAGAATGCTGGGCTAGATGGACCATTGGTCTGGTTCAAAAGGGCTCTTCTTATGTTCTTATGAAGGCCTCAGCCTCATGCCCTGTTGTTGGCCCTCCAAAGGAACTGGCTGGCCATTCTGAGACAGAATGCTGGGCTAGATGGACCATTGGTCTGGTTCAAAAGGGCTCTTCTTATGTTCTTATGAAGGCCTCAGCCTCATATCCTGTTGTTGGCCCTCCAAAGGAACTGGCTGGCCATTCTGAGACAGAATGCTGGGCTAGATGGACCATTGGTCTGATTCAAAAGGGCTCTTCTTATGTTCTTATGAAGGCCTCAGCCTCATACCCTGTTGTTGGCCCTCCAAAGGAACTGGCTGGCCATTCTGAGACAGAATGCTGGGCTAGATGGACCATTGGTCTGGTTCAAAAGGGCTCTTCTTATGTTCTTATGAAGGCCTCAGCCTCATATCCTGTTGTTGGCCCTCCAAAGGAACTGGCTGGCCATTCTGAGACAGAATGCTGGGCTAGATGGACCATTGGTCTGGTTCAAAAGGGCTCTTCTTATGTTCTTATGAAGGCCTCAGCCTCATACCCTGTTGTTGGCCCTCCAAAGGAACTGGCTGGCCATTCTGAGACAGAATGCTGGGCTAGATGGACCATTGGTCTGGTTCAAAAGGGCTCTTTTTATGTTCTTATGAAGGCCTCAGCCTCATACCCTGTTGTTGGCCCTCCAAAGGAACTGGCTGGCCATTCTGAGACAGAATGCTGGGCTAGATGGACCATTGGTCTGGTTCAAAAGGGCTCTTCTTATGTTCTTATGAAGGCCTCAGCCTCATATCCTGTTGTTGGCCCTCCAAAGGAACTGGCTGGCCATTCTGAGACAGAATGCTGGGCTAGATGGACCATTGGTCTGATTCAAAAGGGCTCTTCTTATGTTCTTATGAAGGCCTCAGCCTCATACCCTGTTGTTGGCCCTCCGGAGGAACTGGCTGGCCACTATGTGTGACAGGATGCTGGACTAGATGGATAGCTGGTTTGATCTGAAAGGGCTGTTTTGATGTTCTTTTGAAGGCCTCAGCCTCTATACCCTGTTGTTGGTCCTCCAGAGGAACTGGCTGGCTATTGTGTGTGACAGGATGCTGGACTAAAATAATCACTGATCTGATCCAGCAGGGCTCTTCTGTTGTTCTTATTAGGGCTTGGAAGAACCTTGTTCGAATCATCCTGAGGCAAATTGGGTGACCTTGAGCCAGTTTCTCCCTCCCCTCCAACTTACCTGTGGGGCTGTCATAAGGATAAAATGGAGGAGAGGAAAACCAAATACCCCTCCCTGAGCTGCCTTAGAGGAGAACAGAATAAAAATATAACAGGCTATAACGGAAACTGGCAGTGGGTTTGGCGGGTTGATTAATTTTACCTGGAAGTGTTTTATGGTGTGGTATTGACAGCTTTAGGGGAGGAAAGGTAGGATATAAATGTTTTAAAGGTTTTTTAAAAGCTTGAAATGAGAAATTCATCTCCCAGATGGAAAAGAACAGCTGAAATTGGTGCCTGGTAGTCTGGGACTAGTGAGATACAAGGTCTCTGGACAGAGGAAAAGAACCACAGTGACTGAAGACCATAATTTATAAAGATGGTCAGTCTTAATATAGCTGCTGCATTCCACAGTATCGGAGCAGGAAGGGACCCAAATCAGGAAAATGGCTCTTAAAATGTTCTAACTTGATTGGCCACGTCATTAAGTATAAGAGCCACTGTGATGTAGTGCTGAAACGCCGAACTAGGATCTTTGAGTTGCAAGTTCGAATCCCCACTGAGTCATGGAAGCTTGCCAGTCACACTCCCTCAGCCTAACCTACCTACGGAGCAGAGGTCCATCAGTGGCTATTAGCCACAGCATATAGATTAGCCACAAGGTACAGACTGGGGGAGACCATGGCAAACCACCCCATTAAAAGTCTGCCATGAAAACGTCGTGATGCAACATCACCCCAGAGTCGGAAATGACTGGTGCTTGCACAGGGGACTGCCATTTTACAGATGGAGCACTCTGGGGCAGGGATGTGCCATATTCTTGGAGTTTGGGGGGCAAGAGTGGGAGGGCTTCTGGAGTTCTGGCTCCGCTGGTGGACCTCCTGATGGCTTCTGGGGTTTGCCCACTGTGTGACACAGCGTGTTGGACTGGATGAGCCATTGGCCTGATCAGTGTTCTCTGGCTCACAAATTTTTGTCTTAGCTCAGGAAAAATGGCCCCAAAGCAAACTAATTTAAGCAGTCGCTCACAACTTTAATGCCAACAGCTCACAAAGTAGAATTTCACTCATAAGATTCCACAACTTAGAGGGAGTATTGGGCCTGATCCAACATGGCTTCTCTGATGTTCTTATGTCTGGGGCAGTGATGCTCTGTATTCCTGTAGCTTGAGGGGCGAAAGTGTGGGGAACTTCTGAAGTTCTGGCCTGCTGGTGGACCTCCTGATGGCACCTAGGCACAAAGTGTTGGACTGGATGGGCCACTGGCCTGATCTAACATGGCTTCTCATATGTTCTTACCTTACAGGTTAGGGTAAAATGAAAGAGAAATGATTGAAGCCAATTTGAGAAAGATGGGCTAGACCTGAGTTTGAATCCCCACTCGTTCCATGGAAGCTCACTGTATAATTTTAGGCCAGTCACGCTTAGGCTTCCCAACCCTCCCGCCCTGGCGGGGGACCCCAGGATTTCCACCCTCTTCCCCCGCTCCCCCAAAAAAGGGAAGCGGGGGGAGAGGAGGGAAACGGCGCCGGGGAGCATGGCAAGTCGCCCGGAGGCCCCACGCCGCACCGCTGCTGCCCCCTCCCCGCCCACCGCAGTTGCTCCTCCGAGATGGGCCCAGGCTGAGCCCATCTCGGAGGAGCAGCCAAGAGACGGCAGCAGCGCAGCGGAGGGCGAGGCAGGCCAGGAGCATGGCGAGCCGCGAATCCGGGCCCTTCTAGGACCTGGACTTGCGGCTCGCCATGCCCCCGGCCCGCCTCCACCCCCTCCTCCGCTTCCACCCCAGAGGGGGAGCGGGCGAGCGTGGCGCTCCTTGGTACCTGAGGCAGCCGTATCTCCCCAGAAGCCTGAGGCACAGCCAATCACACAGGGCTTGGCTGAGAGGTGCAGGGCTCGCTACTCCAGAAGCGGCAGCCGCTTCCTTGCCCCAACAAGCAAGGGGCAACAACCGCTGCCCGGAGCCCAGAAGTGCGGCGCTGCTCATTTTGTCTTCTCACCAGGCACGGCCTGGGCGGGCTCCCAGAAGGGAAGTTGCGCCGAGGAGAAGGTCCGCCCGTTGTGGTCGCCGCCACTCCTCGCTGACTGGAAATCTTTGCCCGGCCCCTGTCTGACTCAAGCAACTTCAACCGTCCCCGCATTGCTTCTGGCGTCACGTCAGCGTATGCTGTCTGAGTGAATTCATGGTTGCTAGGAAAGTCGCAAAAGAAGTTGTCTTTCTCCTCTTTCAAAGGAGTGAAGTGCTTGTGGTGCCACCTTTCTACCAGCGCTAGGCTTCTGATTTCCCACCCTTCTTGTAAACGGCCATGCTCCCCGGCACCGTTTCCGCCCCTCTCCCTAGCTCCACCCCAGTGTCTCCTGGCTCCACCCCCAAAG
Source organism: Heteronotia binoei (assembly GCF_032191835.1). NCBI lineage: Eukaryota > Metazoa > Chordata > Lepidosauria > Squamata > Gekkonidae > Heteronotia > Heteronotia binoei. The sequence continues at coordinate 16,235,364 of NC_083224.1, forward strand.
TCTCCTGGCTCCACCCCCAAAGTCCCCAGATATTTCTGGGGTTCAACTTGGCAACCCTAGTCACGCTTTCTCAGCTTAACCTACCTCACGGGATTTCTGTGTAGATTAAAATGGAAGAGAGAATAAAATAAGCAACTCTGGGTCCCCACCGGGCAGAAAAGGAGGATATAAATAAAGAAAACAAACTAACAAATTATTTATTTGTTTGTCTATCTAATTCAGGGGGGTTTTGTATCAGGAACTCATTTGCATAGTAGGCCACACCCTCCTGTTGTAGCCAATCCTCCAAGAGCTTACAGGGCTCTTAGTACAAAAAAGCCCTGATCAGATTTATATCCCGCCCATCCCTGATGGGCTCGGGGCGGCTAACAACTACTAAAAACATTAACAAGCGTAGAATATTAAAAATAAAATATGTAATAAAACATTACCATACATATCAACAATCATCAATTCATTCATTAAAAGTTCAAGATGGCAGGTTTCTGATTTCCATTTAGGGTTGCCAAGTCCAATTCAATAAATATCTGGGGAATTTAGGGGTAGAGCCAGGAGACTTTTGGGGGTGGAGCCAGGAGCAAGGGTATGATGAGCATAATTGAACTCCAAAGGGTGCTCTGGCCATCACATTTAAAGGGACTGCACACCTTTTAAATGCCTTCCTTCCATAGGAAATAACGAAAGATAGGGGCACCTTCTTTGCGGGCTCATGGAATTGGACCTCCTGGTCCAACCCTTTCAAAACTTGGAGGGTAGTTTGGGAAGAGGTACTGAATGCTATCCTTAAAATTTGGTGCCTCTACCTAAAAACACAGCCCCCACAGAGCCCCAGATACCTGTGGATCAATTCTCTATTATTTTCTATGGGAATAAGTCTCCATAAGGAGTAATAGAGTTGCCACAGACATTTCCCTCCCCCCCTCCCTTTCTGATGACCATGAAGCGGGGGGAGGGCTTCCAAACCAGGGGATCCCCTGCTCCCACCTGGGGATTGGCAACCCTATTTCCATTATATTAATTCAGTGAGATTGTTGGTGCTGTAAGGTAACAGCCACCTCCCCCTAACAGTTCAAGGCGGTTTTTCAGTCTTACAGGCCCCGCGGAACTGTGGCAGGTCCCTCAGGGCCCTGATGTTTTCGGGGAGGACATTCCACAAAGTGGGAGCTATTACCGAGAACACTCTGGTTCTGGTATAGCTGCAAGTAATGCTCCCTCTAAGCCAGGGGTGTCAAACATGCGGCACAGGGGCCGAATCAGGCCCCTGGAGGTCTCCTATCAAGCCCCCGAGCATCTGGCTGTCATCTCTTCCTTCTCCCTCTCTCTTGCTTCCTTCTGCAGCTCAACTTGCTTTTCAAGGCTTACTCAATTGCACGGAAGCTACAGAGCAAAGCCTCTATTTTCTCCCTTGGTTGAGGCTCCTCCCCCTCCTGGTCTCCTGGGGAGGGAGGGAAAGAGCCAGAGCTTCCTTTGCCCAGTTCCCTGGATCCCATAGGAGAAATACAAAGAAAGCACCTTTAAGACCAACAAGTGCTAACGTTTTAAGCAACTTTTATTTAAAGTTTAAAAAAAAACCCTTCAGTCGTGTTTGTCTACGTCCTTTAAAAAGTTTATATCTCTGCTACCTAATCCTAAATAGGTACACACATGGCCTGGCAGGATCTCATTTATATCAGATCCGGCCCTCATAACGAATGAGTTCGACACCCCTGGCTGTGGGCAAGAATTCTACTTTGTGAGCTACTGGCATTAAAAGTTGCAAGTGAGCAATCTGGCTACTGCATGAATTAGTTTGCTCTGGGGCCATCCTCCCTGAGCTAAGACAAAAACGTGTGAGCCGGAGGCTAAAAAACTGTGAGGTAGCTCACCCCAACTCAGCTTAGAGGGAAGACTGGCTGCAAGGCGAACACACTTCAGCATTCATCCGTGTCGCTCCCTCGGCTCTGTGGGATGCGATCGTCTCCGGGGCTGGTTCCGTTCCGCCTCCTCACAGCTGACGACGAGCCAAAGGACACTCTAGGAGATGCCATCTGCTGCTTTGATGGCAGAGATCTTTACGAACTCTTCACAGTCGTTCCAGCTCAAGCAGTACACAACTTATGCCCACGTGGGCTTGGCATGGCTATGCCGTGTGGGCTGGTTACTGCTGTCCTTCTCACCCTTACTCACAAGGGTGAATAATTCCTCCTTCCCACGCTCACACTTTTTCTTTTTAGATCCTTTGGAATGTTTTAAAGGAGTCATCATCTTCCTCCACACATACGCACGCATTTCTAGTTATACCCAATTTCTTCAGGCTTCCCCCCCCCCCCCAACCAAGGAATCTGTCTGGTAGGCCCTTCATAAGAACATAAGAGAAGCCATGTTGGATCAGGCCAATGGTCCATCCAGTCCAACGCTCTGTGTCACATAAGAACATAAGAGAAGCCCTGTTGGATCAGGCCAATGGCCCCTCCAGTCCAACACTCTGTGTCACATAAGAACATAAGAGAAGCCCTGTTGGATCAGGCCAATGGCCCATCCAGTCCAACGCTCTGTGTCACATAAGAACATAAGAGAAGCCATGTTGGATCAGGCCAATGGCCCATCCAGTCCAACACTCTGTGTCACATAAGAGAAGCCATGTTGGATCAGGCCAATGGCCCATCCAGTCCAACGCTCTGTGTCACACAGTGGCCAAAAAAACCCAAGTGTCATCAGTGAAAACTAGAAGCCCTCCCACTGTGCACCCCCCCCAAGCACCAAGAACACAGAGCATCACTTGCCCCAGACAGAGAGTTCCATCAATATGCTCTGGCTAATAGCCACTGATGGACCTCTGCTCCATATGCTTATCCAATCCTCTCTTGAAGCTGTCTATGCCTGTAGCCGCCGCCACCTCCTTTGGGTGAAGAAGTACTTCCTTTTTTCAGTTCTAACCCGACTTCTCAGAAATTTCAGCCCCCCAAGCAACTGGCTGTCATCAGCTTTCTTCTCCCTCTCTCTTGCTCCCTTCTGCATCCCAGCTTGCTTTGCCAGGCTTGCTCAATTGCACAGGAGCTATTGAGCAAAGCCTCTGTTTTCTCCATTGGCTGAGCCTCCTCCCTTGGGGAGGAAGAGGGGGCAGGCAGAGCTTGCTTTGCCAGACTCTCTCAATCGCACAGCAGAGCTTCGTAGTATTAAGCGCTCATATCCAGCCAGCTTCCACGGCACTAGCGGGGATTCAAACCTGGGTCTTCCAGATTCTGCTTCCTTAACCACTACACCCTTAACCCTCATTTGAGAATTTGAGAATAGGCGTGTGCAAGAACTCGTGGGCATTCGATGAAATTGCTGAGCAGAAAGGTTAAAACGGATAAAAGGAAGTACTTCTTCACCCAAAGGGTAACATGTGGAATTCACTGCCACAGGAGGTGGTGGCGGCCACAAGTATAGCCACCTTCAAGAAGGGTTTAGATAAATATATGGAGCACAGGTCCATCAGTGGCTATTAGCCACAGTGTATGTGTGTATATAAAATTTTTTGCCACTGTGTGACACAGAGTGTTGGACTTGATGGGCCGTTGGCCTGATCCAACATGGCTTCTCTTATGTTCTTATGTTCTTATGAGTTAGTCAGGATGACTATGTAGGTTTATTTGTTCGGCTTATGACGAAACTGTAATCTGTGAAATGTGGTGTCAAGCTGGTGATCCCGTGAAGGTGAGTTTTCCTCCGAAGCCGACGCTTGTGGATGGACTCCGTCTTACAAATAATTTGGGGAGTGATTCTACCCCTTGAAGATTGCATTGGATTTCTCTTTGGAGTCACCAACTGAAATTGACATACTTTATATGGGACTTTCTGTTTTTAATTGTCTGTGGAACCGTTGGTAAAAAAATAAAATAAAATTGAATGCTCATGCGCTTCTATGAAATGTGATTTTTGTACTTGGAACGAAGTGTTTGGTATTTTTTTGGCAAAGTTGTTTGGATCGGTATTTTGTACTGTGCTGCCACTGTTTTGTATTCTGTTTCCCCACCTGGAGAGTGGCAACCCTGCCTTTTCCCCAATGTAAGTTCATATAAGGACTCTAGCCCCTCTTCTCTTCTTCCAATTCCACCCCAGAAGTATTAGCTAATCTGGATATTTCTAGCTGTTGACACCTGCCATCAAGAGGGGAATGGATAAGCATATGGAGCAGAGGTCCATCAGTGGCTATTAGCCACAGCTTATCATTGGAGCTCTCTGTCTGGGGCAGTGATGCTCTGTATTCTTGGTGCTTGGGGGGGGGGGGCACAGTGGGAAGCCTTCTAGTGTCCTGGCCCCACTGATGGACCTCCTGATGACACTTGGGTTTTTTGGCCACTGTGTGACACAGAGTGTTGGACTGGATGGGCCATTGGCCTGATCCAACATGGCTTCTCATATGTACTTATGTTTTCTTATGTTCTTATCTGTCCTGTTGTCTTCCTCTTCAACCCTTAGAAAATGAGTTCCGAGGTGAGCTGCTGAGTCAAAGGTGGACCCGGGGAGAAAAGATCAGCAGTTGCGAAACAGCAAAAAGTCTCCACGGCGGACACATCAAGGTGAGAAGACAGGCCCCTCAGAGGGAAAACGTGCCCTCCCAGAGCCAGTTTGGTGTAATGGTTAAGTGTGTGGACTCTTATCTGGGAGAACTGGATTTGATTCCCCACTCCTCCACTTGCAGCTGCTGGAATGGCCTTGCGTCAGCCATAGCTCTCAAGGGAGTTGTCCTTGAAAGGGCAGCTTCTGTTAGAGCTCTCTCAGTCTCACCTACCTCACAGGGTGTCTGTTGTGGGTGGGGGGAAGGTAAAGGAGATGGTGACCACTCTGAGACTCTGAGATTTGGAGTATAGGGTGGGATATAAATCCAGTATCATCATCTTCTTGTTCTCCCCTCATCTCGCAAAAGTACCTATCCAGGTGCAAGGCAACCCCCTTGGTTTCAGAATCAGGGTCAGGGCCTAAGCCCACCCTCTTCTCATTAGAACAAGGTTTAAGGTTGCCCACTCTGGCATTCCTGAAGATATGGGGGGGCAGTGCCTAGGGAGGGTGGAGTTTAGGGACAGGAAGGAGTTCATCTGGGATAGAATGTCACTCTAGGACTGGGGAGGCCAAATTGGGCCTGGGGAGCCACATGTGGCTCTTTCACGTATATTGTATGGCTCTTGAAACCCCGACCACCCCATTGGCCAGCTTGGAGAATGCATTTAAAGTTGCTTTCTTTCCACCTCTCCTTCCCCCATTTATTTGCTGTCTTTCCACCTTCCTTCCTCCTGTCTTGCTGCTCTCAAACATCTGATGTTTATTCTGTGTGGCTCTTATGTTAAGCAAGTTTACTCTAGGATTTCCATTGCTCCTAGACTCTATGGTATACCCAGGGCTTTTTTTTTTTGTAGCAGGAACTCCATTGCATATTAGGCCACACCTCCCCTGATGTCACGAGTAGGCCCTGTAATAAAAGCCCTGGAAGCTCTTGAAGGATTGGCTACATCATAAAGGTGTGGCCTAATATGCAAAGGAGTTCCTGCTCCAAAAAAGCCCTGGGTATACCGTTCAGTCTACTCGTACAAGCTGTCATTTCCTCCAGGAAAACTGCTCAGTAGTCTGGAGATCCCTTGTAATTCCTGGAGAACTCCAGGACCCATGTGCAGACTGGCAACGCTAACAAGCTTGTTAGCATTGCCAACTCCATGCTAGTAAATTTCTGGTAATTTGGCCGCAGAGCTTTGGGAGGCCATGATTTGGGGAGGGGCAGGACCTCGACAGATAATAGTTGGGGATGGGCATGAACTGAGAAGGTACAATTTTGTTTGGTTTGTGGTTCACGGCATGCCTGGTTTGCGAACCTTGAAGCGAGATGAACTTTTAGCTGCCAAGCAAACTAATTTGGTTCTTGAGGTTCATGAAGCGGTATAACAGCCGCCTGACATGCTAGAGACACCAGACTTGCAGGTGTCTCCAGCTGACTCTTCTATACCTGCTTAACAAGTTTGGTGAGGGCTTTTTTTTGTAGCAGGAACTCCTTTGCATATTAGGCCACACACCCATGATGTAGCCAGTCCTCCTGGAGCTTACAGTAGGCCCTGTACGAAGAGCCCTGTAAGCTCTTGGAGGATTGGCTACATCAAGTGAAGGCAAGGCCTGTTAATAAGATATTTGATTGTGTGTGAAGGTAAGAATCTTGCCATGCTCTGGACCAGTTTTTGAAGCTAGTTGAAGCTTTGAGTGAAACAAGGGAAAATAAAGTACTACCTCGTCGCTGCGCTGTGGTGTTGTGTTAGGGTTGCCAAGTCCAATTCAAGAAATATCTGGGGACTTTGGGGGTGGAGCCAGGAGACTTTGGGGGTGGAGCCAGGAACAAGGGTATGACAAGCATAATTGAACTCCAAGGGAGTTCTGGCCATCACATTTAAAGGGACAGCACACCTTTTTAAATGTCTTCCTTCCCTAGGAAATAATGAAGGATAGGGGCACCTTCTTTTGGGGCTCATAGAATTGGACCCCCTGGTCCAATCATTGTGAAACTTGGGGGGGGGGGGTACTTTGGGGAGAGGCACTAGATATTATACTGAAAATTTGGTGCCTCTATCTCAAAAAACAGCTCCCCCAGAGCCCCCGAAACCTCCAAATCAATTACCCATTATACCCTATGAGAATCAATCTCCACATAGGCAATAATGAAGTGCTCAGCAGACCTTTCCCTCCCCCACCCACCCCACCCCGTTTCTGGCAACTCTGAAGCAACGGATTGGCGTCTCTACTCACGAGTTCAAAGTAACTTCTTCAAAGTAACACAGACACACCATCCCAAGAAGAAGCCTTTCAATCGGAGACTGAAGTCTCCAAAGGCACATGGTCCTCGGGGGGACGGGGCTGACTGGGGGCGGAAAGGAGCCTGGGAAAGCGGAAGAGCCCCCGCTGGGACCTGGGGATTGGTAAGCCTATGCTGTGTTAAGAATACTTCGTTGGAATATACAACAATTTCTGGCATAAATCAGTGTGCTCTGGGGTCATCCTTCCTGAGCTAAGATGAAAATGTATGAGCTGGAGGCTAAAAATCTGTGAGCTAGCTCACATTAGCTCAACTTGGAGGGAACACTGGTCATAACCCCTTTGCTTCCCAGGCCAGTGACTTCCCCCGTACAAAAAAGCCCAATAAATAGCAAGGCGGACAAGCTGCGAAGTCGAGAGCTAACAAAAGACACAAACTCACTCCCCCCCCACCCACCCAAGACACAAACTTGTGGGAAGAGGCTCCTGACAGACCAGGTGAAAGTAGCCAATGCTTTGGATGAGCGAAATGAATCCTTCCATTCATCCCTCAGCGCCCGGCAGCCCTCATTAAGAGTCTCTGTGAGAGGAAAGCAAGTTTGAAAGAAAGAAAATGCAGCACTGTTGTTGTGAACTCGACACAGGAGGGTCTTTAAGGCCTGGCACTCCAGCTGCAACTTTTTGAAAGGCGAAAGAAGGCGAGGCGGAACTGTTAAAAGTTCAGGCGTCGTTCCTTTGCCAGGAGATGGGTTTTTATGAAGGGACCCTTCCGGCCTTATCTCTGTCCTGCCGAAACACGGACGCCTGTGTCCCCCCCTCCCTCCCGTAACAAGGCCTCATCTTGTGAGGGCGAAAAACGAGTCCAGTGTCGAGCAGCTGAGCCAGCCTCGATCCGAAAAAAAGCCTCCTGCCAGTTACGCAGCCGCCCCCGAACAGGAGGCCTGTTCAGCTCGCCAGATCCAAACTCTGAAAGGTCTCCTGTGTTTTTAGAAGTTTGCTGAGGAGGGAGAGTTTGAACCAGGTGCGGCTTTGGTCTTCCCAGAGTTCCATTCAGGGGAGAAACTGCACCTGGTGAAATTTTCTTGTCTACGCAGGTGGCCTCTCAGATTCTGACCCTGACAAACCGAGCACTCAATTACACTTCAATGACGCCCTTGTCTTTTGAAAATGCAGCTTCGGGGATAGCCTGATCACGGGGGAAACTTTGGGGAGAGAAGAAAACTTTTTTCTTTCTCCCCCTACCATTTTCTTGTGGAGAGAATCTCAGTCCCAAGCAGTGTTCCCTCTAAGCTGAGTTGGTGTGAGCTGGCTCACGGTTTTTGAGCCTCCGGCTCACACATTTTTGCCTTCCCTCAGGAAGGACAGCCCCAAGGCAAACTGATTTATGCAGCAGCTCACAGCTTTAATGCCGGTAGCCCACAAAGTAGAATTTTTGCTCACAACATGTCACAGCTTAGAGGGAACATTGGTTCCGAGATGTCTGAAGAGAAGACCACACCACCCCCTCAAAAAAAAAAACTTACATTTTTCTTCAGCAGGAGTAATGCTGAAGGGTCCCCACGTTACTTAACGTTTTTTTTTTTCCGGAAGTGACGTAAAGTCACTGCTGGGTAGGGTTACCAAATCCAGTGCAAGAAATATCTGGGGACTTTGGGGGTGGAGCCAGTAGCAAGGTTGAGACAAACACAACTGAACTCCCAAGGGAGTTCTGGCCAATGGCCATCACATTTAAAGGGACCGCACACCTTTTAAATGCCTTCCCTGCTAGTGGGATCCCTGGCCCACTAGCAATTCCCTCGATGACCTGGTGGAAGTTTGGCAGGGCCAACTATCCAGGGCTATCGAGGAAATTGCACCCCGGCGCCCTCTGCGCCCTCGTGTGAGGCTGGCCCCATGGTATACCTTGGAGCTACGCCAGCTGAAACAAGGGCTCAGACGACTAGAGAGGCGGTGGAGGCATACTCGGGACGAAGCGACGAGAACATCCTATAGAACGTTTATGAAGTCATATGAGATGGCAGTCAAGGCTGCAAAGAAAGAATACTTTGCAGCCAAGATTGCATCTGCAAATTCGCACCCAGCACAATTGTTTAGAGTAATTGGCGATCTAATAACATTGCCACAAGGCAAACCAAACGTTAGAGAATTAGAGATAGGCTGTGAGGCATTTGCGAAATACTTTGCAGATAAAATCTCGTCGCTCCGCCAAGACCTGCCTATCACATTAGATACAGTGAGTGGAATTGAGGCCCCGCACCTGTCTTCGGATTTTATGCTGGACCACTTTGACCCACTCAGCCTGGAGGAAGTCGATGGAGTCCTCTCTGCTGCCCGCCCAACAACATGCGATTTGGACCCTTGCCCCTCTTGGCTGATTAAATCTTGCCAGAGGGAGCTAGGATGTCCTTTACGGGACATCATAAATAGATCCCTCTCAGAGGGGCATTTCCCAACACCTCTGAAAGAGGCCTTGGTCCGTCCCCTCTTGAAAAAACCTACAGCAGACCCGGCCGAATTGGCAAATTACCGACCGGTGTCTAATTTACCATTTTTAGGTAAAATTATCGAGAGGGCAGTGGCGTTGCAGCTACAGAGGTTTCTAGATGACGCTTCTGTCCTAGATCCATGCCAGTCTGGTTTCCGGCCAGGCCACGGGACGGAGACGGTTCTGGTCGCCTTAGTAGATGACCTCCAACGGCAACTGGATCGAGGCGGTGTGGCAGTGCTGATGTTATTAGATCTGTCGGCTGCATTTGACACAGTCGACCATCGGCTGCTGATCCACCGCCTCGCCGACATAGGGGTTAGGGGGTTGGCCTTACAATGGCTTTCCTCCTTCCTCATGGGTCGGGGACAAAGGGTGGCAATTGGGGGTGAACGATCCCAGAGGCGCACACTAGACTGTGGGGTGCCCCAGGGAGCAGTTCTCTCCCCGATGTTATTTAACATCTATATGCGCCCTCTTGCCCAGATTGTCCGGAGGTTTGGGCTGGGTTGCCATCAATATGCAGATGACACCCAGCTCTATCTGCTAATGGACGGCCGGCCCGCCTCTGCCCCGGGGAGCCTGGATCAGGCCCTACAGGCTGTTGCAACATGGCTTAGGCTGAGTGGACTGAAGCTGAACCCAGCGAAGACAGAGGTTCTCTGTGTGGGTCGTGGCGCTCTGGGGAGGGAAATATCTCTCCCGACCTTTGACGGTGCGCCGCTGAAGGCGGCGCAGCGGGTAAAGAGCTTGGGTGTTTTACTGGAGCCTTCATTATCAATGGAGGCCCAGATAACAGCCACTGCCAAGTCAGCATTCTTTCATCTGAAGCGGGCGAGGCAGTTGGCCCCTTTCCTAGAGCGCCGGGACCTAGCAACGGTGATCCATGCGACGGTCACCTCAAGATTGGACTACTGTAACGCCCTCTACATGGGGCTGCCTCTGTGCCGGACCCGGAGATTGCAGCTAGTGCAGAACGCGGCGGCCAGGCTGCTGCTTGGCCTCACAAGATGGGAGCATATACGGCCGGGGCTGCGCGAACTGCACTGGCTGCCGATTGTATACCGGGTCCAGTACAAAGTGCTGGTGATTACCTTTAAAGCCCTATATGGCCGAGGACCGACCTACCTGAGGGACCGTCTCTCCCCGTATGAGCCCCAGAGAGCACTGAGGTCAGTAGGTAAAAACAGATTGACCACCCCTGGGCCAAAAGAAGTTAAACTTCGGACTACCTATGCACGGGCCTTCTCTACCGCGGCCCCTTCCTTGTGGAATCAACTCCCAGAGGAGGTGCGGGCCCTGCGGAACCTTGATCAGTTCCGCAGGGCCTGCAAGACCACCCTTTTCAAACAGGCATTCATGAACGGCTGACCAAGTCCACAGAGAAACATCAAAATGGTCCAGTCTGGAGATCCGCCATCATTCACAAACTGACAGGCATAGCGTCGACTAATAACGGTACTGTCAGATCTAACTTAATGTTTTTAGATTTAGTAACTGTTTTAACTAATGTATTAATCGGTTTGGGGTTAATTTAATGTTTTGTTAAATGTATTGTTGTTTTGCTGTTGTTAGCCGCCCTGAGCCTGCGTGGCGGGGGAGGGCGGGATATAAATAAAATTTTACTTACTTACTTACATTTGGAAATACTGAAGACCAGGCAGGGGCACCTTCTTCTGGATCTCATAGAATTCAACCCCCGGTCCAATCTTTTTGAAACTTAGAGGGTGTTTTGAGGAGAGGCACCGGATGCTATGCTGAAATTCTGGTGCCTCTACCTCAGAAAACAGGCCACCCAGAGCCCCAGATACCCACAGAACAATTCTCCATTATGCCCTATGGAAATTGGTCTCCATAGGCAATAACGGAGTGCCCAACAGACCTTTCCCTCCCCTCCGCCCGCTTTCCTATGACCCTGAAGAAAGGGGAGGGCCTCCAAACCAGGGGATTCCCTGTCCCCACCAGGGGATTGTGCAACCAACAAAGAGCAATGCAGTTAATGGAGCAGGACAAGCAAGTTACCAAACCTCCGCGTAAACCAGCCTCAGAAATTACACAAATTCAAATTTACTAAACGACATATAAAATTAATATTTCATATTGAACGATGTTATTTCATAGAGCAAGGGCATAAGGAACATCAACCTCTCGCCCAAAGTCACTTAAAAGATAAATAATGTCCGGATTCTTTAGAAGGTGGGTGCAGGTAGTGATTCCACAGGCAGAGTTTTCCACGGAGACCAATGCCCCGATGCTTTCTTCAGTACAGCAAGGCACAAAGAATGAAATGCGATGTGGCTGTACTTATTCCACCATTTCGCGATTGCTTCTACGAGCTTCCAAAATTATTCAACACATTTCAAATGCTGATGCTTACAATGATTTCTATGCACTATGGTCAATTTCCAAAGGTCATTGTAGCAACCATGAAATGTGGAATAAGTACAGCCATGTCACATTTCATTCTTTGTGCCTGGCTGTACAGAAGAAATCATCAGGAGCGTTGGTCTCCGTGGAAAACTCTACCTGTGGAATCACTATATATATATAATTTTTTGGGCCACTATGTGACACAGAGCGTTGGAGTGGATGGGCCATTGGCCTGATCCAACAGAGCTTCTCTTAGATTCCTATGTGACACAGAACGTTGGAGTGGATGGGCCACTTGCCTGATCCAACAGGGCTTCTCTTATGTTCTTATGAGACAGAGTGTTGGACTGGATGGGCCATTGGCCTGATCCAACAGGGCTTCTCTTATGTTCTTATGTGACTCAGAGTGTTGGACTGGAGGGGCCACTGGCCTGATCCAACAGGGCTTCTCTTATGTTCTTATGTGACACAGAGCGTTGGACTGGATGGGCCATTGGCCTGATCCAACACGGCTTCTCTTATGTTCTTATGTGACACAGAGCGATGGACTGGAGGGGCCACTGGCCTGATCCAACAGGGCTTCTCTTATGTTCTTATGTGACACAGAGTGTTGGACTGGAGGGGCCACTGGCCTGATCCAACAGGGCTTCTCTTATGTTCTTATGTGACACAGAGCGTTGGACTGGATGGGCCATTGGCCTGATCCAACATGGCTTCTCTTATGTTCTTATGTGACACAGAGCGTTGGACTGGATGGGCCATTGGCCTGATCCAACATGGCTTCTCTTATGTTCTTATGTGACACAGAGTGTTGGACTGGATTGGCCACTGGCCTGATCCAACATGGCTTCTCTCATGCCCTTATGTGACTCAGAGTGTTGGACTGGATGGGCCACTGGCCTGATCCAACAGGGCTTCTCTTATGTTCTTATGTGACTCAGAGTGTTGGACTGGAGGGGCCACTGGCCTGATCCAACAGGGCTTCTCTTATGTTCTTATGTGACACAGAGTGTTGGACTGGATTGGCCACTGGCCTGATCCAACAGGGCTTCTCTCATGTCCTTATGTGACTCAGAGTGTTGGACTGGATGGGCCACTGGCCTGATCCAACATGGCTTCTCTCATGTCCTTATGTGACACAGAGTGTTGGACTGGATGGGCCACTGGCCTGATCCAACAGGGCTTCTCTTATGTTCTTATGTGACACAGAGTGTTGGACTGGATGGGCCACTGGCCTGATCCAACAGGGCTTCTCTTATGTTCTTATGTGACACAGAGTGTTGGACTGGAGGGGCCATTGGCCTGATCCAACATGGCTTCTCTTATGTTCTTATGTTCTTACTACCTGCACCCACCTTCTAAAAAATTCGAACATTATTTACCTTTGAAGTGACTTTGGGCAAGAGGTTGATGTTCCTCATGCTCTTTTTCTATGAAATAACATTGTTCAATATGAAATATTAATTTTATATGTCGCTTAGTAAATTTTAATTTGTATAATTTCTGAGGCTGGTTTACACGGAGGTTTGTTAACCTGCTTGTCCTGCCCCCGCCTGGGGATTGGCAACCCTACTGGTGGGACATCAGCTCCCCAGGAGGTAGCCCCCAAATCCCTTCTAAAAGTTTAGCGCTACAACCTAGAAACACTACTTAAGGTTGCCAGCTCCTAGGTTGGAGATTTGGGGGGTGAAGAATGATGAGGATAGGGTTTGGGGAGGGGAAGACTTCAATAAGAACATAAGAGAAGCCATGTTGGATCAGGCCAATAGCCCATCCAGTCCAACACTCTGTGTTACACAGTGGCCAATATATGTGTGTGTGTGTATACATACACACACACACACACACACACATATATATATATATACACACACTGTGACTAATAGCCACTGATGGACCTCTGCTCCATATGTTTATCCAGTCCCCTCTTGAAGCTGGCTATGCTTGTAGCTGCCACCACCTCCTGTGGCAGTGAATTCCACATGTTAATCACCCTTTGGGTGAAGAAGGACTTCCTTTTATCAGTTCTAACCCAACTGCTCAGCAATTTCATTGAATACCCACGAGTTCTTGTATTGTGAGAAAGGGAGAAAAGTACTTCTTTCTCTGCTTTCTCCATCCCATGCATAAACTTGTAAACTTCCATCATGTCACCCCTCAGTCAACGTTTCTCCAAGCTAAAGAGCCCCAAGCATTTTAACCTTTCTTCATAGGGAAAGTGTTCCAAACCTTTAATCATTCTAGTTGTCCTTTTCTGCACTTTTTCCAGTGCTATAATACCTTTCTGAGGTGTGACCAGAATTGTACACAGTATTCCAAATGAGACTGCACCATCAATTTCTACAGGGGCTTTATGATGCTGGCTGATTTGTTTTCAATACCCTTCCTAATAATTCCCAGCATGGCATTGGGCTTTTTTATTGCAATCGCACACTGTCTTGACATTTTCAGTGAGTTATCTACCATGATGCCAAGATCTCTCTCTTGATCAGTCTCTGCCAGTTCACACCCCTTCAACTTGTATTTGTAGCTGGGATTTTTGGCCCCAGTGTGCATTACTTTGCACTTGGCCACACTGAACCTCATCTGCCACGTTAACGCCCACTCACCCAGCCTCAACAGATCCCTTTGGAGTGCCTCACAGTCCTCTCTGGTTCTCACCACCCTGAACAATTTAGTGTCATCTGCAAACTTGGCCACTTCAGTGCTTACTCCCAACTCCAAATTATTAATGAACAAGTTAAAGAGCATGGGCCCCAGTACTGAGCCCTATGGCACCCCACTGCTTACAGTCCTCCACTGTGAAGACTGCCCATTTATACTCACACTCTGCTTCCTATTACTTAGCCAGTTTTTGATCCACAAGAGGACCTGTCCTTTTACTCCACGACTCTTGAGCTTACTAAGGAGCCTTTGATGAGGAACTTTATCAAAAGCTTTCTGGAAGTCAAGGTAAACAACATCTATTGGGTCTTCTTTGTCCACATGTTTGTTCATCCCCTCAAAGAACTGTAACAGGTTAGTGAGGCAAGATCTTCCCTTACAGAACCCATGCTGAGTCTTCCTCAATAACTTGTAATCATCAATGTGCCTACTCACTCTGTCCTTGATAATGGTTTCTACCAACTTTCCTGGTATTGAAGTCAGACTGACTGGCCTGTAGTTTCCCGGATCTCCTCTGGAACCTTTTTTAAATATGGGGGTGACATTTGCTACCTTCCAGTCCTCAGGAACGGAGGCAGATTCCAATGAAAGATTACATATTTTTGTCAGGAGATCCAGAAGTTCACCTTTGAGTTCTTTCAGAACTCTTGGATGTATGCCATCCGGACCTGATGACTTATTAGCTTTTAAATTGTCAATCAGTTGTAGGACCTCCTCTCTTGTCACCTCAATCTGACTCAGGTCTTTCAACACCCCTTCCAAAATTAGTGGTTCTGGAGTGGGCAAACGCTTCTCATCTTCCACAGTGAAGACAGAGGCAAAAAATCCATTCAGATTCTCAGCCATTTCCCTATCCTCCTTCAGTAATCCTTTGACCCCTTGGTCATCCAAGGGCCCCACTGCCTCCCTGGCTGGTTTCCTGCTTCTAATATATTTGAAGAAATCTGTATTGTTGGTCTTTATGTTCTTTGCAATATGCTCCTCATAGTCCCTTTTTGCCTGCCTACACAGTGGGGTGTAACGCCGTAGCATTCACTTTCCAATGTGGCCATTTTCTCCAGGTGAACTGATCTCTGTCACTTGAAGAGCAGTCGTAACCCCAGAAGATCTGGAACCACCAAGACTCTTACTGTAGCAGGTGCTCCTTTGTATATTTTTGGCAGTGTTCCCTCTAAGCTGAGTTAGTGTGAGCTAGCTCACCGTTTTTTAGCCTCTGGCTCACACATTTTTGTCATAGCTCAGCCTACTCAGGAAGGATGGCCCCAGAGCACGCTAATTTATGCAGTGGCTCACCACTTGAATGCCAGTAGCTCACAAAATAGAATTTTGACTCACAAGACTCCACAGCTTAGAGCAGGGATGGCCAAACTTGCTTAAGGTTAGAGCCGAACCCGGAAGCTGCAGCTGGTGCAGAACGCGGCTGCTAGACTGTTATTGGGGCTCCCGAAGTGGGAGAACATACAGCCGGGGCTGCGTGGACTGCACTGGCTACCAGTTACATACCGGATTCGTTACAAAGTGCTGGTTATTACCTTTAAAGCCCTATAGGGCCAAGGACCTGCCTACCTGAGGGACCGTCTTTCCCCATATAAACCCCAGAGAGCACTGAGGTCAGCAGGGAAGAACCTGCTGACTATCCCCGGGCCGAAAGAGGTAAAACTACAGAGTACCCGCACTCAGGCTTTCTCTGTAGTGGCTCCACACCTATGGAACCAGCTCCCGGAAGAAACGCGGGCCCTGCGGGACGTTGAACAGTTCCGCAAGGCCTGCAAGACCATCCTTCTTAGGATGGCCTACACCAATTAAAGAGAGAGACTGCTAAGGAAATAAAAACTTACCATCGGTTTAATAGCACCAGGATGTCAATTTTAATAATTTTACTAATTTTATTAATTTTAGAATTTTAATTAATTTGTTAAATTAGTTATTACTTCGAACATTGTTGTACTCAATGTATTAATTTAATGTTGTTAGCCGCCCTGAGCCTGCTTCGGCAGGGAGGGCGGGATACAAGTAAAATGATGATGATGATGATGATGATGATGATGATGATGATGATGATGATGAGCCACAAATAATAAATGTCAGATGTTTGAGAGACACAAGACATGAATGTCAGATGTAGGTAGGTAGGTAGGAAGGTAGTTGGGAGGGAACAAAGCGAGGAAGGAAGGAGGAAGATAGATAGATAGATGAGGGAGGGAGGGAGAGAGGAAAGAGAGGTGGAAAGGAAGCAACTTTAAATGCATTGCTTGCCAAATCATGCTTGCCATGTCTGTGAGCCGCCCTGAGCCCGCCTTCGGCAGGGGAGGGCGGGATATAAGAATAAAATTTGCTTTGCTTTGCTTTGCATTCTCCAAGCTGCTGACTGGATTGGCTTGGAGGAGTGATTTTAAAAGACAAGTGCCTTCTCCAAGCCAGCTGATGGGGCAGTGGGGGCTTCAAGAGCCACACTATATGTGTGAAAGAGGCACATGGGGCTCCCGAGCCACAGTTCAGCAACCCCTGGCTTAGAGGGAACATTGGCTACATCCCTTCCCCCAATGCAGCCAATCCTCCAAGGGCTTACAGGGCTCCTCTTACAGGGCCTACTGTAAGCTCTTGGAGGATTGGCTACATCAGGGGGGTGTAGCCTAATATGCAAAGGCGCTTCTGCTAGAATTCCACCCCTGGGCCACGCCTCTCTGATGTAGCAATCCTCCAAGAGCTTATAGTAGGTCCTGTACTGACAGCCCTGTAAGGTCTTGGAGGATTGGCTGCATCAGGGGGGTGTAGCCTATTATGCAAAGGAGTTCCTGCTACAAAAAAAAAAAGCCCTGCCAGCCGCCACTGGGAGGTTGGCCGTCCTGCCAGTACCGACGTGTGCCATCCTCAAAATAACAACGGGGAACTCTGCATAGACTAAATGATGGAATATTATTAAGGCAACCGACTGAATGCTACAGTTCCAACCCCGCAAATCGAGGCGAAGTTGTTGTAACGTCAGGCCCAATGAAGGCTTTCTGGCTTCTGTCACTCGAACGGGGAGAAAAACTCTCTCAGCCTCACGTAGTTAAATGTTTCCATTTGCGCCCTTCGTTACTGCAAATGAAAACTGACAATCCAGCTTCATTAGGCTGTTTATTACAAAACCCAGCAGTAATTTTTAATTTCAAGGCTCGGGAAGGAATGAGGAACGATGTCTGGTACAAAATCAGAGTACGTCAAGGAGAAATCTCAAGGTACAAGGCCAGGAAAGATCACATTCCTGCCATAATGGATGCCTTTTTTGACAGAACAGGGAGGAGAGAGGCTGCAAAATGCTTGTTCAGGCTAGGATGGGAGACCACCAAGGAAGTCCAGGGTCGCTACACAGAGACAGGCTGTGGCAAATCACCCCTGAATATCTCTTGTCTTGAAAATACCACAGGGTTGCCAGAAGTTGCCTGTAACTTGACAGGAAGAAAGAGAGGGAGGAGCAACCAAGCAGAGGTCCATCAGTGGCTATTAGCCACAGGATATAGATGGAATTCTGTCTGAGGCAGTGATGCTCTGTATTCTTGGTGCTTGGGGGGCAACAGTGGGAGGGCTTCTGGTGTCCCGGCCTAGCTAGTGAACCTCCTGATGACAACTGGGTTTTTTGGCCACTATGTGACACGGAGTGTTGGATTGGATGGGGCATTGGCCTGATCCAACATGGCTTCTTTTGTGTTCTGAAGGAAGGAAGGAAGGAAGGAAGGAAGGAAGGAAGGAAGGAGGGAAGGAAGGGAGGGAGGGAAGGAAGGAAGGAAGGAAGGAAGGAAGGAAGGAAGGAAGGAAGGAAGGAAGGAAGGAAGGAAGGAAGGAAGGAAGGAAGGAAGGAAGGAAATGGGGCTTACAATAGGAGGAATGTCACAAAGAATTTAAATCTAGGAAAAACCCTGAAAGGAAGAAAAGGGGTGGGGTGGATCCAGAAGCTGACTGCCAACCTGCTGCTAAGCAGTATAGAATTGATGCACAAACGCCAGTGCTAATCTGTCCCAGATCATTTAGGGTTGTCAACATTCAGGGGGGACCTGAAAATCTCCTAGAATTACAAGTAATCCTCAGGCAATAAACATCAGTTCCCTTGGAGAAAATGGCACTTTTGGAAGGTGGACTCTATGGCATGGTACCCCATGGAGGTCCCTCGCCTCCCCAAACCTCACACTCCCCAGGCTCCACCCCCAAATATCTAGAGATTTCCCAACCTAGAGTTGGCAACCATCCCCAGAAGGCATGCAACCAGCTGGAAAGTTAGTCATCTGGAGAATCTGCCCTCACAGTGAGAAATTTTAACACTCAAGTGGGAGAGAGATGACATTCCTCTGAGAAAAAGGTTTCATGTTATCAAAAACTAGCAAGGTTAATTTGACTTCAGAATCTCCATTTTAATTCCACTTCCCCCTTGTCCACATCCCTTGCAAGTCTTTCCCGTTTTCAGTTATTTGATTTGGCGCGTCAGTGGTGCATTGGAAGAGCATCATTCCCCATGTGTGGTCGCCGTTTTGTAGAAAGACTGAACATACGTATTTTCAGTGCACACATGGGCACAGTGTACAACTGTTGAAACTGTACGTGCATGGATGACATGCCTATTGCCGCATTCACACAAAATGGCAACCATGTGCATTGGAGGACTGTCAAAAGCACAAGTGGAAGTTCTTTTCTCCCTTTCTCACAATACAAGAACTCATGGACACCCAATGAAATTGCTGAGCAGTTGGGTTGGAACGGATAAAAGGAAGTACTTCTTCACCCAAAGGGTGATTAGCACATGGAATTCGCTGCCACAGGAGGTGGTGGTGGCTACAAGCATATATGGCTTCAAGAGGGGATTGGATAAACATCTGGAGCAGAGGTCCATCAGTGGCTATTAACCACAGCATACTGAAGGCCTCAGCCTCTCTGTTCTGTTGTGGAACCTCCAGAGGAACTGGTTGGCTACTGTGTGAGGCAGGATGCTGGACTAGATGGACCACTGGCCTGATCTAGCAAGGCTCTTCTGATGTTCTTATGAAGGCCTTAACCTCTATGACCTGTTGTTGACCCACCAGAGGAACTGGTTGGCCACCGTGTGAGAGAGGATGCTGGACTAGATGGACCACTGGTCTGATCCAGCACAGCTCTCCTGATGTTCTTATGAAGGCTTCAGCCTCTCTGCCCTGTTGTTGGCCCTTCAGAGGAACTGGTTGGCTACTGTGTGAGATGGGATGCTGGACTAGGTAGACCACTGGTCTGATCCAGCAGGGCTCTTCTGATGTTCTTATGAAGGCCTCGGCCTCTCTGCCCTGTTGTTGGCCCTCCAGAGGAACTGATTGGCCACTGTGTGAGACATGATGCTGGACTAGATGGACCCTCACTCGTCTGATCCAGCAGGGCTCTTCTGATGTTCCTCATGAAGGCCTCAGCCTCGCTGTCCTGTTGTTACTGATTGGCCACTTTGTGAGGCAGGATGCTGAACCTAATGAACCGCTGGCCTGATCCAGCAGGGTTCTTCTGACGTTCTTATCTTGAAAGCCTCTTTCTGGGATCATTGTAAGTCAGCTGTGACTTGAGGGCACTTTACACACACAGGGCTAGAAACATGCTGTATCCGTTACAAACAGGAGTAGGTATGGGTGCGTGATTTGCTGAACGTCAAGCTAATATGCACAGAAGGACCCAGCAACCAGAAGACAGGGGTCTCATGCTTCTAGGAGTTGGAACGGGGTGTGCTCCAAACACAGCCCACGTCTGCTGTTCTCCAGGGCCAGGGAGCCAGCTCAGGTGATCTGTTGGCTGACCTGCTTATGCAAATCACCCTTCACACGATTGGCCTGTTTGCAGGAGCAGCGCAGCGCTCAGGGAGACGAGCTGCATCAGATCGCGGCTCCTCCTCCTTGAACCTGAAATGTTTCTCAGAATAGGAGAGGAGCGGCAACCGCAGAAGAGCCGAGCCACGGAGCCTCTTGCGCCACGTAACGTCCGTGGGGAGGGAGAGTCCGTGGTGTCAGAAGACGTGCCTGTCCTTGAATCTTGGACACAAGACCTCATCAGTGTCAGGCATGAGCTCGGCCTCCACTCATCAGACTAACTTCCAATGAGTCGTGGAAGAAATGCTGTTGAGTGTCCCTTAGGAGCTGTCTGGCAATTGGTCCTCCTTCCAAACCAGCATGCCCTACCATGACTGGAAGCACTGCACTGAAATTTCGGACCAAACTCTTTCCCTGATAGTTTTGTTTTTTTTTCCAGCTGGAAATGCAGCACTCAGGACAATGTGTGTATACCTCATGTGGTTTTAGGCCAGGGGTGGCCAAACTTGCTTAATGTAAGAGCCGCATCGAATACACGTCAGATGTTTGAGAGCTGTGAGACATGAATGTCAGGTTTTTGAGGGGAGGGAGGGAGAAGAAGACGACTGTGGATTTATACCCCGCCCTTCTCTCTGAATCAGAGATTCAGTGCGGCTTACAATCTCCTATATCTTCCCCCACAACAGACACCCTGTGAGGGGGCTGGGGCTGAGAGGGCTCTCACAGCAGCTGCCCTTTGGAGGACAGAGAGCGGCCTACAATCTCCTTTCCCTTCCTCCCCCACAACAGACACCCTATGAGGTGGGTGGGGCTGAGAGGACTCTCACAGCAGCTGCCCTTTCAAGGACAGCTCTGCGAGAGCTATGGCTGACCTAAGGCCATTCCAGCAGCTGCAAGTGGAGGAGTGGGGAATCAAACCCGGTTCTCCCACATAAGAGTTAACTTAACGGCTTGGAGCCCTCTCCAGAGCACTGTAGAAGTGACATCATATCATGAAACTGGCTTTCAGTTTTAGGCTAGGGGTGGCCAAACCTGCTTAATGTAAGAGCTGCATAGAATGCACATCAAGCGTTTGAAAGCTGTAAAATGTGTATGTCAGAGGAAGGATGGAAGGAAGGAAAGAAGGAAGATGAGGAGGGAGAGATGGAAAGAAAGCAACTTTAACTTTAAATGCATTCTCCAAGCCGCTAGCAAGCTTGACTTAGAGAAGTGCTTTAAAGAAACAAATACCTTCTCCAAACTAGTTGAGAGGGCAGTGGGGGCTTCAAAAGCCACCTAATATGTGTAAAAGAGCTTCATGTGGCTCTCATGCCACAATTTGGTCACCCCTGCTTTAGGCTTTCCATTTACCCTCTTATAAGTAGGCTGTCCTCACACCCACCCTCAGTACCTTCTGGAGTGAGAGAAAAATTGGGTAATGGCAGCAATGGTGATGCTCTGAGAATTTCCCCTAAACTTTATGACCTTTACCATGGAAGTTAGGGGAACTTCCTAGAGCATCACCCAGAAGTGACATCATATCAACTTCTGAAAGAGGCTCAGAGACATGCACTGTAGAAGTGACATCATATCGTCTTCTGAAAGAGGCTCAGAGACATGCACTGTAGAAGTGACATCATATCATCTTCTGAAAGAGGCTCAGAGACATGTACTGTAGAAGTGACATCATATTAACTTCTGAAAGAGGCTCAGAAACAAGCACTGTAGAAGTGACATCATATCAGCTTCTGAAAGAGGCTCAGAGACATGCACTGTAGAAGTGACATCATATCAACTTCTGAAAGAGGCTCAGAGACATGCACTGTAGAAGTGACATCATATCAACTTCTGAAAGAGGCTCAGAGACATGCACTGTAGAAGTGACATCATATCAACTTCTGAAAGAGGCTCAGAGACATGCACTGTAGGGGGGGTGGAAATAACAGGTACCTATATTGTGACTGTCTTTCTTCCTCCCAGAGTCTAAAGCTGCTGGTGGGGCACATTTGAGATCAGGGATACATGGAGGAGAACTCCCTTACTGGGATATTTGGTTAACATAGCAGAATTTGTCTGGTTGTAGAAGCATGGTACTGAATGCAGTAAATAAATCCCCCAAGAAATATATTGCGAAAAACAGTAAACTTAGATTTACTCTAGTGGATCCAGTTCACATTCTTGCTGCAGTCAAAAGGAGAGAGAAAAGCCTAATCGGAAGTGTCTTTCCCCTCTCACAAATGTCCAATTTGTCCGCCATCATGTGCACATGAGTACATCCTCTCCACAGGAGAGACCTGCAGAGACATGTGCATCTCCATGGAAGGCCATGTGAAGGATGAGAGAGAGGACAAAGCGAGTGAGAGAGGAGGGGTCAGAGGGCAGCTCCCAGGTTAAGACAAGGAGAGGAATCCAATTCAAGGAGATAACACCTCTATACCCTTAGATGCAGGGTCTTTTTTGTACCAGGAACTCCTTTGCATATTAGGCCACACACCCCTGATGTAGCCAATCCTCCAAGAGCTTACAGGGCCTACTGTAAACTCTTGGAGGATTGGCGACATCAGGGTGGTGTGGCCTAATATGCAAAGGACATCTACATCTAAGTTAGATGTAGATGTAGCATCTCACCAAATCCAGGAACAGTGAGACACTCGTTCCATCACTTCCCCAGCATCAATCCACCTCTTCCCCCGCTCCCCACAACATCCTTTGAAGGCCCAAAGTGCTATTATGAGTTTCAGTTCTTGTGCTCCAAGAGTCCATGCAGTCGGTCCTCAGTTAACTCATGACACAGAAGATTCTGGCTTCCTTCTGCGACATCACAAAATGATTGTGACAACTGACCAAACTTTCCTTGGTTTCAAGGTTGTCTTCTTTTGCCTTTGACTTTTTCATTTGTTTGTCTTTCCCACTCACTCTGAGAATAGGGTAAAAATGTGCTTTCTTATTGGCCATTTCCTTCCACACAATGAAGTTGCCTTATACTGAATCAAACGTTTAGTCTGTCAAGGTTAATATTGTCTCTTTAGACTGGCAGTGGTTCTCCATGGCCTCAGGCTGAGGTCTTTCACATCCCCCACTGCCTGGTCCTTTTTAACTGGAGATGTCGGGGATTGAACCTGAGACCTTCTGCATGCCAAGCAGAGGCTCTTCCATTAAGCCATGGCTCCTCCTCCTGGCTCTTCAGGGTATCAGGGGAAGGTCTTTCCCATCACCTCCTGCCTGGTCCTTTCAACTGGAGATGTCGGGGATTGAACCTGGGCTTCCTGCATACCAAGCAGAGGCTCCTCCAGTTTGGTGTAGTGGTTAAGTGTGTGGACTCATATCTGGGAGAACCGGGTTTCATTCCCCACTCCTCCACTTGCAGCTGCTGGAATGGCCTTGGGTCAGGCATAGCTCTTGTAGGAGTTGGAAGGGATATCCAGGGTCATCTAGTCCAACCCCCTGCACAATGCAGGAAACTCACAGACACCTCCCCCCAAATTCACAGGATCTTCATTGCTGTCGGATGGCCATCTAGCCTCTGTTTAAAAACCTCCAAGGGAGGAGAGCCCACCACCTCCCAAGGAAGCCTGTTCCACTGAGGAACCGCTCTAGCAGTCAGGAAGTTCTTCCTAATGTTGAGGTGGAAACTCTTGATTTCATTTCAACCCACTGGTTCTGGTCCTATCTTCTGGGGCCACAGAAAACAATTCCACGCCATCCTCTAGATGACAGCCTTTCAAATATTTGAAGATTGTGATCATCTCCTTTACCTTCCTCCTCCACAACAAGCACCCTGTGAGGTGAGTAGGGCTGAGAGAGCCCTCACAGCAGTTGTCATTTCAAGGACAGCTCTGCGAGAGCTCTGGCTGACCCAAGGCCATTCCAGCAGCTGCAAGTTCCAACATTCCAAGGCCATTCCAGCAGCAATGGCCCCCACCAACAAACCTCACAGTATAAATCATTCTGTGTTAGTGTTGTCCTTGAAAGAGCAGCTGCTGTGAGAGCCCTTTCAGTCCCACCTACCTCACAGGGTGTCTGCTTTGGTTGGGGAGGGGGGAGATAAAGGAGATTGTGACTGCTCTGAGTCTCTGAAATTCAGAGTATAGAGCTGGATTTAAACTCATTATCTTCTTCTTCTTCTTCCACCACAGCTCCTCCCCAATGTTGCTTAATTTCAAATTCAGAAAGTGACATTGGACAGAAACAAAAGCAAGACCCAGCTGTTGAAGTCCGGTCCAAGGAGGGAACAGTCCTTGTACAGCCGCTTTATATATTTCTCTCAACCGCCGCCGCTGTCTGTGTTTTTCCCCCTCTTCCCCCCTCCTTCTTTTAAAGAATAATAATTTATCTGCATGAAATCCAAATTGCCAAAGCGTGCTTGAAAACCGGCAGAACGTTCGCCAATTTCCCCGGGAAACCTGACAAAATCGAGCGAGATGTGGGGGGGGGGGGAGGAAGATTTCTTTGCAGCACCGCCGTCCTGCAATCAAAAATATTAATTCTATTGTGACGCGTGCATCGGAAGGCATTAACTCCAGCGAACCCCGGGCCTGGCATATTTGAAAGGCTCGTAAATGTAATGAAGTCCCTTTGACACCTGCTCCTCTCTGCACTTAAAACGTGCGCCATTGGTCCAGAGGGACTCCAGGCTTTAAAATTAGAAATTATAGTAATTGTCTTCTTGGGTTATTGGGAAGGTTGCAATAAACGCCAGGCTCGTAAGGCAGGCAAGCCCGGTGGTTGACAGAATGCATAAATTACCCCTCTTTTTTTTATTTCCTTCCCCTCCCCCAAACATCCCTTGCCCCCACCAACAAACCTCACCGTATAAATCATTCTGTGTTAGCGATGCAGGGAAGGGAAAATAATAATATGCATAGAAATTCCATTTGAGACGTTCGGTTCACGGACAGCACTTTGGGGTGCTTTGTCAAAACGAGGATAACGATGAAGGGAAATCTCCTGGCATGAATCAATCTTCCCTGGCGGTGATGGTTAGGACAATCAAAATCATCTGGGGGGGACAAGGGGGAACTAGATTGGAGCTGGCTGAATATTCAGGCTAAGAGACCAGAGACCAGCTGCAGATCTCCACTAAAATCTTATCGAAGACCTGAGAGCCAGTTTGGTGTAGAGGTTAAGTATGCGGACAATTATCGGGGAAAACCAAGTATGATTCCCCAGTCCTCCACTTGCAGCTGCTGGAATGGCCTTGGGTTGGCCAGAGCTCTCACAGAGCTGTCCTTGAAAGGGCAACTGCTGTGAGAGCTCTCTCAGCCCCACTCACCTCACAGGGTGTTTGTTGTGCGGGAGGAAGGTAAAGGAGATTGCGAGCCGCTCGGATACTTTGAGATTCAGAGTGAAGGCAGGATATAAATCCAATATCTTCATCATCTTCATCATCATCATCTTCTTCTTCTGCTTCTTCCAGTGGAAAGGTCATGACTTCCTCCAAAGATTCCTAGCCATTATTGCTTCATGAGGGTACTGAGAAAATCTTAGAGAACCCTTACTTGTTCACAGACTTGCGGAGCCCAGCATTCCTAGAGGAAAGAGAATCCACTAGTTTAACTTCAGAGCATAGAATAGCTTTCTTTTCCCCTCATTCTCCAAAGAAGAACAAATCACATGACTGGGAACTGGCACTTGCCCATGACTCGATGCCAGGGAGATGGCAGCACACTTTGTTTTCATTAGATGGCTTTGCCAGCAGAGCCGCCAAGAGGGGAAGCTGCGCGTGCCGTGCCGCTCATGTTCCAGATGCTCCCTTCAGCCCCATAACTCCCCCCTCCTCCTCCTCTCCCTCACCTTTTCCTTTAATTCCACACCAGCTCATCACACAAGGGATGCTGTCGATGCACAATCATCAGTCAATTCTTTGCATGAAATGTTGAACGGAGGGAGGGGGTCGCTGGAGAGAGTTGCTTTCTCCAACTGTCGCAAATCTCACAGGGCTTTTGTTTCCAGTGGCGCCAGACTGATACGCCAGAGGTGTAGTCATAGAGCGGTTCGTGGCAACGTCAGCTGAAGCGCCACCAAACTGGAGTCAATGGGTGTTTTTACACTGACAGTTTGTGACTCTCTATCACCGCATTGGAAACTCACCTTTTACATTACCTAACATTCTCACAACTGTTTTGCATGGTTGCTGCCCGAAGCATCTACATTTGTTTAGGTGAGATGAGTTTCTGAGCTGCTGCTGCAATGTTTTTCTCCACGCTAGTCTAGCATTCTGTCTCACACAGAGGCCAACCAGTTCCTCTGGAGGGCCAACAACAGGGCAGAGAGGTCTAATAAGAAGACCATAAGAGCCCTGCTGGATCAGACCAGTGAAGGTCCATCTAGTCCAGCCTCCTGTCTCCTACAGTGGCCAACCAGATCCTCTGGAGGGCCAACAACAGGGCATAGAGGTTGAGGCCTTCATAGGAACATCTGAAAAGCCCTGCTGGATCAGACACGTGAAGGTCCATCTAGTCCAGCATCCTGTCTCACAGGCTTTTCAAACTTGTATTGTAGAAGTTTGTATGCATTTTAAAAGACTCCTCCAAAAGCCACCACAAGGCGCAGTAATTTGCATGAGAACTGACAGCACTTGAAATTTTTACATATCATTGCTTGCCTCATCTAGTAATTTAAATTTGTATTGTTTTTGCAGTGTTGACACGATTTCCAAGCAATCGTATACATTTAACTAAACACTGGTATTCTGGCTGCCTTCTGATTAGAGACACGCCCCCCCCAAAAAAATTGAAACGCTTAAATGTAAAAGGAAAATAATTAAAGCGGAATAGTGGCAGATGATTTGAAGACTCTAAAACTCTGGATCAAACTGAATGTAAAAACACCCAATGATTGGCTGGGACCGACTTTCCTAAGGACCAACCAGATGGGATGGCTGGCAGGGCTTTTTTTTTTTGTAGAAGGAACTTCTGGAGCTTACAGGAGGCCCCGTGCTAAAAGCCCTGTAAGCTCCTGGAGGACTGACTACATCAGGAGGGCGTGTGGCCTAATAGGCAAAGGAGCTGCTGCTAGAATTCCACCCCTGATGTAGCCAGTCCTCCTGGAGCTTACAGTAGGCCCTGTAAGAAGACCTCTGAAAGCTCTTGGAAGATTGGCTGCATCAGGGGTGTGTGGCACAGGGGTGGAATTCTAGCAGAAGCTCCTTTGCATATTAGGCCACACCTCCCTGATGTAGGCAATCCTCCTGGAGCTTACAATAGGCCCTGTGTGAAGAGCCCTGTAAGGTCTTGGAGGATTGGCTACATCAGAGGTGTGTGGCCCAAGGATGGAATTCTAGCAGAAGCTCCTTTGCATATTAGGCCACACCTCCCTGATGTAGCCAATCCTCCTGGAGCTTACAGTAGGCCCTGCGTGAAGAGCCCTGTAAGCTCTTGGAAGATTGGCTGCATCAGGGGTGTGTGGCCCAGGGGTGGAATTCTAGCAGAAGCTCCTTTGCATATTAGGCCACACCTCCCTGATGTAGGCAATCCTCCTGGAGCTTACAATAGGCCCTGTGTGAAGAGCCCTGTAAGGTCTTGGAGGATTGGCTACATCAGAGGTGTGTGGCCCAAGGATGGAATTCTAGCAGAAGCTCCTTTGCATATTAGGCCACACCTCCCTGATGTAGCCAATCCTCCTGGAGCTTACAGTAGGCCCTGTGTGAAGAGCCCTGTAAGCTCTTGGAAGATTGGCTGCATCAGGGGTGTGTGGCCCAGGGGTGGAATTCTAGCAGAAGCTCCTTTGCATATTAGGCCACACCTCCCTGATGTAGGCAATCCTCCTGGAGCTTACAATAGGCCCTGTGTGAAGAGCCCTGTAAGGTCTTGGAGGATTGGCTACATCAGAGGTGTGTGGCCCAAGGATGGAATTCTAGCAGAAGCTCCTTTGCATATTAGGCCACACACCCCTGATGTAGCCAATCCTCCTGGAGCTTACAGGAGGCCCTGTACAAAGAGCCCTGTAAAGTCCAGGAGGATTGACTACATCAGGAGGGCGTGTGGCCTAATATGCAAAGGAGCGCCTGCTACAAAAAAAAGCCCTGGCAGGAACCATAGTTATAATCTACCCTAGGGGTGTCAAACTCATTTGTTGTGAGGGCCAGATCTGACATAAATGAGACCTTGCTGGGCCTGGCCATGTGCATCATAAAATGTAATGCCAGGTAGCGGCGATATAAACTTTATAAAGGACACAGGCAAACACAAAGATTTTTTTAAAAAAAAAAACTTAAAATAAAACATTCTTAAAACATTAGGTCTTAAAGGTGCTTTCTTTGTATCTCTCCCGTTCAGTCGAGGCTCTCTCAATTGCACAGCAGAGCTACTGAGCCATGCCTCTCTTCCTTCTGTTGGCTGAGGCTCCTCCCCCTCCTGGTCCTCTGGGAAAGGAAGGAAAAAGCCAGAGCCTCCTTTGTAGTAAGCTATTCCTCCCCCCCTTCTTCCCCAAGGCAGGAGCCTCAGCCAATGGAGAAAGTAGACATTATGCTCTGTAGCTCCTGTGCGATTGAGCTAGCCTGGTAAAGCAAACGGTGATGCAGAAGGAAGCAAGAGAGAGAGAAGGAGGCACATGACATTGAGTTGCTCATGGGCCCTCTGGGGGCCTTATTTGGCCCCTGCACTGCATGTTTGATATCCTGGTCTACCCTGTCCAGAGACATAGTGGTGAAATTCAGGAAGTGCCCAATCTACCGCGTTCTTTTAAAGGTTGGCATTCTATCCAAACCTGTTCATCCTATCCAAACCTGTTCTTTTAAAGGTTGGCCTCATCCTATCCAAACCTATCCAAAATACATTAGCTGCAGTCCTCGTGAAGTGCACGTTACCCATTTTGTATGATTAGGGCAACCAATGATTACGGCAACATCTGAAAAGCCCTGCTGGATCAGACCAGTGAAGGTCCATCTAGTCCAGCCTCCTATCTCACACAGTGGCCAACTAGTTCCTCTGGAGGGCCAACAACAGGACATAGAGGTCTAATAAGAATAAGAGGACCATAAGAAGAGCCCTGCTGGATCAGACCAGTGAGGATCCATCTAGTCCAGTCTCCTGTCTCACACAGTGGCCAACCAGTTCCTCTGGAGGTCTAGCAGCAGAGAGGCTGAGGCCTTCATATAAAAACATCAGAAGAGCCCTGCTGGATCAGACCAGTGAGGGTCCATCTAGTCCAGCCTCCTGTCGCACACAGTGGCCAACCAGTTTATCTGGAGGGCCAACAACAGGGCAGAGAGGCTGAGACCTTCATAAGAACATCAGAAGAGCCCTGCTGGATCAGACCAGTGAGGGTCCATCTAGTCCAGCCTCCTGTCGCACACAGTGGCCAACCAGTTTATCTGGAGGGCCAACAACAGGGCAGAGAGGCCGAGACCTCCATAAGAACATCAGAAGAGCCCTGCTGGATCAGACCAGTGAAGGTCCATCTAGTCCAGCCTCCTATCTCACACAGTGGCCAACTAGTTCCTCTGGAGAGCCAACAGCAGGGCTGAGAGACCAAAGCCTTCATAAGAAAATCAGAAGAGTCCTGCTGGTCCATCTAGTTCAGCGTCCTTTCGCACACAGAGGCCAACCAGTTCCTCTGAGGGGCCAACAACAGGGCATAGAGGCCGAGGCCTTCGTAAGAACATCAGAAAGACCTGCAGGATCCAACCAGTAGAATTGCTGGACACTCTATGATTTTACCATAAAGTTTCCAGCAAGTCCTAGAGCAGCATGACGCTACTTCTGTGTCTTCCTGGAAGTGATATCACACTGTCACTGATGGCGCTACCCCATGCCCCCACCCCCTGACTCCCACTAGTTAGCAAGCAACCTTACCATGCTCTGCACTCTGACAAGAAGGGTCACTCCCTTCTGCTGTGTGCACTGGCTTGCGATGCTGCAGCTTAATTAATGAATGTACTACCAGCGCTTGGAAGTTCCAGATACTATTTATTCATGATGCTGTTCCTCACTGAGCATCGTGTTTGATGTCCAAAAATGAGAGAGGACGTTGGAGTGCTTTTGCGGGTCTGTGTAAAAATTCACTTTGTGTGAAGTCAGTTTTAAGGGGCTGAGCTCAGTGGTGGAGGAGGATTTGGCCAGGAAAGGGACCTTGGCATGGTAGACAGGGTTGCCAAGTCCAACTCAAGAAACATCTGGGGACTCTGGGGGCAGAGCCAGGAGACTTTGGAGGTGGAGCCAGAAGCAAGGGTGTGACAAGCATGACTGAACTCCAAGGGGAGTTCTGGCCATCGCATTTAAAGGGGCGGCACACCTTTTAAACGCCTTCCCTCCATCTGGAAATAATGAAGGAGAGGGCACCTTCTTCTGTGGCTCATAGACTTCAACCCCCTGGTCCACTCTTTTTGAAACTTGTTTTGAGGAGAGACACTGGATGCTATGCGGAAAGTTTGGTGCCTCTACCTCAAAGAACAGTCCCTTTGAGCCCCAGGTACCATAGCATCATAGAGTTGGAAGGGACCTCTAGGGTCATCTACTGCAACCCCCTGCACAACGCAGGAAACTCACAAACACCTCCCCCTAAATTCACAGGATCTTCATTGCTGTCAGATGGCCATCTAGCCTCTGTTTCAAAACCTCCAAGGAAGGAGAGCCCACCACCTCTCGAGGAAGCCTGTTCCACTGAGGAACCGCTCTAACGGTCAGGAAGTTCTTCCTAATGTTGAGCCGGAAACTCTTTTGATTTAATTTCAACCCACTGGTTCTGGTCCTACCTTCCGGGGCCACAGAAAACAATTCCACACCATCCTCTATAGGACAGCCCTTCAAGGACTTGAAGATGGTGATCCTATCACCTCTCAGCCGCCTCCTCTCCAGGCTAAACATCCCCAGCTCCTTCAGCCTTTCTTCATAGGACTTTGTCTCCAGTACCCTCACCATCTTCGTCGCCCTCCTCTGGACCCGTTCCAGCTTGTCTATATCCTCCTTAAAATGTGGTGCCCAAAACTGAACACAATACTCCAGGTGAAGTCTTACCAGAGCAGAGTAAAGCAATACCATCACATCACGTGATCTGGACACTCTACTTCTGTTGATACAGCCCAAAATTGCATTTGCCTTTTTAGCCACTGCATCACACTGTTGACTCATGTTCAGCGTATGGTCCACTAAGACCCCGAGATCCTTTTTGCACATACTACTGCTAAGAAGTCTCCCCCCTCCTATAACCATGCATTGGATTTTTCCTACCTCAATTCAGAACTTCACATTTCTCCCTGTTAAAATTCATTTTATTGGTGTTAGCCCAGTTTTCCAGCCTGTCGAGGTCATCCTGTATCCTGTTTCTGTCTTCTTCTGTGTTTGCAACCCCTCCCAATTTAGTATCATCTGCAAATTTAATAAGCGTTCCCTCTATTCCTTCATCCAAATCATTGATAATCATTAATATAATTCAAATCATTAATACAGTTCAGACCATCCCTGAAGTTTCCAAGGGTAGCCGTGCTGGTCCATAGTAGAACAACTAAATTCAAGCCCAGGAGCACCTTAGAGACCAGAAGATTTGGGGGAGGGGGCACAAGCTTTCCAGCATTAGAGCTCCTTCGATTAGATTAAAGGAGCCTTGACTCTCAAAAATCTTGTTCTCTAAGGTGCTGCTGGACTCAGATTTAGCCATATAAATCAGTGGACTCCTTTCATCAACTTAATTTATGAACTAACATCATGTATCCCCTGCCTTCCTCCCGCAAAAGGACGCTGAAGTGGTTTGACACACTCTCCCCTTTTATCCTCACAACGAACCTATGAGGCGGGTTAACTCAGAGTATATTACTGGACCAAGGTTTCCCAGCAAGCTGCCAGGGCAGAGTGGGCATATGAATCAGGATCTTCCAGATCTGATTTGGACACCCTAACCACCAGCTCCTACTAAACACACTACATTTTAATGTATTCTTTTTTCCTAATGGCAAACTAGAATGATGTTTTTAACGTATGTTACATGGTCAAAAGTAAACACCTCTGCGAAAGGCATATTCTCAGTTTAGCCCAGACCTGCAAGCAACAGAGCAATGAACAGCCTCCATTTATTGCCTTATGACACTCTCACCATCATTCTCCCATTCTGACATGTTACTATTTTGTTGGTTTCTTAAGCAAATGCTATCCAGACCAAATGTTCTTTCAGTTTGTTAATTTCACTATGAGTTGGTTTTTTTTCTAAACTAAAACCTCAGTATCCAAGTTAAATTGCCGTGTTGGCACTTTGTGATAAATAAGTGGGTTTTAGGTTGCAGTCTGGGCCCTTGGTCTCTAAAAGGTTCGCCATCACTGCCTTATGGGGACTGGTCTCCATAGGGTATAATGGTGTGCCCGGCAGACACCCCCCATGCACACACACACTTTCTGATAACCCTGAAGAAGGGGAGAGCCTCCAAACCAGAGGATCCCCTGTCCCCAACTGAGGATTCAAATCAAAAATACAATTCTTAGTTTCTGCATGACAGTTTTGTATGGCTCAACCTCATTGTCCTCGTATCCCTCTCCCAACCATGTCCACCAGAAGTTCTGTTTATGATATGTACTCTGGGACTTAATTCCCAAGTGCTTGGGGAGACTTGATTCGTATCAGGACTACAGCACACAGAGAGAGGGTCTTCCTGAGCTCTTGCAAGACAAACGTGTGCAATAGGGCTTCTTGAACCCTCATAAGATACACATACTCGATAGGGCTTCCTGAACTCTTGCAAGACAAACGTGAGCAACAGGGCTTCTTGAACCCTCATAAGATACACATACTCGATAGGGCTTCCTGAACTCTTGCAAGACAAACGTGTGCAATAGGGCTTCTTGAACCCTCATAAGATACACATACTCGATAGGCTTTCCTGAACTCTTGCAAGACGAACGTGTGCAATAGGGCTTCTTGAACCCTCATAATGTACACATACTCGATAGGGTTTCCTGAACTCTTGCAAGACAAACATGTGCAATAGGGCTTCTTGAACCCTCATAATGTACACATACTCGATAGGGTTTCCTGAACTCTTGCAAGACAAACATGTGCAATAGGGCTTCTTGAACCCTCATAATGTACACATACTCGATAGGGTTTCCTGAACTCTTGCAAGACAAACATGTGCAATAGGGCTTCTTGAACCCTCATAAGATACACATACTCAATAGGGCTTCCTGAACTCTTGCAAGCCAAATATGTGCAATAAGGTACATATAGTCATAAGGCACATATAGTCAATAAGATACATATAGTCAATAAGATACATATAGTCAATAGGGCTTCCTGAACACTTGCAAGCCAAATATGTGCGATAGGGCTTCTTGAACCCTCGTAAAGTACATATAATCAATAAGGCTTCCTGAACTCTCTCAAGCTTTCCAATAGGGTTTCCCAAATTCTTGCAAGCCATATATGTGCAGTATGACTTCTTGAACCCTTGTAAATTACGCATGCTAATAGGGCATCTCAAATTTTCACAAGCCACAAATGCCCTATAGCAGTGGCAGCCAACGGTAGCTCTCCAGATGGTTTTTTTGCCTACAACTCCCATCAGCCCCAGCCATTGGCCATGCTGGCTGGGGCTGATGGGAGTTGTAGGCAAAAAACATCTGGAGAGCTACTGTTGGCCACCCCTGCCCTACAGGGCTTCCTCAATTCTCACAAGTTGCAGATGTGCAATAGGCCTTCTCGAACCCTTCTAAGTTACACATGCCCAACAGTTTCCCAAATCCTTGTGACTTCTGGTGAAGGTAGGGAATTAAACAGGGTACTGATGTTAGATCCAAGTAGTCAGCTGGTCTGAAGTAGTAGAACAAAGTAGGAGTCAAGTTGCGCCTTTAAGACCAACTAAGTTTTATTCAAAACGTAAGCTTTCGTGTGCTCTCTAAGCACTCTTCATCAGACGAGGAATCCGGCTGTCATATCATGTGGCAGTCATCTCATCAGGTCATAGAGCTGACCACAGAACGTCTATTCCCACAACCCAGCATCCAACTCACCCGGTGAATTTGTGCCTGGAAACCAAAACAATGGCCTTGCTTACGAGCCAAGTGTCTTCCTAATTTCTCAGGCAGTTTGCATTATGGATCTTTTCCCCGCTTCTTTTTGTGCCATCCAGCTCGCGGTTTCCAGGGGCACATTAAGCTTTGATTGCAAATTGTTTTCATTAAATAAAATGTTAATTCTGCTCTTGTCTGCTTCCAGATGAGTTTAG
Source organism: Heteronotia binoei (assembly GCF_032191835.1). NCBI lineage: Eukaryota > Metazoa > Chordata > Lepidosauria > Squamata > Gekkonidae > Heteronotia > Heteronotia binoei. The sequence goes on from NC_083224.1 coordinate 16,269,556, forward strand.
AGAATGACGACAAGCGAGCACGCACGCGATCAAAGGCAATCAGAGGTGAGCACTTTGTTGCGTCTCCGTGTGGAATTGTGTGCACAGACAGCCCGAGTGAGCGACGCCGCTCTAGGTGGCCAAGAATCTTGATCATTGATGGGGTTTTTTAAACCCTGCAAGTTCACCCCTCCCAACGTGGACATTCCAATTCTACAGCAGACATTTTGAATCTAAATTCTGATTCTCCCCCCCCCCCTTCTGTCTTTATAAAGCAGGCATGTGCATTTGGCTTCACAGAAATTTTGATCGCTTCAGATCATTTTTAACATGTAAGCTCGGCCCGCAGGCTTTGAAGTCAAACATCTGAGAGAGTCAAACGGGGACTGTGCTTGTTGCCGTAGCAAACAAGATGGTACTGTGATGGGATTTCAGGACAACTGAGTTGTTAATTCAAAGCCTGGTTGCCATTTCATTTTAACTTTGAAAGCCAAAATGTCTGCACGCCTTACACCTGTTGGAAGAAAGGAAAGAAGCCAGATATAGAAAGCTTGCCTGCCCGATCTCAGAATGTGAAATCCAGATTGTCACGTTTATATTTGATTTTTCAGTTCTGAGTAAAATGTTTGTACTTGGGTGTGCATTTAGAGGCTGGACGAGGCTATTTGCGTAGGTGCATTTCCTCGGTTATGAGCCTTGTGGTGCAGAGTAGTAAGCTTCAGTACTGCAGTCCAAGCTCTGCTCACAACCTGAGTTCAATCCCTGCAGAAACTGGGTTCAGGTAGCCGGCTCAAGGTTGACTTCAGCCTTCCATCCTTCCAAGGTCAGTGAAATGAGTACCCGGCTTCCTGGAGATAAAGAGTAGATGACTGGGAAAGGCAATGGCAAACCACCCCGTTAAAAGTCTGCCAAGAAAACATCATGATGCGATGTTACCCCATGGGTCAGTAATGACTCGGTACTTGCACAGGGGACTATACCTTTTTATTTCCTCAATATAATTCACTTGATCCGCAGCCCAGCAAAAGTATATCAGGGCACTGAGGGATGACGTTCCAATTTCAAGATTTAAAAAAACTTGATGAAATTCAGATTTCTTTGGAAATTGTCTTTTTTTGTCAAAGAATAAGAGATGATTGCTCATTTGCATCAAACGCCTAAGTGTGGGGGAACCTTTAAAATGGCAAGACTGATCAAAATTTGGCATGTTCCGTCTCCACAACTATGCTCATACTAATTCACGTGGAGTGGTGTGAATAGAGGGGACTTCCCACGGGTCTAATGGAGAAATTGTGTTTCTTACTCCCCCCTCTTGCCGAGTTCACAATCAGGCACACTCGGAATCATGTACCGGCGAGGCACTTCCCATAGGAGTGATGAACGAGTTTATTTCTAACTCCACTCCCACTGTGATGCACCTGGCTATTAGTTACGATGGGAGGCCTGCTCACTGCAGGGTCCTGGCAAAGCAGGTTCTTATACTGAGAACATCATTAGCCTCTGTTCCCACCCCTAGGAAAAAGCGAGGCTGCTGAACCTCATGATGGGAGTGCAGCCAGACCTCCCATTTGTACGGAACGACTGCGCTCATCACGACACATTCTTCTATCTGTGGGCTGGCAGGGAGGGGGAGTTCAAGAACTCCATTAAGCTCGGTGGGGATTTCTTGACACTAAGGTTGGCAGCGTGGCAACTGGCAGAAGATTCCCCCAGCTGGGGGGCAGGGGGGTTCCCAGTGACGTATTGCTATCCCCAGGGCTTTTTTGGTAGCAGGAACTCCTTTGCATATTAGGCCACACCGCTCTTATTTATTTATTTTATTCTATTTATATCCCGCCCTACCCCACCGAGGTGGGCTCAGGGCGGCCAACCCTCCAAGAGCTTACACGGTTCTTCTTACAGGGCCTCCTGTAAGCTCTTGGAGGATTGGCCACATCAGGGTTGTGTAGCCTAATATGCAAAGGAGTTCCTGCTACAAAAAGAAGCCCTGGATATCCCTGAAGACTTGATGGTGTCACTTCTGGGACAACCAGAAGCAATGTCATTGTGTCACCAGGGACACTGTAGCGTTCAGCCAAAACTGTATGGTTTTACCATCAAGTTTTGAGCCAAATACTAGAGCGCTGCTGGTGATGGTGTGATGTCTCTTGCATTTGTCCCAGTGATGATGTCACAGCCAGTTTGGTGAAGGGGTTAAGTGTGCGGACTCTTATCTGGGAGAACTGGATTTGATTTCCCACTCCTCCACTTACAGCTGCTGAAAATGACCTTGGGTTAGCCAGAGCTATCGCAGGAGTTGTCCTTGAAAGGGCAGCTGCTGTGAGAGCCCTCTCAGCCCCACCCACCTCACTGGGTGTCTGTTGTGGGGGGAGAAGATACAGGAGATTGTAAACCGCTCTGAGTCCCTGATTCAGAGAGAAGGGCGGGGTATAAATCTGCAGTCTTCTTCTTCTTCTACACTGTCCCCATCGATGCTGACGGCAGTGCTCCATCCGCCATTTTTCTCCTGCCTCCCAGCTGAGCAGGGGCAGGAATGGGCAGTGGGGAGCAATCGGTCTCTCGTTTCAGCGGGAGATTCAGCAACCCTGCTCCACGCACAATTCTGCGAATGTGAGAGGAGAGGAGACAGATCATGACCTGCCCTGGTCCATTGCCGTAGGTTGGTAAAAACAAAATCAATAGTCTCACTTTATGCTAATCCGGGGATTTAAAAAATTCAAATGGAATAAGGCATGCTCTGTCTCTGCCTCCCCCCTCCCCAACAATCATACATAATCACTTTAGCATACACAGGAGGGATAATTTAAAGTGATAGAAACTGATTTGTTTCAGCATTTCTAGTCCTCCTGTCTCCACAGAGTAAGGTTGCTTGCCTCCAAAAATTGGGTTGCTAACCTCATAATTTATGGGGATATAACCAAGGGTACCACCAGGGGTTAAGAGCCCCATGGCACAGAGTGGTAAAACTGCAGTCAAACTTTCTGCTCACAACCTGAGTTCAATTGGTGGAAGCTGGGTTCAGGTAGCCGGCTCGAGGTTGACTCAGCCTTCCATCCTTCCGAGGTCAGTCAAATGAGTACCCAGCTTGCTGGGGTGGAAGTGTAGATGACTGGGGAAGGCAAGGGCAAACCACCCCGTAAAAAGTCTGCCACGAAAACATCCTGATGCGGCATCACCCCAGAGTCGGAAACAACTGGTGCTCGCACAGGGGACTGCCTTTACCTTTTTATCACCAGGGGTCGTTTTGTAGAAGAATAGGTGGTGGAGCTGATTAGCATAACTCATTAGCATATGCAGCCCCCCACCAGCCAAAAGCAACCGGATGCAAGAAAAGAGAGCTCCAGGTGACAGAGGCCTGCTTGGGCTGGCTAGAGATCCAGCCAGCCCAAGCAGGCCTCACTCGTCTGGGGCTCTCCTGGGTCGGCTACCCCCCAGTCAAAAGGCCAGCAAGCCACCTGCCATCCAAAATCACATAAGAAGTGGAGAAAGGGTGGTGCGGGCTTCTCCAGGGGTTAATGAGGGCTGCTGGGGGTGTGGCAAAGCCCCTGGGGGCAGGCTGGCTGCCCGCTCTCCTAATCCCGGGATTGTTATGCAGCTGCACCTCCTATTCAATGGACAAGGTAGGTGGGGAGGAGGGAAGCTGTCAGAAAGGTTCAGGAGCTGCTGAATCTGAGGCCTGGGTCCCACCTTCCTACAAAGAACAAAAAAGGGGGGGGGGGAATTAGAGATGGGAGATAAGAGGCTGTCAAAGGTAAGCATGTTGATTTCAGCAGAGGAGTTAAAGACACGGCGAGATCCCTCCCGTCAAAATCGGCGTGCATTTTGACGTGGTGGACTTCAGCTGGATTGCGCCCAGAGATTTTAGCTTGCTCAGCTCGAGGAAATGCGCCTGATAATCAGAAAGCATTAAACTTCTGTTCTGGGGGAAGGGGAAAGGGGGAAAGTTCTGAAAAATGGACTTGCTCAGCACACTTGGAAATTTCATAATATGAAATGCATTCCCTTGTTGCAGGAAATATTTCCAAGTCCATTGTTGTACCTTTTGATCCTGACATACCCTGCCGTACTGTTCTTAGTACTGGATGGTGACTTGGTACCCACGGTCTTTCTTGAGGGCTGGTCTATTTACACAGTGGCAGTTAGGGTTGCCGGGCAACTGGAAGGAGGACACGGTGGGGGATGGGTGTTGCCAGCTGAAACAAGGCCTTAGACGGCTAGAGAGGCAATGGCGACGTACTCGTGACGAGGCGATTAGAACATCTTACAGGAAGTTTATGAAGTCCTATGAGATGGCAATCAAGGCCGCAAAGAAAACATACTTTGCGGCTAAGATTGCATCCGCAAATTCGCGCCCAGCCCAATTATTCAGAATAATTCGGAATCTGACTACATTGCCTCAAGGCAATTCAAAAGCTAAGGAATTGGAGATTGGCTGTGAGGCTTTTGCAAAATTCTTTGCGGATAAGGTCCAATCGCTCCGCCAGGACTGCCCCGCCAATTTTGAGGCAGTAAGTGGACTCGAAACCCAATGCGTGTCTTCTGAGTTAACTCTGGATTGCTTCGACCCGCTCAGCTTGGAGGAAGTCGACAGAATTCTTGGCACTGCACGATCCACAACTTGTGATCTGGACCCATGCCCCTCCTGGCTAATTAAGGCCTGCCAGGAGGAATTAAGATATCCTATACGGGATATTATAAATCGATCCCTTTCAGAAGGCGTTTTTCCAACACCCCTGAAAGAGGCATTGGTCCGCCCTCTCCTGAAAAAACCGTCATCAGACCCGGCCGAATTGGCACACTACCGGCCGGTCTCAAACTTGCCCTTTTTGGGCAAAATTATCGAGAGGGCTGTGGCGGTGCAGTTACAGGAATTTCTGGAGGACGCTTCCGTCCTAGACCCATGCCAGTCCGGCTTCCGCCCGGGCCATGGGACGGAAACAGTCCTGGTCGCCCTCATGGATGACCTCCGACGACAACTGGATCGAGGCGGCTCGGCGGTATTGCTGTTGCTAGACCTATCGGCTGCGTTCGATATGGTCGACCATCAGCTGCTGACCCGCCGCCTCGCCGACGCAGGAATTCGGGGGCTAGCCTTACAGTGGCTCTCCTCCTTTCTTGATGGTCGGGGACAAAGGGTGGCAATTGGGGGGGAGCTGTCTCAGAGATACCCACTTCATTGTGGTGTGCCTCAGGGGGCAGTTCTCTCCCCGATGTTGTTTAACATCTTTATGCGCCCCCTTGCCCAGATTGCACGGAGGTATGGGCTGGGTTGTCATCAATACGCAGATGACACCCAGCTCTATCTATTGATGGACGGCCGGGCTGGCGATGTCCCTACAAATTTGGACCGGGCATTACAAGCCGTGGCTGACTGGCTCAGGCTGAGCGGGCTGAAGTTGAATCCGGCGAAGACTGAGGTCCTTTGCGTGGGCCGCGGCGGACCGGGAGGGGAGATCACTTTACCGGCCTTTGACGGTGCGCCACTGGTACCAGTGCGCAAAGTCAAGAGCCTGGGAGTGCTACTGGAATCCTCTTTATCAATGGAGGCCCAGGTAGCCGCCACTGCTAGATCCGCCTTCTTTCACCTTAAGAGGGCGAGGCAGTTGGCTCCCTTCTTGGAGCGCACCGACCTAGCAACTGTGATCCACGCAACGGTCACTTCGAGATTGGACTACTGCAATGCCCTCTACATGGGGCTGCCCCTATACCGAACACGGAGACTTCAGGTAGTCCAGAACGCGGCGGCCAGGCTACTGGAGGGACTACCACGGTGGGAACCTGCGCGGCCTGGGCTGCGGGATCTGCATTGGCTGCCGGTTGTCTACCGTGTTCGCTATAAGGTGCTGGTCATCACCTTTAAAGCCCTATATGGCCGAGGACCTGCCTACCTAAAGGACCGCCTCTCCCCATATGTGCCCCAGAGAGCGCTGAGATCCGGTTCTCAGAACTTACTAACAATCCCTGGGCCAAGAGAAGCTAGGTTGAAGGCTACCAGGGAGCAGGCCTTCTCAGTGATAGCCCCTCGTTGGTGGAACGACCTTCCTGAGATGGTGCGAGCCCTGCGGGACCTGAACCAGTTCCGCAGGGCTTGCAAAACATTTCTTTTCCAGCTGGCTTTTGAGATAGAACTTGATTAATCCAACGAATGGACATCTAGCCATCTTGCGTACACTATGATACAGTATTTTAGCACCATTTTATATATTTTAACTATTTTAAATAATTTATTTGTGACTGATATATTTAAAACTGTTTATCTTGTTTTATGTGAATCATGGGATCCCCATGTCTGTTAGCCGCCCTGAGCCCGCCTGGCGGGGAGGGCGGGATATAAAAATAAAATATTATTATTATTATTATTATTATTGTGAAGATGTCACTTCCGGGTAACTCTAGGAATTGCTGGAAATACTATGATATCTCTTTACTGGAAAGTATAGTTGGCCTGTGGGCATTGTAATGTTTTAGGGTTCCTCAGAGACGGTTCCTGTGATTTTAGCAATGGGATTATATTGGTTTTGTCCATTTGTATTATTTTATATGATTCCACAGGATATTATTGGCTATTTATTATATTATTTTTGTACCACCAATGTAGACTGAGGTACCTCATTTAATTGAGGTAATGTTTCATTGATGTAAGCCACTTTGAGCTCTTCGCAGAAGACAAGCGGTATAAAAATGAAACAAATAAATAAATGGTTAAAGCAGCATGCTTTCATCACAGAGTTTCTAGCAGTTCCTAGAGCGACCTGTCATCACTTCCAAGTTTTCACCAGAAGTGACATCATCACACCGGCAAAGCTGCCAGGCTCTAACATTGTTCCCTTGCTGCCGCTTGGAGCAGAAGCAAGAAATATAAAGTAGGGTGGGGGAATTGCCCACCCGCAGTAGGGTCTTGGGAGCTCTAATGGCAGCCTAGTCAGGCCCATAGCTAACCAGGGGCCCTGGCCCCCTGACAGTATTTGGGGGGCCGTCATCCCCATCCCAGGGCTGTGCCCCTCATTTGAGATTTAAACGCCATTGGAAGGGCTCACAGGAGCAACCACTGGCCCCTCACCCCATTTAAAGGGCCCGCCAATCAGCAGGCTCTTTAAATTTAATTTAATATTTAATTTAATTTAATTTTTCGATTTATACCCCGTCCTATCCTGCAAGGAGGTTCTGTGCAGCTTACAACATTTAAAAAAACCTTTACAGAGCATCAAACAGACTACATCCAAACGAAATAATCTCATGATTACAGAATTAACAGAAACCGTGATCCACAGCATTGGCAACAAATCGTAAACCACATATAGGCTGGTAGCGTTCAGTATAACATAAACACCGACATGGTAAGGTGCTGGGGGAGGCAATGATTTCAGGGGACACCCCTGGATCAATTAAAAGCCTGGCAGAAGAGCTCCATCTTACAGGCCCCGTGAAACTTAAATAAGACCCGCAGGGCCCGGATCTCCAGCGGGAACTCATTCCACCAGGTGGGGGCCTGGACCGAAAAGGCCCTGACCCTTGTTGAAACCAGGCGGGCGTCCTTAGGACCAGGGATCACAAAATGTTGTGCAGCTGACCTCAAAACCGGGGGGGGGGGCTCATATGGGGAGAGACAGTCATGCAGGAGGGAGAGGGATGACCCCCAGCCTCTCCAGCTTTCTGGCACCTGGGTTTTTTGGTCCACTGTGTGAGAGAATGTTGGACAGGATGGGCCATTGGCCTGATCCAACATGGCATCTCTTACATACTTACTTTCTTATCCCTTCTCTAAAGTTCTTCCCGTATTCCCTGCATTACTTTGTGTCCTTACCCACAGCCTCATCCCGTTTTCCTACCTCTAGCAGTGGCAATCAGTGTGTGGAAACCTGATTGTGTCAGGACAAAAAACAATACCAGGGGAGAAGGGAAGAACTGGTTGAAAATGCCCTTTTCAGCAGCAGCTTCGCGTCTTGCATAATGTGCAGCTTCTTACTGAGAAGTAGTGGGAATGGAGAGTTTTCGTTGTATTCATCGCCTTGTCTGGTTTCTTTTCTTTTCTTTTCTCTTCCATGGATTCCTTCAGTGCCTACAGAACTCATTGGCCAGGAGGTGAGGTAAGGACCTTTCTTTTCATGAACTCGTCCAGGCTGATTCAAGCCATTGTGTTCTCTTAACCAGGGGTGGAATTCTAGCAGGAGCTCCTTTGCATATTAAGCCACACACTCTGATGTAGCCAATCCTCCGTGAGCTTACAAGGCTCTTTTTTGTAAGCTCTTGGAGGATTGGCTACATCAGGGGTGTGTGGCCTAATATGGAGCTCCTGCTAGAATTCCACCCCTGCTCTTAACGCATCTCAGCAGAACGGGGAAATAGTTTCCATCTAGAATTACTGCATCTGAAGAAAAGTCTTCACACTTTCACACATCAACATTGTTGGATGTTATTTGTGCTATTTATACCCCACTTATTTTGCTAATGGAGACCCAAGGTGGCTGCACCATTATCTACCCTTCCGTTGTATACTCACGACAACCCTGGGAGGTAGGTTAGGCGAAAAGTGTGCGACTTGACCATAGTCACCAAGCAAGGTTCCATGGTATAGTGGGGATTTGAACCTGGTTCTTGGGTCCTGGAAGAAGTGGGCTCTAGATCAAAGGAAGCCTGAATTCTCCCTAGAAGACAATTAAAGGAAGAGGGAATGAATAGCCTATGGAACTGCGTGATCGTGTCTGCTGAGGCGCTGTTCGTTGGTTTTTAGTGAACTATCTGAAATTTTAATCCATTTTATTGTATTTAATGTTAGCTAAATGTTTGTAACCCGTCCTGAGCCTGCTTCAGCAGGAAGGGTGAGATATAAATTGAAGTAGTAGTAAGTATAGCAGCAGCAGCTAAAATGACCAACTTGAGGCTCTCATACTTTGGTCCTATTATGGGAAGACAAGAAGAAAGAAGAAGAAGATATGATGATGACAATGTTGATGATGATGATTGGATTTATATCGCTACCTCAAAAAAGCCAGTTTGGTGTAGTGGTTAAGTGTGTGGACTCTTATCTGGGAGAACTGGGTTTGATTCCCCACTCCTCCACTTGCACCTGCTGGAATGGCCTTGGGTCAGCCATAGCTCTGACAGAGGTTGCCCTTGAAAGGGCAGCTGCTGTGAGAGTCTTCTCAGCCCCACCCATCTCACAGGGTGTCTGTTGTGGGGGCAGAAGATAAAGGAGATTGTGAGCCGCTCTGAGACTCTGAGTGGAGGGCGGGGTATAAATCCAATATCTTCAATCTTCATCGTCTTCTTCTTCTGAATCTCAGAGTCTCAGAGCAGTCACAATCTCCTTACCTTCCCCCCCCCCCACAACAGACACCCTGTGAGGTAGGTGGGGCTGAGAGAGCTCTTACAGCAGCTGCCCTTTCAAGGACAACTCCTATGAAAGCTATGGCTAACCCAAGGCCATTTCAGCTGCTGTAAGTGGAGGAGTGGGGAATCAAACCCGGTTCTCCCAGATAAGAGTCCTTACAACCACTACACCAAACTGGGTCGCAGGAAAAGGCAGTCATGCTAGAGGAAGCTGAAGGTGGTAGAAAAAGAGGAATACCCAAGAAGAGACGGATTAACTCAGTCAAGGAAGCCACTGCTCACACCTTGAAAGACCTGAGCAAGGCTATTAACAGTAGAACATTTTGTAGGACATTAAATCATAGGGTTGCCAGAAATCAGAAGCAGGGATGGGCACAAACCAGGAAAATGTGCTTTAGTTTGGTTCGCGGCTGAACCACAAACTGAACCAGGAGGTTTGTTTACCAAGTGCCAACCAAACTGGTTTGTGGCTTGTGGCCCCAAAGGGATCGTAGTCCCTTTAAATGGGGTTTGCAGAAAGTCCAGAAAACAGCTGAACAGGGAGGAGCTCACTCCCTGTCACTTAGCTGTTTTGGTCTGGCTTGTGCAGTCCCTTTAAATTTTAAAGGGACTGCAATAGACAGCCTGGAAAACAGCTGTGTGGCAAGGAGGTTTTCCCCACCACTCAGCCATTTTGGGGGGCGGTCTCCTGCAGTCTCTATAAAGTTTAAAGGGACTGCGAAAGACAGACCAAAACAGCTGAGCCACAGGAAGTTCAAAGAGACTGCACAAACAGCCTAAACCAGCTAAGCATCAAGGAGTGCCTGCTTGCCTTGCAGCTGTTTTTTGCAGCTTTCATGGGGAATAAAAAGCAGGGGTTTAAAGAGACTTGGCATCCCTTTAAACCCCTGCTTTCTGCTCCATCCATCCATGAACTACCATGAACAGCTTTAAGAGTTCATGGAGGTTCATGACTGTAGACTCATCACGAACTTCTGTTCGCTAACCACGAACCAGACAACATTCATGATAAATCTTGCATCATGGTTCGGTTTGTACCCATGCAAAGGCACACCCCTACACACACACAAATCCTAAAACCACTACACCTCACTGCCTGTAGATGTTAGAATTATGGAACTCTCTTTCTAATGCCTATTTTTTTTATCCTGTTCCTCATGGAGCTCGAGCTAGTATATATGTTCACCATTGTACCTTCACAACATCCTTGTGAAGTAGTCTAATAAGAAGAGAAAGAAGACTGCAGATTTATACCCCACCCTTCTCTCTGAATCAGAGACTCAGAGCAGCTTACAATCTGCTTTATCTTCCTCCCCCACAACAGACCCCCTGTGAGGTGGGTGGGGCTGAGAGAGCTCTCGCAGCAGCTGCCCTTTCAAGGATAACTCCTGCGAGAGCTATCGCTAACTCAAGGCCATTCCAGCAGCTGTAAGTGGAGGAGTGGGGAATCAAACCCGGTTCTCCCGGATAAGAGTCTGCACACTTAACCACTACACCAAACTGGTTCTAAGGATGAACGACTGTCCCAGAAACACCCAGTGAGCATTGTGCAGAAGAGTAGTGATCTGCACCTGTATAAATCGATGGTGCGGTCTCATTTGGAGTACTGTGTGCAGTTCTGGTCGCCGCACCTCAAAAGGGATATTATAGCATTGGAGAAAGTCCAGAGAAGGGCAACTAGAATGATTAAAGGGCTGGAGCACTTTCCCTATGAAGAAAGGTTGAAACGCTTGGGACTCTTTAGCTTGGAGAAACGTCGACTGCGGGGTGACATGATAGAGGTTTACAAGATAATGCACGGGATGGAGAAAGTAGAGAAAGAAGTACTTTTCTCCCTTTCTCACAATACAAGAACTCGTGGGCATTCGATGAAATTGCTGAGCAGACAGGTTAAAACGGATAAAAGGAAGTCCTTCTTCACCCAAAGGGTGATTAACATGTGGAATTCACTGCCACAGGAGGTGGCGGCGGCTACAAGTATAGCCACCTTCAAGAGGGGTTTAGATAATAATATGGAGCACAGGTCCATCAGTGGCTATTAGCCACAGTGTGTGTGTATATATAAAATTTTTTGCCACTGTGTGACACAGAGTGTTGGACTGGATGGGCCGTTGGCCTGATCCAACATGGCTTCTCTTATGTTGTCCAGATTCTAGTATGGTACTTTAGCTACTCCAAGTGCATGTATGCAGTTTTTCAATCTGACCAGAGAAAAGACTACAGTTTGAATCCCATGGGTCTGTTGCAGTGGTGGAGGCGCAAGGGACATACCCATGGTACAAGACGGTGGACACCTGTGGAGCCAACCATGTAGCATAGGCACAAGGTGACCCAGAAAAAGCAGTGGCAGATCCAGATCATTATGCGTCCACATCCCCTCTCCAGTTTTGCCAACTCCAGCTTGGGAAATTCCTGGAAATTTGGAGATAGAAGAACCTAATGACACAAGGGCAAGGCAGAGGGGAGAGACATCGGTGAGGTATAACTCCGTAAAACTCCACCCACCAAAGCAACTATCTACGGGTCAGTTGTAACCAGTGTTCCCTCTAAGCTGAGTTAGCGTGAGCTAGCTCACCGATTTTTAGCCTCCAGCTCACACATTTTTGTCTTCGCTCAGGAAGGATGACCCCCCAGAGCACAATACTGGCTCACAACTTTAATGCCAGTGGCTCACAACTGGAGAGCCAGTTTGGTGTAGTGGTTAAGTGTGCGGACTCTTATCTGGGAGAACCGGGTTTGATTCCCCACTCCTCCACTTGCACCTGCTGGAATGGCCTTGGGTCAGCCATAGCTCTGGCAGAGGTTGTCCTTGAAAGGGCAGCTGCTGGGAGAGCCCTCTTCAGCCCCACCCACCTCACAGGGTGTCTGTTGTGGGGGAGAAAGGGAAAGGAGATTGTGAGCCGCTCTGAGACTCTTCGGAGTGGAGGGCGGGATATAAAATCAATATCTTCATCTACCTCACAGGGTGTCTGTTGTGGGGGAGGAAAGGAAAGGAGATTGTGAGCTGCTCTGAGACTCTTCGGAGTGGAGGGCAGGATATAAATCCAATATCTTCTTCTTCTTCACAACTTCAATGCTAGTAGCCAGTGCTTTTTTTGTAGCAGGAGCTCATTTGCATATTAGGCCGCATCCCCCTGATGTAGCCAGTCCTCCAGGAGCTTACAGGACTCATATTACAGGGCCTACTGTAAGCTCTTGGAGGACTGGTTACATCAGAAGGGGGGGTGTGGTCTAATACGCAAAGGAGTTCCTGCTACAAAAAAAAAAAAAAGCCCTGCCAGTAGCTCACAAAGTAGAATATTTGCTCACAAGACTCTGCAGCTTAGAAGGAACATTGGTTGTAACTATGGGAGATCTCCAGAGCCTTTTTTTGTGGCAGGAACTCCTTTGCCTATGAGGCCACACACACACACAAACACACCCCGCTGATGTAGCCAATCCTCCAAGAGCTTACAGGACTCTTCGTGCAGGGCCCACTGTAAGCTCCAGGAGGATTGGCTACATCAGGGGGGCGTGGCCTAATATGCAAAGGCGCTTCTGCTAGAATTCCACCCCTAGGCCACACCTCTCTGATATAGCCAATCCTGGAGCTTGCAGGGCTTCTAGTACAGGGCCTGCTGAAAGCTCCAGAAGGATTGGCTACATCAGGGGGTGTGGCCTAATATGCAAAGGCGCTTCTGCTAGAATTCCACCCCTGGGCCACACCTCTCTGATGTAGCCAATCCTGGAGCTTGCAGGGCTTTTAGTACAGGGCCTGCTGAAAGCTCCAGGAGGATTGGCTACATCAAGTGGGTGTGGCCTCATAGGCAAGGGAGTTCCTGCTACGAAAAAAGCCCTGGAGACCTCCAGGCCCCCCACCAGGAGACTGAAAATGCTACTCGCTTGCAAGCAAGCCAACCACCTATCCCTCTCATTCCCTTGGCCTTTCACACCCTCAACCCTTCATCATCTTGAAGGCATGTGAAGAAGAATTGTAGATTTATATTCCACCCTTCTCCCTGAATCAGAGACTCAGAGCAGCTTACGATCTCCTATATCTTCTCTCCCCACAACGGACACCCTGTGAGGTGGGTGGGGCTGAGAGAGCTCTGACAGAAGCTGCCCTTTCAAGGACGACCTCTGCCAGAGCTATGGCTAACCCAAGGCCATTCCAGCAGGTGCAAGTGGAGGAGTGGGGAATCAAACCCGGTTCTCCCAGACAAGAGTCCGCACACTTCACCACTACACCAAACTGGCTCTTTTTAATACAGCTTCTCGCCCCACCACCGTGGGAGCGCCGAGAGAGAAATCGAGGAAACCCTCGAAGGACACGACGCAGCTCCGAACTCGAGAGCTTCTAAATTATAGGCTTGCAAAGCCGGCGAGCGCGGATTAGAAGCCCGCCGCCCGCCAGGGTTCCGGCAAGGAGCGCTTTGTAGCGCGGTGCCAACGACGGAGGCTGCCTCTCCTCTCCCCTTCGATTAGCGAGCTTCCTGCATCAAAGAGTAATTGGACCCAACGTGACCCGGCTTCCCGGGGTATTCCTGCTCCTGCAGCCCACTGTTTCTCTCAAGATGCTGGTTCAGAGAGAGGCAGGCATACTGCTGCTTTCCTCTTCTTCTTCTTTTTTAATCGCTGAACACATGAGCGGAGGTGGTAATTGAAGCCAGTGACATCTTGCAGTGTGTGTGGGGGGGGGGGGTGCAGCTCAGAAGGCTGAACTCTGCCATCCGCTGTAGCTGTCCCCTAATTGCCTGATTAACTGGGCGATTAATCGACTAATTGAAGGCTGGGCTGCGTCAGCAGGGGAAAAGGAGGCCACGGGGGGGGGGGGGGGGAAGGAAACCGAAAACAACACGAACTGAGCCGTAGCTGTGGCAAGGGCAAGGTGGAAACAGGACGATGACCCGGGCTCAGGGGTCAGCGTACCTTGAAGCAGGGCAGCTGCCAGGTTCCGGGACCCCTACCCACAATCCTTCTGTGCAACCTGTCTGTACTCATGTTACCAAAGGCCAGGGGTCATTGAGGAAGGGCATGTGGGTAGCACCCGGCGGTGGCATTGGCAGCAGCGCTCCCAGCTGCATGACCTGGCCAATCCCTCCAAACCCGGAACCGGTTTGGTGTAGTGGTTAAATGCGCAGACTCTCATCCGGGAGAACCAGGTTTTATTCCCTACTCCTCCACTTGGAGCTGCTGGAATGGCCTTGGGTCAGCCATAGCTCTTGCAAGAACTGTCCTTGAAAGGGCAGTTTCTGTCAGAGCTCTCTCAGCCCCACTTACCTCACAGGGTGTCTGTTGTGGGGGAGGAAGGGAAAGGAGATTGTAAGCCGCTCTGAAATTCAGAGTAAAGGGTGGGATATAAATCCAATATCTTCTTCTTCTCTGCCTATGCTCCTGGTGCAGCCAAACGAGATGGTAGAATCCACAGCAGCTGGCATGGATCATTTAAAAATGTAGGAAAGGGAATGTCCTTTTAAAATGTTTCCCAGTGTGTTGGTTAAAAAAAACAAAACCCTGCAGCTACAAGCACAGACAGCTTCAGGAGGGGACTGGAGAAGCATATGGAGCAGTGGTCCATCAGTGGTTATTAGCCACAATGCATAGATAAAGCACTTTGTCTGGGGCAGTGGTGCTCTGTATCCTTGGTGCTTGCGGGGGCAAGAATGGGAGAGCCTCTGGAGTTCTGGCCCCACTGGCGGACCTCCTGATGGCCCCTGGGTTTTGGCCACTGTGCGACACAGATTATTGGACTGGATGGGCCATTGGCCTGATCCAACATGGCTTCTCTTATGTTCTTATGTGACACAGTGTTGGACTGGATGGGCCACTGGCCTGATCCAACATGGCTTCTCTTATGTTTTTAAGTAGGAAAGGACTATGCAATGGTCCATCGAGTATGGACATAAGCTCTTTCCAAAAAAAAGAGGAGGGTATTTTCATCCTACCTCAACGACGGTCCTTAGACCTGCTTTCTCTGTTTCAACACTTGTGGCCACAGTTCCCCTGAGCTTAGCATTAAAAGATGCAAAGAAGTT
This sequence comes from Heteronotia binoei, assembly GCF_032191835.1. Lineage (NCBI taxonomy): Eukaryota > Metazoa > Chordata > Lepidosauria > Squamata > Gekkonidae > Heteronotia > Heteronotia binoei. Next base: position 16,284,879 of record NC_083224.1, read on the forward strand.
CAAGGATCTTCTTGCTGTGTACAGAATCAGCTTTTGATGAGCACCGTCCGTCGAGATGGAGGCGCCTGCTTGGGGGGGAAGGGTTCGTCACAGTGCCATCACCAGCCCTGACAGAAGGCAATTAAAATTAAATCAACTCAGAGGTCATCAAGACAGAGAGAAAAGGAGATGGGGGGGGGGGGAGCAACGAGAGCAATCTCTTCCAGTTGTGGAAATATTATGAGCCGTGGGCCGCTCATAGATCATCCCGGATGCTGAATTTTGACATGTGGAAGGTTTTGATGCAGTAATATTTGCTGACAAGTAGAACTTCGGGAATGACCCCAATCAAGGGTGAAGACAGGAGAGGTCCCAATCGTGCCAAAGCTCAGAGACTGAAGACCTCTATATACAGTGATCCCTATGATAATTCGCAGAGGAAGACGGGGATGGAGGGTGGAAATCAGGCTCAGGGCTTTTTTATAGCTGGAACTCCTTTGCATATTAGGTCACACACAGGCCTGGGGCTAGGGGTGCCTGTGTCCCTAGGCCGAACCCTGTTACTCTGCTGCCGCCCCCCATGTTTTTCTTCATCCTAGAGTGGGGGACTTTTGCGCGCGACACGGTGATGTCACTCAGAAGTGACGCCATCGTGCCAGCAACATCGCGTGCGGCTGCTCTAGGCATTTCCGAGAAAACGCTATGGTTTTCCCGGATACTCTAGCCATTTGGGAGGGGGAACTCTATGGTACCCTAAATGAAATGTTCTTTACACATAGATTAGCACATGCTCTTCTACAGGTGCTGCCGGCTCTCCTGTAGAAAAGCATGCATTAAACCATGTGTAAAGAACGTTTAGTTAAGGCTCTGCATAACGTCGAGAGAAGGAGGCTGATGAAGTATATTCTGTCGAAATCGCGAGGAGTCCTGCAATAAGCGGTTCCTCCTTATCTCCTCCATGCCATTTGGAGTTGAATGCTGAGTTCAAAGGATTTTGCTCACCCCTGTGTCTATTAGAAGAAGCTGACTTTCAGGACTGTGGAAAGACTTTGTGGGGACATTATTCATACTGTATACTCAGTGTTCTGTTCTTTTTGTTCAATTCAGTTTGCACTAAATATATTTGTACACTGTTTTGTGAAAATTACATTGTTTCCGGTGATTCCCTTTTATTAGGCATTGAGTACACCGGTTCCAGTTGTGTTTATCATTACTAGGTGGAGTTCTAGCAGGAGCTGCTTTGCATATTAGGCCACACACCCCTGATGTAACCAATCCTCCAAGAGCTTACAAAAAAGAGTCTTGTAAGCTCATGGAGGATTGGCTACATCAGGGGTGTGTGGTTTAGTATGCAAAGGAGCACCTGCTAGAATTCCACCCCTGCTGACCGCAATGTGTAAAAGGATTAAACTGAGGCCTAATTTAGCTGCCGTTCTTACGGCAGAACCGCTGATCCGTGCCATCCCCTCATATGAGGTTAGCAGTCTCTTCTTGGGGGTTGTGGGGGCGAGGCAGTGTCATGGAAGAAAACTTCAAAGAAAAATAACATTTCATCAACTTACAGGAAGTCCTTACCATAGAGTTCTGAGCAACTCCTAGACCTACCTGGAAGTGACAAAGGGTAACTCTATGGATCCTTGGACACTCTATGGTAAAACCAAAAGTTTTTTTTTCCCCTCCCACCACTGCTCGGAGTTGCAGCAGGCAATGGGACCTCGGGGTGGGGGATCTGCCCCCACTGGCAGCCCTACTCTGCAACCCTACTGCAGATGCCAAACATGTCTGCACCCAAAGGGAGCAAATTGTTAATTAGGAGCAGTAGGATAGTTTACTATACGCCATGCATTTTCAGTTTGGGATCCGAATTCTGGCCTTCATGATGGCCAAGAAAGGTTTGAAAGCGTGCAGGCAGATATTAATGGGAGTTTTAGGAAACGGGGATATGATGTGTTACGATAAAAGTTATAAATGGAACTACAAGGTATAGATGGAACACTTCATCTAGGGCAGTGATGCTCTGTCTTCTTGGTGCTTGGGGGGCAACAATGGGAGGGTTTCTGTAGTTTTGGCCCCACTGGTGGACCTCCTGATGGCCCCTTGGTTTTGGCCCCTATGTGACACAGAGTGTTGGATTGGATGGGCCATTGGCCAAATCCAACATGGCTGCTCTTATGTCCTTATGTCTGGGTCCATGATGCTCTGTCTTCTTGGTGCTTGGGGGGAAACAATGGGAGGGTTTCTGGAGTTTGGGCCCCACTGGTGGACCTCCTGATGGCCCCTTGGTTTTGGCCCCTGTGTGACAGAGTGTTGGACTGGATGGGTCATTGGCCTAATCCAACATGGCTGCTCTTAAAGTTCTTATGAATTCTATCCACAGCAGCTGAAAATCAGAACGAGATGTTATATGTAAGCATTCATTTGGATTCAGCTCAACCGAAAACCTGCTATAGAGTTGCACTGGAAGAAAAAAAATCCACATTTAATTATTTGGGAGGGGGGGTTACAGTAATAAATAAATAAGAACCCCATCAGTAGGAGGTGAGTGCGGGAGTCGGCTGGCTTTAAAAGGCTTGGTCTTACACATGCAAATCTTTAATTAAACATACTCATAAAACTATAATGAACCGTTCATTTAATTAAATGGGGTGAGTCATTTCATTACTTTTAGCAAACCACAGAGCCATTGCGCTGCCCTCCTCTGCTGGAATTGAAAAGGAAGAGAGGGGCTGTTAAAAGGAAATTATCTTCTCTTGGAAGGGGTGTCTTGATGGGAGCTCCGGTTCCAAATGCACACCGGCTTGTTTCTTTTTGGTTTTACTTCTCCAAAGTTTTATTGCGAGAGAGAAAAAGATCTTTTGCTTCTCGAACTCATGCTGCTGATTAACTTCTTGGTTGTCTCTCCCCTAAGCTGCCCCACTCCGGGATGTAACGGTTCGGGACACATCCGGGGAAAGTATGCACGGCACAGAAGGCAAGTTGGATTGTTTCACATAGAACCTGTATCGTTCAGTAGCATCACATGTAGTTGATGTAGTGAGAGCCAGTTTGGTGTAGTGGTTAAGTGTGTGGACTCTTATCTGGTGAACCGGGCTTGAGTCCCCACTCCTCCACTTGCAGCTGCTGGAATGGCCTTGGGTCAGCCATAAATATTGCAGGAGTTGGCCTTGAAAGGGGAGCTTCTGGGAGAACTCTCTCAACCCCGTCTACCTCACAGGGTGTCTGTTGTGGGGGAAGAAGATAAAGCAGATTGTAAGCCGCTCTGAGACTCTGATTCAGAGAGAAAGGCAGGGTGTAAATCTATGGTCTTCTTCTTCTTGATCCCACAAGTAGAGTTGCCTTGATCCTACAAGTTGGGTCACTAGCTCTGGGTTGGGAAATACCTGGAGATTTGGGAGCGGGGCTTGATTCCCCACTCCTCCACTTGCAGCTGCTGGAATGGCCTTGGGTCAGTCATAGGTATTGCAAGAGTTGTCCTTGAAAGGGGAGCGTCTGGGAGAACTCTCTCAACCCCGTCTACCTCACAGGGTGTCTGTTGTGGGGGGAGAAGAGAAATGAGATTGTAAGCCGCTCCGAGACTCTGATTCAGAGAGAAGGGCAGGGTGTAAATCTACGATCTTCTTCTTCTTCTTGATCCCACAAGTAGAGTTGCCTTGATCCTACAAGTTGCATCATTAGCTCTGGGTTGGGAAATACCTGGAGATTTGGGAGCGGAGACTGGGCAGGGCAGGGTTTGAGGACGGGAGGGACCTCAGCAGGGTATAATGCTATGGAGCCCACTCGCTAAAGCAGTCATTTTCTCCAGGGGAAGTGACCTTGATCATTTGGGGATAAATTAGAATAGCGGGAGAACTGGGCATGTTTAGCCTGGAGAGGAAGCAGCTGAGAGGTGATACGATCACCATCTTCAAGTACTAGGGCTACCAATCCCCAGGCGGCAAAAATAGCAAACTATGTAGCACTATAATAGCCATGATATTGTAACAACAACAAAGCCCTTAAAGGGAAACATCGATATCCAATTAGAATACATTTCATCTTACTGCATAAAGAGTCTCATTACAAAGGTCATCTTCTTCCGTCACAATGTAAAATAAGCCCAATAGAAGAATCAAGTCCATTCAAGGGACCGGTTTTGGTTTCAAAAACCTTCATCCGCCAAGGCTTTAGCTTTGCAGTTTAGTGCCTCATGGCTTCAAGCCACGTAAAGAAAAGATAACTTGCTATTCGAAGCACCAGTCCTTCCTGTTTAGGACAAAAGTTCTGTTATTTTCCAGCTGGTAATTGCTTCTCCTGCCCTCCTCTGCTGGCAAACAACTCTATCCTGTACCCACCCCGTGTCAGTGACATCTTTCCTCTCGTTCACCCTCTTCTGCCTTCCAGTTTGCAAAGCTGTCCGCTGGCCAAGAAGAGGAAGCTTCAAGACGCCGAGGCCGAACACATGGCTTCCAAGAGGAAATCCCACCCCCTGAAACTGGCCCTCGACGAAGGCTACAGCATGGACAGCGACGGGAGCGAAGAGGCGGAGGCGAAAGAAGAGTCGGTGACCGACGATTCGGAGTGCACCTTGGAAGAAGAAGAGGCCGAGACGGCAGAGCAGGAGGGAAGCTGCGGCAGCCCTCCGCTGGCAGAAGGTGTTTTATTTCATTCCCGGTAGCAAAGATTTATTTTATGGATGGAAACGAGGCAGGGAACGCTACCTGTCTTGAATTGAAGCACCATTAATAATAATAATATAATAATAATAACTTTATTTTTATATCCCGCCCTCCCCCGCCGAAGCGGGCTCAGGGCGGCTAACAGACATGGAAATCCCATGATTCATATAAAACAATGTAAACAATTTTAATATATCAGTTGTATAATAAATTAATTTAAAATAGATAAAATATATAAAATGGGTGCTAAAATACTGTGATCATAATATCCATAAGATGGCTAGATGTGCATACGTCAGATTAATCGGGTTCCATCTCGAAGGCAAGCTGGAAAAGAAATGTTTTGCAAGCCCTGCGGAATTGGTTCAGGTCCCGCAGGGCTCGCACCATCTCTGGAAGGTGGTTCCACCAACGAGGGGCCATCACCGAGAAGGCCTGCTCCCTAGTAGCCTTCAACCTAGCATCTCTTGGCCCAGGGATTGTTAGTAAGTTCTGAGAGCTAGATAACATATTGACAGGTTATGTCCAACGAAAGTTTAGTTTAGTTAGCTTCTAGTCCACCCTCCCCGGCAAGCCAGCTGAGAGCAGGTTACGACAATAAATATAATTCAACATTTAAAACATAACGGTTATGAAAACCCAAACCACAGTAAGAGCAGTCAGCATCAACGTTAATAGAGGATGATGCTGTCCGTCCAACAAGACTGGGAAGAGAGCTTTTCATTTGCAGGACAGATGAGCCTGACCAATTTCCCACAAGCCTTACGCCGCTCTCGCTCTCCGCTTCTCCGCGGGGCTTCCGTCGGATTTCACGCTATCTGCCCCGGGGGCTGCAACTCGCTCCGCCTCTTTCACGCAGCAAACAAGATCCTCTAAAAACCAGTTTCTGTTTGCCGCGCAGAAAAGGCGAAGCGAGTTCCAACTCCGGGGCAGATAGTGTGAAATCTGACGGAAGAAGAGGAGCATAGGCTTTTTTTTGTAGCGGGAACTCCTTGCCCCTGTGATGTAGCCAATCCTCCTGGAGCTCACAGTAGGCTCTGTAAGCTCTTGGAAACTTGGCTACCTCAGGGGTGTGCGGCCTAATATGCAAAGGAGTTCCTGCTACAAAAAAAGCCCTGATCAGGAAGAGCTTGATGCTGTAGGGTTGCCAACCTCCGGAGGGTGGCTGGAGATCTCCTGGGATTACAACTGATCTCTAGGTGGCAGAGATCACCTGGAGAAAATGGCTGCTTTGGAAGGGGGACTCTGTGGCATTGTACCCCACTGAATTATCTCTGCTCTCCAAAGCCGGCCATCCCCAAAGTCCATGATGATGATGATGACATAAGAACACAAGAGAAGCCATGTTAGATCAGGCCAATGGCCCATCCAGTCCAACACTCTGTGTCACACAGCGGCTATATATATATACACACACACACACACACACACACACAATGTGGCTAATAGCCACTGATGACGATTTAATTCCAATGGGTTGAAGTTAAATCAAAGGAGTTTTCAACCATACATTAGGAAGAACTTCCTGACAGAGTGGTTCCTCAGTGGAACAGGCTTCCTCAGGAGGTGGTGGGCTCTCCTTCCTTGGAGGTTTCTAAAGCAGAGCTTCAATGGCCATCTGGCAGCAGTGCTGATTCTGTGAACTTGGGAGAAGTATTTATGATTTGGGGGGGAGGTATTTCTGATTTTCCTGCATTGTGCAGGGGGTTGGACTAACATAAGAACATAAGAGAAGACATGTTGGATTAGGCCAATGGCCCATCCAGTCCAACACTCTGAGTCACACAGTGACCAAATATATATATATATATATATATATATATATATATATATATATATATATATATATATATACACACACACTGTGGCTAATAGCCACTGATGGACCTCTGCTCCATATTTTTATCTAACCCCCTCTTGAAGCTGGCTATGCTTGTAGCCGCCGCCACCTCCTGTGGCAGTGAATTCCACATGTTAATCACCCTTTGGGTGAAGAAGGACTTCCTTTTATCCGTTTTAACCTGACTGCTCAGCAATTTCATCAAATGCCCACGAGTTCTTGTATTGTGAGAAAGGGACAAAAAGGACTTCTTTCTCTACTTTCTCCATCCCATGCATAATCTTGTAAACCTCTATCATGTCACCCCACAGTCGACATTTCTCCAAGCTAAAGAGCCCCAAGCGTTTTTACCTTTCTTCATAGGAAAAGTGTTCCAACCCTTTAATCATTCTAGTTGCCCTTTTCTGCACTTTTTCCAATGCTATAATATCTTTTTTGAGCTGCGGTGACCAGAATTGTACACAGTATTCCAAATGAGACCACACCATCGATTTAAACAGGGGCATTATGATACTGGCTGATTTGTTTTCAGTTCCCTTTCTAATAATTCCCAGCATGGCGTTAGCCTTTTTATTGCAATCGCACACTGTCTTGACATTTTCAGTGAGTTATCTACCACGACCCCAAGATCTCTCTCTTGGTCAGTCTCTGCCAGTTCATACCCCATCAACTTGTATTTGTAGCTGGGATTTTTGGCCCCAATGTGCCTTACTTTGCACTTGGCCACACTGAACCTCATCTGCCACGTTGACACCCACTCACCCAGCCTCAACAGAGACCTTTGGAGTTCCTCACAATCCTCTCTGGTTCTCACCACCCTGAACAATTTAGTGTCATCTGCAAACTTGGCCACTTCACTGCTTACTCCCAACTCCAAATCATTTATGAACAACTTAAAGAGCATGGGACCCAGTGCTGAGCCCTGCAGCACCCCACTGCTGGCCGTCCTCCACTGTGAAGACTGCCCATTTATACTCACTCTCTGCTTCCTATTAATTAGCCAGTTTTTGATCCACAAGAGGACCTGTCCTTTTACTCCATGACTCTCAAGCTTACTAAGGAGCCTTTGATGAGGAACTTTATCAAAAGCTTTCTGGAAGTCAAGGTAAACAACATCTATTGGGTCTCCTTTGTCCACATGTTTGTTCACCCCCTGAAAGAACTGTAACAGGTTAGTGAGGCAAGACCTTCCCTTACAGAACCCATGCTGAGTCTTCCTCAATAACTCGTGTTCATCAATGTGCCTACTCATTCTGTCCTTGATAATGGTTTCTACCAACTTTCCCGGTATTGAAGTCAGACTGACTGGCCTGTAATTTCCCGGATCTCCTCTGGAACCCTTTTTAAATATGGGGGTGACATTTGCTACCTTCCAATCCTCAGGAACGGAGGCAGATTTCAATGAAAGATTACGTATTTTTGTCAGAAGATCCACAAGTTCAAGTTTGAGTTCTTTCAGAACTCTTGGATGTATGCCATCTGGACCTGGTGACTTATTAGTTTTTAATTTGTCTATCAGTTGTAGGACCTCCTCTCTTGTCACCTCAGTCTGACTCAGGTCTTTAAACGCCCCTTCCAAAATAAGTGGTTCTGGAGCAGGCAAACACTTCTCATCTTCCACAGTGAAGACAGAGGCAAAAAATGCATTCAGCTTCTCAGCCATTTCCCTATCCTCCTTCAGTAATCCTTTGACCCCTTGGTCATCCAAGGGCCCCACTGCCTCCCTGGCTGGTTTCCTGCTTCTAATATATTTGAAGAAATTTTTATTGTTGGTCTTTATGTTTTTTGCAATATGCTCCTCATAGTCCCTTTTTGCCTGCCTGATCACAGTCTTGCATTTGATTTGTCACTGCCTGTGTTCCCTGTTATTAATCTCACTTGGACTAGCTTTCCACCATTTAAAGGAGTCCTTCTTACCTTTTACATCTTCCATTACTTTGTTTGTTAACCATGCAGGCCTTCTCTTATACCTGTTTGTGCCTTTCCTAACTTGTGGTACATATTTTATCTGAGCTTCTAGGATTGTAGTTTTAAATAGCCTCCAAGCTTCACCAAGGGTTTTGACTGTATTTACTTTTCCTTTCAGTTTCCTCTTCACATGCCTCCTCATCTCAGAGAATTTACCCCTTTTAAAGTTAAACGTGGTTGTGCTGGTCTTTTAGGGCAACTCTCTATTTATATAAATGGTGAAATCAATAACATTATGGTCACTGCTCCCAAGCGGCGCAATCACTTTTACATCTCTCACCAAGTCTTGGGCGTTACTTAGGACCAAATCCAGGATCGTCCCACCCCTGGTAGTTTCTGTTACCATCTGCTCAATAGCACAGTCATTGAGTGTATCTAGAAACTCAATCTCTTTCTCTCGACCTGAATTGACCCAATCAATCTGCGGGTAGTTAAAATCACCTATTACAACACAGTTTTTACATTTAGGCGCTATCTTTAAGCCTTCCATCATATTATAATCGTCCTCTATCTTTTGATTTGGTGGGCGATAACAAACTCCCATAGTTAAATTTCCTTTTGGGCCCTCTATTTTGACCCAAAGCATTTGTAGAAGGGAATCTAATTCTTTGACCTCAGTCTTTCTGGACTGTATACCCTCTCTGACATACAGAGCCACCCCACCTCCAACCCTTCCCTCCCTATCCTTCCGATATATCTTATATCCAGGAATCACCACATCCCACTGATTCTCCTCATTCCACCAAGTTTCTGAAATTCCCACGTCTATGTTTTCCCCCAGCATTAAACATTCCAACTCACCAATTTTACTTCGAACACTTCTAGCATTTGTATACAAACATCTATAATTTTCCAGGCAAGTTAGGCCCGCAACCTTCCTCCTGCCGCCTCGAGACTTTGGCAGACACTCCATACTGTTTGTCACCATCTCAGTGGACAACTCTGATCCATAACCTTGGAAGTCCCTTCCAACTCTATGATGACAGGAAGGAAGGAAGGAAAGAAGGAAGGAAGGAAGGAAGGAAGGAAGGAAGGAAGGAAGGAAGGAAGGAAGGAAGGAAGGAAGGAAGGAAGGAAGGAAGGAAGGAAAACTGAGGTTCAATTCCATAGAGTCCACCATCCAAAGCAGCAGTTTTCATCAGGGGAAAGAAGGTTACAGAGCAAGGCAATGGCAAACCACCTCACTTGCCTTAAAAGAACCCTACTGGCATCACCGTAAGTTGGTTGTGACTTGGCAGCGCCTATGCATGTACATGGACCAAAGGTACCACTTGGTAGAAGGCAGCTTCATGGGGATTAAACCTAGGCAGCCTGCGTCCAAATTGTACGTTTGGCCTCCCTGCGGGTTTTATAGAACTGTCTTCGATCTCCATGTTGGGACTGGGGCGGGCATCTGTTTCATAGAATGATAGAGTTGGAAGGGACCTCCAGGGTCATCTAGTCGAACCCCCAGTACGATTAAGGAAATTTACAAATACCTCCCCCCCACACACACTTAACCACTACACCAAACTGTGTCCAAAGTCCGTAGACTCTTATCTGGAAGAACCGGGTTTGATTCCCCACTCCTCCTCCACCTGCAGCTGCTGGAATGGCCTTGGGTCAGCCATAGCTCTTGTAGGAGTTGTCCTTGAAAGGGCAGCTTCTGGGAGAGCGCTCTCAGCCTCACCCACCTCACAGGGTGTCTGTTGTGGGGGAGGAAAATAATGGAGGTTTTGAGCCGCTCTGTGACTCTGATTCAGAGAAAAGGACAGGATATAAATCTAATATCTTCTTCTTCTTTTGAAGCTTGTAGTGGTTCTCTGTACCACACGGACCTCCAGTTTGGTGTAGTGGTTAGGTGTGTGGACTGTTATCTGGGAGAACCGGGTTTGATTCCCCCCTCCTCCACATACACCTGTTGATGTGACCTTGGGTCAGCCACAAATCAAGGCTGTTCTTCTCAAGAGCAGTTCTAGGAGTACTCTCAGCCCTGGCTACCTCACAGGAGGTCTGTTGTGTGGAGGGGAAGGGAAAGGAGATTGTAAGCCACTAAGGGACTCCTTTGGCTAGTGAAGTGCAGGGTAGAAGAAGAAGAAAAATTGCAGATCTATACCCCACACTTCTCTCTGAATCAGAGACTCGGAGCGGCTTACAATCTCCTATATCTTCTCCCCCCACAACAGACACCCTGTGAGGTGGGTGGGGCTGAGAGGACTCTCACAGCAGCTGCCCTTTCAAGGACAGAGAGCGGCCTACAATCTCCTTTCCCTTCCTCCCCACAACAGACACCCTGTGAGGTGGGTGGGGCTGAGAGGACTCTCACAGCAGCTGCGCTTTCAAGGACAGAGAGCGGCCTACAATCTCCTTTCCCTTCCTCCCCCACAACAGACACCCTGTGAGGTGGGTGGGGCTGAAAGGACTCTCACAGCAGCTGCCCTTTCAAGGACAGAGAGCAGCCTACAATCTCCTTTCCCTTCCTCCCCCACAACAGACACCCTGTGAGGTGGGTGGGGCTGAGAGGACTCTCACAGCAGCTGCCCTTTCAAGGATAGAGAGCGGCCTACAATCTCCTTTCCCTTCCTCCCCCACAACAGACATCCTGTGAGGTGGGTGGGGCTGGAGAGGGCTCTCACAGCAGCTGCCCTTTCAAGTACAGAGAGCAGCCTACAATCTCCTTTACCTTCCTCCCCCACAGCAGACACCCTGTGAAGTGGGTGGGGCTGAGAGGGCTCTCACAGCAGCTGCCCTTTCAAGGACAACTCCTACAAGAGCTATGGCTGACCTAAGGCCACTCCAGCAGGTGCACATGGAGGAGTGGGGAATCAAACCCGGTTCTCCCAGATAAGAGTCCGTGCACTTATCCACTACACCAAAGTGCGAAGGCATTTAAAGGTGTGCAGTCCACTTGAAGAAGACGAAGACAACACTGGATTTATATTCCGCCCTCCACTCAGAGTGGCTCACAATCTCCTTTATCTTCCTCCCCCACAACAGACACCCTGTGAGGTGGGTGGGGCTGGAGAGGGCTCTCACAGCAGCTGCCCTTTCAAGGACAACCTCTGTCAGAGCTATGGCTGACCCAAGGCCATGCCAGCAGCTGCAGGTGGAGGAGTGGGGGATCAAACCCGGTTCTCTCAGATAAGAGTCCGCACACTTCACCACTACACCATACTGGCTCTCATATACCCTGGCTCTCTTATACCCAACTGGGTATGAATCCAATCTCTTCTTCTCCCTGTGACCCCTGCTCTGTGCCTAGAAGATGGCAAAACAACAACAACAACCCTCCAGTATCCCCAGCCAAACTGGTCTGGAGAAAAAATGTTTCCTGACCCCAAAGTGGCAATCAGCATTTCCCTCAGCATGTAAGAACCCAAGTTCATCCAGCCCTAGCTAGATTCGTGGCCTAACCAAAGTCAGATATTTAGCTGGGGGACCCCAGACTCTTTGCTGTGCCTATGCAAATGCAGGCAATGATGTATGCCTTGCCTGGCATCAGCTTTCTGCAAGATGTTTTCTACGCATAAATATTGGTCTAGGGAGGCGCAAAACAAAGCACACAAATGTCGAGCTGATGACTTCTGGCAGCGTCTTGGGGGAAATAAATGTCAGCTGCTGACTGTTCATCTCATCACAGGGAGCAGTTTTAAGATAGGGAACTGCTTGTTTACCTGCCGTCGCCGAATGCCATAAATTTGGCCACACCAGGAGTGGAACATCAGGCCCACGGAGTTCAATTCAACCTTTCTGAATCAGCTGTTCACAAATTTACATCATGTTCCCTTCCCCTCCCTTTTCTCTCTCTCTGTCCCCTTTACAGGGCAGAACCCCCAAACGCCGCATTCTGGGCAAAGTATGGGCACTGTTACTCCCGGCCTGCAGGAGTGGAACTCGGGCCCACGGAGTTCAATTCAACCTTTCTGAATCAGCTGTTTGCAAATTTACATCATGTTCCCTTCCCCTCCCTTTTTTCTCTCTCTGTCCCCTTTACAGGGCAGAACCCCCAAACGCCGCATCCTGGGCAAAGTATGGGCACTGTTACTCCCGGCCTGCTCAAGGCCAGCTACAACAGCTATCAAGAAATAATTGCCAACTCTCTTTTAAACCTAGGCCAAATAGCAGAAGGATCTCCGGCAAACCGAGGGCCCGAAAGCGAAGAGCGAGACTCCCAAGTTGGCGAGAACGTCATGCATTTAGCCCATGAAGAAGCAGCAGAGGAGGAGGAGGAGGAAGAGGAGGAGGAGGAGGAGGCGGTGGGGGAGGAGGAGGAGGAATGCGAGAAGGAGATTATCATCCAGACGGAGGACGCGGAGGAGGTCATCGAGGTCACCAGCGAACGCAGCAGCGACATGTGCCTGGAACATCGGGAAGATGAGGTGAGCGGAGAAGAATCCTGCAAGCTGGGGAAAGAGGAAGAGGAGGAGGACAATGAAGAGGAGGAGGACAACGAAGAGGAGGAGGAGGAGGAGGAAGAAGAGGAGGAGGAGGAAGAGGATGAAGAGGAGGAGGAGGAAAGGATGGCTGAAGTGATCTGCAAAGAAGCTTGTCACGCATCTCAGGACTCCCCCAAAACCCACTGTGAAGGCCAGATGGTCAGTCCCAAGCCCGAGTATTCGGTCATCGTGGAGGTGAGGTCCGACGATGACAAGGACGACGACTCTCACTCCCAGAAATCCGCTGTGACGGACGAGTCGGAGATGTATGACATGATGACCCGGGGGAATCTGGGCCTCTTGGAACAGGCCATTGCCCTGAAAGCAGAACAAGTGAAGGTGGTGAGGGAGCCCGGCCAGCTGACGGGGGAACATGTCAAACATTTCCAGGTGGAGGAGAAGCAAGGCAAAGCCTTGGACGCCATCAGAAAGAGCTACTACAGCAAAGGTGAGGAACCACTGTTGTCTTATCTCCAGGACCCTTTTTTTTTGTAGAAGGAACTCCTTTGCATATTAAGCCACACACCCCTGACGTAGCTAATCCTCCCAGACCTTACAGGGCTCTTTGTACATGGCCTACTGTAATCTCCAGGAGGGTTGGCTACGTCAGGGGAAGTGTGTCCTAATATACAAAGGAGTTCCTGCTACACAAAAAGCCCACAGGGTGGAATTCTAGGTGAAGCTCCTTTGCATATTAGACCACACCCCCTGATGTAGCCAATCCTCCGAGAGCTTACAAGGCTCTTTTTTGTAAGCTCTTGGAGGATTGGCTACATCAGGGGTTTTGTGGCCTAATATGCAAAGGAGCTCCCGCTAGAATTCCACCCGTGGCCTAATATGCAAAGGAATTCCTGACACAAAAAAAGCCCTGCTTATCTCTGTCCCAGCTGATCTTGGGGACGGTCTACTGATCTGTGGAGATTCTGGGCTCAGCTCTTGCATGACGCTTTCCACTGAGGCTGTTGTAGATTCTTATGGGCATGGGTGATTCGAGTTGACCCATAAGAACCATAACATTTTGGAATAAGGGCAGCTTGCCTTTTAGCTGGCCCATTCTCGTCAGATGTTGGAATCTAAGCAAGGTCTTAGTAAAACATGATTAAAACATTAGCACTCATTGGTCTTAAAGGTGTTTTCTTTGTATCTCTCCCATGGGATCCAGGCAACTGGGCAAAGGAAGCTCTGGCTCTTTCCTTCCTTCCCCAGGGGACCGGAGGGGGAGGAGCCTCTGCCAATAGAAGGAAGAGATGCATGGCTCAGTAGCTCTGCTGTGCAACTGAGCCTGGCAAAGCAAGCTCTCCCTCCCACTCTTCCTCCCCAAGGGAGGAGCTTCAGCAAGTTGAGAAAATAGAGGCTGTAGCTCCAGTGCAATTGAGCAAGCCAGGCAAAGCAAACTGTGATGCAGAAGGAAGCAAGAGAGAGGGAGAAGAAAGCCGATGACAGCTAGTTGCTTGGGGGTTGATAAGAGTCCTCTGAGGGCCTGATTTGGCCTCTGGGCCGCATGTTTGAAACCCCTGTCTCAATTTCCCCTTCGACCAGTACTCGAATACTGTGAAGGGAGTGAACAGAGAGACTTGTTGTTGTTTCTCTGTTTCTCTAACTTCCAGTGGGACCATTACAGGAAAATAGTCCGGCAATAGACAAACAAAGGGAAGCATTGTTTCTTGCCAAGCTAATGAGCCGATAGAATTCATAGCCACAAAATGGCCGCTTGCACACATGCATGAGCGGGGCATTAGCATTAATTATCACGGCCGTAAGAAAGGATTAGATCCAGTAATGGAAGCTCGATCTCCCAGAATGGCTATAAACCATTACAGCTAAAAAGTGGAGCCTCTATATCCAGAGGCAGATTAGCCAATGTTCGGGTTTCATAACAACTGGGGATAGGGCTGTCAAGCCCCCCGGGGAATCCCATGCTCGGGAGGTTCCCAACATCCCCCTACATTGCTGGTGCAATGATGTCACCCGGAAATGACATCATTAAAATTTTGGGCCCACTCTAGGCGTTTCCGGGGAAACTCTATGGTTTCCCCGGATGCTCTAGCCATTTGAGTGGGAAAACTCTATGGTCTTTGTGCCGTCATCACGAAGCTGGGGACTTGGCAACCCTAACTGAGGATGGCTGCATCCGCCATGCTTCGCTTCCCATAGTGATCCAGATGTTCATTGTTATTCACTGAAGAGTGCCATACTTAAGCATGGTCTGATCTTCCATGGAAATTTGGTGCTCTTATATCCGTGTGTGCAGGGCTTATTTTGTAGCAGGAACTCTTTTACATATTAGGCTACACCCACCCACCCCGATGTAGCCAATCCTTCAACTGCTTATGGAACTCTTCTTACAGGGCCTACTGTAAGCTCTTGGAGGACTGGCTACATCGGGGTGTGGGGGGTAACCTAATATGCAAAGGAGTTCCTGCTACAAAAAAAGGCCTGTGTGTGTGTTAAGTGCCATCAAGTCACTTCCAACTTGTAGTGACCCAATGAATTAATGTCCTCCAAAATATCCTATCGTTCACAGCCTTGCTCAGGTCTTGCACATGGAGGGTCGTGGCTTCCTTTACTAAGTCAATCCAGAAGATGTAGTGATGGCCACAGGAATAAACAGCTTTAAAAGATTCATGGAGAATAAGTCTGTCGATGGCTACTAGCCATGGTGACTGAGGGGAACCTCCGCATTCAGAGGTACTAATCCCCTGAATCCCAGAACCAGGAGGCAACATCAGAGGAAGACCTCGGCCTTCATGTCCTGTTGCTGGCCCTCCAGAGGAACTGGTTGGCCACTGTGTCAGACAGGATGCTGGAACAGCTGGACTAGATGGTCTCATCCAGCAGGGCTCTTCTGATGTTCTTATGAAGGCCTCGGCTTCCCTGCTCTGTTGTTGCCCTTCCAGAGGAACTAGTTGGCCACTGTGTGAGACAGGAGGCTGGACTAGATAGACCCTCACTGGTCTGATCCGGCAGGGCTCTTCTGATGTTCTTATGAAGGCCTTGCCCTCTCTGCCGTGTTGGTGGGCCTCCAGAGGAACTGGTTGGCCACTGTGCAAGGCAAGATGCTGGACTAGATGGACCACTGGTCTGATCCAGCAGGGCTCTTCTGATGTTCTTATGAAGGCCACAGCCTCCATGCCCTGTTGTTGGCCCTCCAGAGGAACTGGTTGGCCACTGTGTGAGACTGGACGCTGCAGTAGATGGACCCTCACTGGTCTGATCCGGCAGGGCTCTTCTGATGTTCTTATGAAGGCCTTGCCCTCTCTGCCTTGTTGGTGGCCCTCCAGAGGAACTGGTTGGCCACTGTGCAAGGCAAGATGCTGGACTAGATGGACCACTGGTCTGGTCCAGCAGGGCTCTTCTGATGTTCTTATGAAGGCCTCAGCCTCTCTGCCTTGTTGTTGGCCTTCCAGAGGAACTGATTGGCCACTGTGCAAGACAAGATGCTGGACTAGATGGACCACTGGTCTGATCCAGCAGAGTTCTTCTTCTTTCCCTGCCGTCTTCCACTTTTCCTAGCATTTTTATCGTTTCTAGCAGCTCTTGTCTTCTTATGATGTGAGCAAAGTATGGTAGCCTCAGTTGAGTCCTTTTAGCTTATAGAGTTCGTTCTTGCTTTTATCAAGAACCCACTTATATCCATGGGGATTGTTTGCTTACTTATTGATTTATTATTCCTTGGTTACCTTCCAAGGGTTTCAGAGGAACAAACAGCATTCTCCCCTCCACCGCTTTATCATCACACCAACTTTGAGGTGAGATGAGCCAAGAGAGCCTAAGCAACTGGCCAAAAGTCATCCCAAAGCTTTGCAGCCAAACTATAAGCTCCCCTACATCGTTTTCTCAGTGGTGGCTCAGTTCCCCTGCCACGAAACCCCACTGGAGGATCTTCCACACTGGGACCATTCTCTGTAACCATGTGGTTCTGTTCTGCCACTGGTGGTGAAAAGTGATGTCAAGTCACAGTTGATGTATGGTGACCTCCTAGGGGTTCTTTAGGTAACACACATTCAGAGGTGGCTTGCCATTGCCTGCCTCTACATAGCAACCCTGGGGTTCTGGCTGGTGTTCCATACAAGTCCTAACCAGAGACTTAACTTCCAAGATCTGGATTTCCTTGGTAGTCTTCCATTAAGAACATAAGCCATGTTGAATCAGGCCAATGGCCCATCCAGTCCAACACTCTGTGTTACACAGTGGCCAAAAAAACCAAGTGCCATCAGGAGGTCCACCAATGGGGCCAGGACACTAGAAGCCCTCCCACTGTGCCCCCAAAGCACCACGAATACAGAGCATCACTGCCCCAGACAGAGAGTTCCAACAATACACTGTGGCTAATAGCCACTGATGGACCTTTGCTCCATATGCTTATCCAATCCCCTCTTGAAGTTGGCTATGCTTGTAGCCGCCGCCACCTCCTGAGGCAGTGAATTCCATGTGTTAATGATCCTTTGGGTGAAGAAGTATTTCCTTCATTCAAGTACTAACCAGGGACTAGTTCCAAGATCTGATGAGATCAAGCTAGCTTGAACCATCCAGGGCAGGTCAGGTGAACAGAGGTAATTTGTCATTGTCAACCCTGGACTTCCTTGGTGGTCTTCCATCCAAATACTAAGCAGGGACAACCTTGGTTCCAAGATCTGATGAGATGAAGCTAGCCTGAATCAACCAGGGCAGGTCAGGTGAACAGAGTCTCCCACTGAGGTACTAACCAGGGACAACCCTAGTTCCAAGATCTGATGAGATCAAGCTAGCTTGAACCATCCGGAGCAGAGCAGGTGAACAGAGGTGGTTTGTCATTGTCAACCTCTGCGTAGCAACCCTGTACTTCCTTGGTGGTCTTCCATCCAAGTACTAAGCAGGGACAAACTTGGTTCCAAGATCTGATGAGATCAAGCCATCCTGAATCATCCAGGGCAGGTGAACAGAGACAGTTTGTCGTTACCAGCCTCTGCATAGCAACCCTGGACTTCCTTGGTGGTCTCCCATTCACTCGTGGTTTCCAAGATCTGGTGACATTGGACTAGCCTGGACCATCCAGGTCAGGGTATTCTGGCATTAGGACTATGCAAATTTACAGTGCTGATGCACCTGTGAAATCATTTACTCTCTGGATATTCTGGTTCACACAGGTGGGATTCTTTTGTATAATGCTCATTAACCTTCTTTCTCTGTTTACTGACATCTGTAGAATGACACCTCCGTACCATTTCCCCCGTTGTATCTGATTAACACTATTATATCATGATACCAGGAACACTGCATATTGATACAAACAGAAATGCACCAATTTCCAAAATTTAAAAAATTGCCTGGCTGTAGCAAGCAGTTCCATGCTCTCAGTACATACCAAAACACATAAGAAGAGAAGCCATGTTGGATCAGGCCAATGGCCCATCCAGTCCAACACTCTGTGTCACATAAGAACATAAGAGAATCCCTGTTGGATCAGGCCAGTGGTCCATCCAGTCCAACACTCTGTGTCACATAAGAACATAAGAGAAGCCCTGCTGGATCAGGCCAGTGGCCCATCCAGTCCAACACTCTGTGTCACATAAGAACATAAGAGAAGCCCTGTTGGATCAGGCCAGTGGCCCATCCAGTCCAACACTCTGTGTCACATAAGAACATAAGAGAAGCCCTGCTGGATCAGGCCAGTGGCCCATCCAGTCCAACACTCTGTGTCACATAAGAACATAAGAGAAGCCCTGCTGGATCAGGCCAGTGGCCCATCCAGTCCAACACTCTGTGTCACATAAGAACATAAGAGAAGCCCTGTTGGATCAGGCCAATGACCCATCCAGTCCAACACTCTGTGTCACAGAGTGGCCAAAAAAAACAACAACCAAGTGCCATCAAGAGGTCAACCAGTGGGGCTAGAAGCCCTCCCACTGCCCCCCCCAAGCACCAGAATACAGAGCATCACTGCCCCAGAGAGTTCCAACAATAAGCTGTGGCTAATAGCCACCGATGGACCTCTGCTCCATATGCTTATCTGCACATTGCCTGGAGAACGTGGTGGAACAATAAGTGCAAACACTGTCCACATGAAACAGAAATTGCACAATTCTGCACAAAAGTGTTGAAAAATTACAACAAACCAAGGGCGTTTTCGCACTGACCTTAATCGGCAGCGACGTCCCTCTTCACCGCGCAGGATCTGCGCAGATTTCGCACCAATTGCTGCGGAGCACCCGGAAGAGCCGCAAAGTCCCGCGGCTTTTGCGGCGCAAATGGAAACCGCCAAAAACCAGTTTCCATTTGCGCCGCAAAAGCCGCGGGACTTTGCGGCTCTTCCGGGTGCTCCGCAGCAATTGGTGCGAAATCCGCGCAGATTCTGCACGGTGAAGAGGGACGTCGCTGCCAATTAAGGTCAGTGCGAAAACGCCCCAACTCATGGGGAGAGGAAAGGGGAAACAGGATCAGAATGAGAAAAAAAAAAACCAACAAGCTAACGAGAGATGGTGATACTGCCTGGAACTACCGTTGTGCATGTACAAACAGGCCCTCCGAAATGGTAACAAATCCGCGAGGGCCTGAACCTCCATAGGGAGCTGATTCCACCAGGTCGGGGCCAGGGCCGAAAAAACCCTAGCCCTGGTCAAGGCAAGGCGAACGTCCTTTGGGCCAAGGATGGTCAGAAGATGTTGAGTGGCCGAAAGTAACGACCTCCGGGGCTCATATGGGAAGAGACGGTCCCTCAGGTATTCCGGTCCCAGCCCACGCAAGGCTTTATATGTCAGTACAAACAATGCAAATTGTGCCACAACCCAGGGATTACACAGTTAGCAGGAATTCTCAAGGAAGCGCAAAGAAGGGTGATGTTTCTCCAGGAGTTTTTCTGTGCAACGTTTTCATCATGTGTTTCCCGCCTCCTTGTTCTTTATCTATTCTGCAGATCCTTCAAGACCCGAGAAGCGTGAGATCAAATGCCCAACTCCCGGCTGTGATGGCACAGGTCATGTCACGGGGCTCTATCCTCACCACCGTAGTCTGTCTGGCTGCCCGCACAAAGACAGGATCCCTCCGGAGAGTGAGTGCCCTGCCGAGCTGCTCGTGCAACACAACTGGTCCTACAAATGCCACTCTGGCTACTGTCCCCTGTGTAAATGGATGGTTTGAGGCCAAACTACACAGTACAGGTTTTTTTGTGTTTTTTTTTTTTTTGCTAGATTCAAATCCAGACCAACAAAGG
Organism: Heteronotia binoei; assembly: GCF_032191835.1. NCBI lineage: Eukaryota > Metazoa > Chordata > Lepidosauria > Squamata > Gekkonidae > Heteronotia > Heteronotia binoei. Next base: position 16,304,925 of record NC_083224.1, read on the forward strand.
TTTAGGGGCATAGGTTTTTGAGAATCAAACCTCCCTTTGTCAGATACCTTCAGTTTGGTATGAGAGCCAGTTTGGTGTCGTGGTTAAGTGCACAGACCCTTATCTGGGAGAACCAGGTTTGGTTCCCCACTCCTCCACGTTATTTATTTATTTTATTTATTTTTGTTAATTTCTAGTCCGGCCTGTCGTGCAAGCAGACTCTTGCAGCTGCTGAATGGCCTTGGGTCAGCCGTCCGCTTCCTTTGCATATCAGGCCACACCCCCTGATGTAGCCATTCCTCCTGGAGCTTACAGTAGGCCCTGTACTCAGAGCCCTGTAAGCTCTCGGAGGATTGGCTGCATCAGGGGGAGTGACCTAATATGCAAAGGAGTTCCTGCTACAAAATAAGCCCTGGGGTTCTCCCAAATCTGAGGCAGGTAGACAGGGAAGGTGCAAGGTTCACTGCTTTGGGTACAACCAGGGCCGGTGCATAGGAGTCGGCGAGGTAGGCAGCTGCCTGGAGCAGCAGCCCACCACAGGGGCAGGTGCCCCCTCCTCGTCGTCACTTGTGCCGAGGGAGCTGGCTGGGCAGCGGCCATGTGCTTCTTCCTTCGTTCCGATTCGGAACGAAGGAAGAAGCACGCGGGCGGCCGCTGCCCAGCCAACTCCTTCTGAAGCAGGGAAGAGAACGGGGCGAGAGGTAGGGTTGCCAATCCGACTCAAGAAATATCTGGGGACTTTGGGGGTGGAGCCAGGAGACTTTGGGGGTGGAGCCAAAAGCAAGGGTGTGGCAAGCAGAATTGAACTCCGAAGGGAGTTTTGGCCATCACATTTTAAAGGGACTGCACACCTTTTAAATGCCTTCCCTCCATTGTAAATCATGAAGGATAGGGGCACCTTCTTTTGGGGCTCATACAGATAAAGAACATATACCCTCACCCCAAAGTCACTCAAAGACAACTCTATGTCCACAATCTTTCAATCGCTGGAGGAAGGTAGAAATTCAAGTGGTAAAGTCTCATATGAAGAACGATGCTTCCAATCAGAAATTTCAGTGAAAAATATCATTCCAAGTGAACTCTTCTTCTGTACAGCAAGACACATAAATTGTATAACACGACACGGTAGTACTCAAATCCCGCGTTTCGCACTCTCGCTTCTACAAGCTTTTTTCAAATATTGACTTCATTTTATCGCTGCCGCTTCCAATATGCTTCGCAAGGTATGGTCGCCCCTTCAAAGGGAGCTGGCTGGCTCAGCAAAGCGTGCCATCGCAATGACGTCACTTTTAGATTAGAATCCTAGGGGGGCAGGCACGGGGGTGCAGGGTTCTGCGTGGATTGGCAAAACCCCTAGTGCCAGGCCTGGGTACCATATGGCAATGGAAGCAACAGGAGTAAGGGACAAAGTGGTTGGACAACAGGGGAGGAAGCAGGTCATAAAGGAGGTTTCAGGGGTCACCCTTGTCAGGTTCAGTCTCTGGCACCTCCAGTTCACTAGATCTCAAGAACGGCTAGAAGCGCTTTTGCTCGAAAGCCAGCTCTATCTGCCTAATCTACCCGCCTAATATGCTTTTATCCCCACCCCCTTTCCTCCAAGAAACGTGGGGAAGCATGCATAACTCAGGTCGCTGTGAATTCCCTCCACTGTTCAGTGGGTTGGATTAGATGGTCCTTGAGGTCCTTTCCAGCCCTACGCTTCTACGTTTCTTAAAAAGAAAACTTTAACATCTTGTTTGGCCCTTACCGTCTCGCATTCCAATCAGCGGGACTTCAGAAAACTTTTGTTAGATGTTCCTCCGAGAGTCTTTTTTTGATCAACTTGGGCTGGTTCTTTGTTCATTTTTATTTGCAGAAAGCACAAAAGAAATTACTTCTCGATTAACTTGCCAATTGTTCAACCTTGCCAGCAATGAATTCGTCACTTAATGATTCCCGTGAAATTACTTTTTTTTTTCTAATACGAATTATCTAGTTGAAAAGAGACTCAGAGACGTTCATCTTAAGAGTCAAAGACAAAGGCGGGAGGGAGGGATGTGACAAACCCCCAGAGGGGTAAGACCTATCAGCGGCCTCCTTTTATGGACACTTAAAACAGAATATTACGTATAAAATGACATTAAAAATTTCACAGACTTCCCTCCCAGTGGATCAATATTTGTTGTTTTTGCCACTTTAAATAGAACGGTTCCTTTTTATAATTACAACACAAGAAAACCCTCTTTCTGCTTTATGATAATCAGGGAAGAAAAACTACCTTATCGGTCATTTCAAAGGTTACAGACCTGGAGGGGGGGAATTGAGTCGAGGGAACATCAGTTACTTTCTTGCATGCATGAATTTTTTAAAAAATTAAAATAGCGTTCTGTGTATTTCCAAAGGACGTCAAAACAAATTATTTCCTGTGCTTATAAGGTCATCACTGCAGGAGAGAGCAATCCTGAAGATTAATATCTTCTTCTTTTTTTCAAAAAAATAAAATAAAATCAGAGACTATGGATAAAAGCAAATTCCAATTACTTAAAAGCACCTGAAAGAGATAGGCAGGAGTATAGCAATGAAACAGCAAAGGAGGAAAAGGCATTCTTTTTAATTAGCTTCTATATCACTCTTCCGTCAAAGGGCTTTGAGAGGTTTACATATTTCTCCATCCAAATAATGCTCAGACACAAAGCTGCTAAGCTTCAGGCACTAAAAGTGCCAAACAGGTCTGGAGCTCAAGGGCAGAACACTCTTTCCAAGCCGAAGGTCCCAAGTTCAAATCCTGCTTTCTCTTGTCAGTGGGTTAAAGCAGAGCTTTTTTGGTAGGAAAAACCCAGCAGGAACTCATTGGCATATTAGGCTACATCCCCTGACATCACCATTGTTTCGCACAGGGCTTTTTTTGTAGAAGCCTAGCAGGAACTCATTTGCATATAAGGCCACACCCAGTACCGGCCTGACACCCCATGGAGCCCTAGGCAGACTCGCTGCCTGGTGCCCCCCCACAAAGCCCCTCATGGCTCCACACTCCCCCTTGGCTCCCCCCTCCCTGTCGCGCCTCCTCCTCCCCCCTCCCTTCCCCACCCCATGTCGATTTCAGTGCCAGAACGGGCTCTAGCGGAATGTTCCCAGCTATCCAAAGGCTCCCTTCTCCCACTGATCAGGTGATACAATCGGCAGGAAAAACCACGCTGCGGCCGTGTTCCGTGTCTGTCAGGACCAGCGTCCTGAAAGGGTGGCCCCACTGCTGCTGACTCCTCTCCCATCCAGGATGCGGGGAGGGGAGAAGTCAGCGGCAGTGGGGTTGCCATTCCAGGATGCTGGTCCTGACAGGGAGCACAGCTGCGTGGTTCTACCCACCGAATGGATCACCTGATCAGCGGAGGGGGCGCCTTTGGATAGCCGGGAACGCGGCGCTAGAGCCCAATCCGGCATTAAAATCAACATGGAGTGGGGAGGACACTGGGGAGCAGGCAAATTAGACGTTTGTCTAGGAGGGAGGCCGTATTTGCCGCCCCCACCCTGCCGGCACCCTAGGCAACCGCCTAGTTTGCCTAGCAGGGGAGCCGGCCCTGGCCACACACCCTGAAGCCAAGCTGGCTGAAACTGCATTCCTGTGCATTCTGTAAAAAAAAAAAAAGCCCTGGGTTTCAGTAAGATTACTTTTTTTCCAGCCTGGAATCATAGCTCCTGCTGGTGTGATTAGAAAATATTAGTGAACTAGATAGAAATCTGATTTAGTACAAGGAGTCAATGTGTTAGTTTTGTCCCTTTACTAGTTAGGGGTACAGAAATTTGTCACATGGTGCCAAGCTAAGAGGAATTACACCATTCAAAGTCCCCTCCTTACAATGGGCTTAGAAAGGCTGCTCAGGATGACAATGTCAGTATTTGAAGTGGGAGATTCTTGGCTTGTATTCTTTTCATTTTTTTTAATATCAAATTCTATCAATATGTCTACTTCTTAATGTGTCCAGATCTGGAGATCAGAGCCATGAGCAGACAGGACAGATCTTTCTACAAGTCTGAGAAATGTTCCAGGATTGTAGAAAAGAGGGGAGGATATGAGTATTTTTTTTTTAAAAAAAAACCCAAATAATAAAAGCAGAACCTGTAGCTTTAAGAAACAAATGCCCTCTGTGGCCATTGCTAGGCAGCTACAACAGTATTGCCAGCTGAAGCCCTGGTTTCTGTCAGTAAAGGGAGGTGGAGGGGACAGGGCCCTTTGTAGGGCTGCTTTGGCCTTTGAGGGTGTGATGGAACCAGCTTGATTCAGCCTTCAGACCCAGTTCCATCAACTCCCTTTTGGGTTGCCAACTCCTGGAGGGAGCAAATCTTCCTGCCACTTGGGCACACTGCCACCACCTGCTCAATTTAGGGGTTCCTGAATGAGAGGAACTCAATCCCCCTTTCCAGTTCTGAGGTCTGGCCTTACGGTCCTCTGACAACCTAGCACCTGGTGATCATAGAGATCAAAGTCCTTCTTTGGGAGACCCCTGGAGGACTGGCACCCTTGCCAGCTGCATGCCTTCCCCCTTCCCTGGACTCCCCTCTTACCGTAGTGTGGTCTAAGGTGGTTGGGGAAACTATGTGGAACAGAGGGACTCCACCCTAAACCAGGGCTCTTTTTCTAGCAGGAGCTTCCTCTGCTCTTTTTCTAGCAGGAGCTTCCTGATGTAGCCAATCCCCCAAGAGCTTAGAGGGCTCTAAGTACAGGGCCTCCTGTAAGCTCTAGGAGGATTGGCTACATCAGGGGGGCATGGCCTAATATGCAGAGGAGCTCCTGCTAGAAAAAGAGCCCTGCCCCAAACAAACATAACTTGGATTTACAACATTCACTATTTACAGGCATTTCTAAAAAGTGAACAGAAGCAACAAATCATAATAGGGGGAAAACGCTCCTTCTCTCCCTGTTATACTACTTGCCCTGACCATACCTTCCAGAACAGACAGACTCCCCAACTCAACTGAACTGACTGAACAACACCAACTCAACTGAATTCCCGCCCCAAATCTTCAATGCATAACCCAGTTCCCGCCCAGGAATTGGCCTACCCTCCTGCAGCCTTCTGGGAGACCAGCTTTGAGTTTGGCAGCCTCTTCCTGCTAGGGCTGCCAAGCCCCTGGTCCGGATGGGGAATCCGGACATCATCAAAATGGTGGCGCCCGTGCGGGGCCGCTCTAGGCGTTTCCAGGAAAACTCTATGGTTTCCCCCCCCCGGACGCTCTAGCCATTTGGGAGGTAAAAACTCTTACCTATTGTACCATAGAGATTTCCCTCCAAATGGCTATTGTACCATAGAGTTTTCCCTCCCAAAATGGGTAGGGAAGAGGTGAGGGCCCTGCTGTGAGGAAAAAGCCCCCTTTTCCGAACATCCGCAGGGCCTGTAAGACAGTCCTCTTCTGGATGGCATACAACTGACTGGCATCTGAATATTTTAAGGAAGCCTGTGGGATAGCACACTGATGAATTGCGCTTATTTTATTGTGTAAATTATTAATGTATTTTAATTCTTAATTTTATTGTTAGAATTTTTATGTTGTGAGCCACCCTGAGCCCACTTTGGTGGGGTAGGGCGGGATATAAATCGAAATAAATAAATAAATAAATAAATAAATAGAGCATTTAAAAAAACCCATAGAGTTTTCCCGGAAATGCCTAGAGTGGCCCCGCACGGGGCCGCTGCCATTTTTATGACGTCATTTCCAGGTGACATCATTGCGAAACTGGAAAGCTGGGGACTTGGCAACCCTACTTCCTGCCAACTCACAGATAACCCTAGCCTAAAATGGTGTTTCTCCACAGGGGGAAATACTCATTGAAGCCAGGCCTGGCCGGTGGCTGGCTCCCATCCAATTTGCATGAATCCCCCAGGCTTAACTTCCCCACCTTGTCGATTTTCGATTTTCATATGACGGTTCTTTGAAGCAAGTTCAAAGATTTTTGTATACTCTTTGCTAATCTCACCATCTGCCTTCATATTCTTCTCCTTGTTCTAAAGTCTTGGCCATGCACGAGAATGTATTAAAATGCCCAACACCTGGATGTACCGGACAGGGCCATGTGAACAGCAATCGCAATACACATCGAAGGTATGTGCTTTTCATCCTATTCATGCGTTGCAAAGACTCAGCTTTGGGGGGCATTGATTTAAAAATCTGTTGAGGACGTGAGGACTGACTGAGTTCTTGGGCTTTCCGGTTATTACCTGGCATCTTTAATGTTGCCCAGTTTTATATTATTACTTATTACCTCCACGTCTAAAGCTTGGCCGTGGTCAAAGCCACAAGCTCTTGGGTATGAACCAAAGGACTCTTGAGTCTTTACACTAGCTGTTCCACTGGATTCAGGACTGGCCGAAGCTCTAGCCCAAGATGAAATTGATATTATTTCTGGTTTAGTTGGGGGTGGGCACTCTTCCTCCTAGGCCAGGATGGCCAAACTGACGCTCAGGAGCCACATGTGACTCTTTCACACACATTGTGTGGCTCTTGAAGCCCCCACTGGAGAAGGCATTTGTCTCTTTAAATCACTTCTCCAAGCCAAGCCATTTAAAGTTGAAGTTGCTTTCTTTGCACCTCTCCCTCCCTCCTATTCCCTGTCTTCCTGCTCTCAAACATCTGACGTCTATGTCTTGTTGCTCTCAAACATCTGACATTTATTCCACGTGGCTCTTCCATTAAGCAAGTTTGGCCACCTCTGCCCTAGACTCTGTGAGGTTCCGGCACAAGGGACAAAGCACGGAGGAGCATGGCAACCGGTGTTGCAGGCCCAGGGTGGCTTTACCTGGAGCAGCAGGGAGGCCCATCCGGCTAACAGTAACATGTCTGCATCACTGTCCACGATACCCAGAAGTGACATCATCACGTCTGAAATGTCAAGTTGATGCTCGGTTATTTGATCAAAAACTCTATGGCAGGGGTGGCCAACGGTAGCTCTCCAGGTGTTTTTTTTTTGCCTACATCTCCCATCAGCCCCAGCCATTGGCCATGCTGGCTGGGGCTGATGGGAGTTGTAGGCAAAAAAAATCCGGAGAGCTACCCTTGGCCACCCCTGCTCTACGGTAAACTTGGCTTCCACCATAGAGTTTTTGCCCAAATACCAGAGTGTCACCCTGACATCCTGGATGTGATGATGTCACTTCCAGGTCAAAGCAAATTCCTTGGCCTTAAAAGGCACTTAATAGATTATAAAAACTGGCTCTTCTCCTATTTGTTCCAGCATATGAGAAAAATAAACCCTACAGGCCAGAAGCGGGAGACTGGGGGACTTGTGCTAGTGGAGAACTGACCACCTGACCACATTACCTACTAACACTTTGGGCTTGCCATGCTGGTTTCTGAAGTATCATAATGCCCTTGTATAAATCGATCGTGTGGCCTCCTTTGGAGTACTGTGTACAATTCTAGCCACTGCACCTCAAATAAAGATAATATAGCATTGGGGAAAGTCCAGAAAAGGGCAACTAGGATGATTAAACGGTTGGAGCACTTTCCCTATGAAAAAAAGGTTAAAGTGCTTGGGGCTCTTGAGCTTGGAGAAACGTCAACTGAGGGGTGACATGATAGAGGTTTACAAGATTATGCATGGGATAGAGAAGGTAGAGAAAGAAGGATTTTTCTCGCTTTTTCACAATGCGAGAACTTGTGGGCACTCCATGAAATTGCTGAGCAGTCAGGTTAGAATGGATAAAAGGAAATACTTCTTCACCCCAAGGGTGATTAACATGTGGAATTCACTGCCACTGGAGGTGGTGGCAGCTGCAAGCATAAACAGCTTCAAGAGGGGACTGGATAAACATATGGAGCAGAAGTCCATCAGTGGCTATTAGCCGCAGCGTACTGTTGGAACTCTCTGTCTTGGGCAGTGATGCTCTGTATTCTTGGTGCTTGGGGGGGGGGGCAACAGTGGGAGGGCTTCTAGTGTCCTGGCCCCACTGATAGACCTTCTGATGGCACTTGGGTTTTTTGCCACTGTGTGACACAGAGTGTTGGACTGGATGGGCCATTGGCCTGATCCAACATGGCTTCTCTTATAGCAGGGGTGGCCAACGGTAGCTCTCCAGATGTGTTTTGCCTACAACTCCCATCAGCCCCAGCCACCATGGCCAATGGCTGGGTCTGATGGGAGTTGTAGCCAAAAAAACATCTGGAGAGCTACCATTGGCCACCCCTGTCTTATAGTCTTATGTTCTAATGCAACCTACCCCCAGCAAAAATTAAAAAGTAGTGATTTGTCATTGTGTTCTGTACGTTTTAGGTTCTGTATGAAAACCATTTGGGACTGGCCCTATTTTTTCATCTCTTATACATAGCCGCTTTCTTTTAAATGATAAAAATAACTATGAGTGTAATAACCCAGAAATAGCAATGGCTTATTTTTTAAAGGGTACTGTGGCTAACAGTCTGATTTCAAAGTAAATTTACTAGACCTGAGTAGGCAGAGCTGTAAGCGTTATTAATACTTCGGCAGGCACGAGGTTAGCAAATCTGCTTGATTCCTTATTCATTGTTTGTGTCGAGACCGTGAAAAGAAATTGATCTGGCCTTCCTCATAAACTCAGACTAGGAGCCGGAAGAAAAATCAGATAGATTTGCTCAGTTAATTGAGGAGACCAATTTGGCTTTAAACGCTAGCTCGCAAGTCACGGAAAGAGAAAATTAAGTTCCCCGACACAGCCGATGTTGGCTTTCTCAGTGTCAGCAACCACACAGCTTGCCGTGCCAGGGTAATTCCAGTTTTCTTTTGGGGTGCTGATTCAATACGGGGGAGACAGGCTCTGACCTGCACAGCCCAGACAAGCCCAATCTCATCAGGTCTTGGACGTTAAACAGGGCCATCTCCGGCAAGTACTTGGATGGGAGACCTCCCTGGAATGCCAGCATTCAGGCGGGCAGGGGCGGGCTTCATTCAGCCACCTCTCTGAATATCCTCCAGGCCCCCAGTAAAGGTCAGTCACCCGAGGTCGCTATGAATTCCAGGTACACAAACTCACGCATGCACATATAAATACAAAAAATATATATAGGGGAGGCAGGATCACAAGTGGCTATAAGCCGCAAGAACATAAGAGAAGCCATGTTGGATCAGGCCAGTGGCCCATCCAGTTCAACACTCTGTGTCATACAGTGACCAAAAAATCCCAGCTGCCATCAGGAGGTCCACCAGTGAGGCCAGAACACTAGAAGCCCTCCCACTGTGCTCCCCACCAAACACCAAGAATACAGAGCATCACTGCCCCAGACAGAGAATTCCAACAATACATTGTGGCTAGAAGAAGAAGAATTGCAGATTTATATCCCACCCGTCTCTCTGAATCAGAGACTCAGAGCAGCTTACAATCTCCTATATCTTCTCCCACCACAACAGACACCCTGTGAGGTGGGTGGGGCTGAGAGGGCTCTCACAGCAGCTGCCCTTTCAAGGACAACCTCTGCTAGAGCTATGGCTAACCCAAGGCCATTCCAGCAGCTGCAAATGGAGGAGTGGGTAATCAAACCCGGTTCTCCCAGATAAGAGTCCGCGCACTTAACCACTACAGCAAACTGGCTCTGTACCCACTGATGGACCTCTGCTCCATATGCTTAACCAATCCCCTCTTGAAGCTATGCTTGTAGCTGCCACCACCTCCTGTGGCAGTGAATGCCACAAGGTATAGGTGGAACACTCTGTCTGGGGTAGTAATGCTCTGTATTCTTGGTGCTTGGGGGACAACAGTGGGAGGACTTCTAGAGTTCTGGCCCCAGTGGTAGACCCTCTAATGGTACCTGGGTTTTGGCTACTGTGTGCCAGAGAGTGTGGGACTGAATGGGCCATGGGCCTATTCCAATATGGCTTCCCTTATGTTCTTATGTCTGGGGCAGCAATGCTCTGTATTCTTGTTGCTTGTGGGGGCAACAGTAAGAGGGCTTCTGGCCCCACTGGTGGACCTCCCGATGGCCTCTGGGTTTGGGCCACTGAGTGACACTGAGTGTTGGACTAGATGGGCCATTTGTGTGATCCAACATGGCTTCTCTGATGTTCTTACATCTTTAACTTGTGTTTCAACGACAGCTGATGTGGTGAAGTGGCGTTGAGATATGTCTAGGTGAATCTCACCTCTGTCGTGAGGCAGCTTTAGGCAAACTTCTTAGTACTCCCAAGTGCGGTGGTGGTGGTGGAAGGTGCATCAAGTCCGTGCCAGTTTACGGCAACCCCACAGGGTTTTCAAGGTGGGACAAGTAAAAGTGGTTTAAGTAGAACAGCCCGCAGGATCAGACCAGTGGCCCATCTAGTCCAGCATCCCATCTCACACAGTGGCCAACCAGTTCCTATGGAGGGCCAACAAGAGGGCAGAGAGGCCGAGACCTTCATAAGAACATCAGAAGAGCACTGTTGGATCAGACCAGTGGCCCATCTAGTCCAGCATCCTGTCTCACACAGTGGCCAACCAGTTCTTCTGTAGGGCCAACAACAGGGCAGAGAGGCCAAGGCCTTCATAAGAACATCAGAAGAGCCCTGCTGGATCAGACCAGTGGTCCATTTAGTCCAGCATCCTGTCTCACACAGTGGCCAACCAGTTCTTCTGTAGGGCCAACAACAGGGCAGAGAGGCCGAGGCCTTCATAAGAACATCAGAAGAGCCCTGCTGGATCAGACCAGTGGCCCATCTAGTCCAGCATCCTGTCTCACACAGTGGCCAACCAGTTCTTCTGTAGGGCCAACCACAGGGCATAGAGGCCGAGGCCTTCATAAGAACATCAGAAGAGCCCTGCTGGATCAGACCAGTGGCCCATCTAGTCCAGCATCCTGTCTCACACAGTGGCCAACAACAGGGCATAGAGGCCAAGACCGTTCCCTGATGTTGCCTCCTGGTTCACCATTGCCTGCCTCTGCATAGCAACCCTGGACTTCCATGGCAGTTTCCCATCCAAGACCCAACCAACTTCCTGAGACCTGATAAGATCAGGCTAGCCTGGTCCCCAAGTCACTGAGATAACTCCGTGACTAACACTGCAGGGATATGGTAAGGATTACAGTGCACAGGACTTCAAACACTCAGAAGTGTTATATCAATATTTATTATCACTGCGCTAATTTTTCTGTCTTTCGGTTCTTCTCCTCTCTCTTGGTTTGCTGCTACCGTCTTCCGGCAGTTTATCAGGGTGCCCTATCGCCGCTGCTGAGAAACTAGCCAAATCTCACGAGAAGCAGCAGCCGCCCACCGGCGACCCATCAAAGAATAGCTCAAATTCTGATCGGATACTCAGGTAAATGGAGATGGAATGAAACAGGCCTTCGATACATGAGTCTCTCCTCCCCCCAATAACAACCTTCACATCTGCTGCCCCTTGACACAAATGCGGAAGCTGCGACTGGTGCAAAACGCGGTGGCCAGGTTGTTGTTGGAGCAAACTTTACAGGAGCGCATCCAACCTATGCTGGAATTGTTGCACTGGTTGCCTGTGGCGTTCCGGGTTCGCTTCAAGGTGCTGGTTATGACCTTTAAAGCCTTATATGGCCTGGGAGCTGTCTACCTCTGGGACCACCTTTCCCCATCTGAGCCTTAGAGAGCACTATGATCAAGTTCACAAAATCTCCTGATCATCCCCGGGCCAAAGGATGTTCAGCTGCCCACCACCAGATGGAGAGCCTTTTTGGCGGCAGCCCCTACCCGCTGGAATTTATTTATTTATCAGATTTAGATCCCGCCCTCCCCCAACAGGCTCAGGGCAGCTAACAACAGTTTTAAAACATTCGTGATTTACAAACCTATTCAAATGAAATACATTCCAAACATTTCCATACGTATTAAAAAAAAAATCCAAGATGGCAAGCTTCTGATTTCCATTATATTAGTTCAGTGAGATTGTCGGTGCTGAAGGTGATAGCCCCCTCCCCCTAACCAGTAAAGGCAGGTTTGAATAGTTCGGTTTTACAGGCCCTGCGGAACTGTGGCAGTTCCCTGATGTTTTGGGGGAAGGCATTGCACAAAGTGGGGGCTATTACCGAGAACGCTTTGGCTCTAGTGCTGGTCAATCGAGCTTCTTTCGATCCAGGGATCTTAAGGGGATTTGGAGACCCTGAATGTAGTGCTCTCTGGCGTGCGTATGGGGAAGTGGGAGCACATACAGCTGGGGCTGCGTGAACTGCACCGGCTGCCAGTTATATACCGGAGTCGTTACAAAGTGCTGGTCATTACCTTTAAAGCCCTATATGGCCGAGGACCTGCCTACCTGAGGGACCGTCGCTCCCCGCACGAACCCCAGAGAGCACTGAGGTCAGCAGGGAAGAACCTGCTGACTATCCCCGGGCCAAAAGAGGCAAAACTCCAGAGTACCCGTACTCGGGCTTTCTCTGTCATGGCGCCACAGCTGTGGAATCAGCTTCCAGAAGAGATGCGGGCCCTGCGGGACTTTGAACAGTTCCGCAGGGCCTGCAAGACCACCTTGTTCCGAATGGCCTTCGCTGAGCAGAACTGCTAAGTGAAACTTGCCATCTGGGTAATAGCACAAAAATATTGATTTTATTGTTTTTAGAATTTTAATGGATTTTAATTCATTGTAGTTAAAACGTTAATATTGTACAATGTATGTATTGAATTCTTGCTGTTAGCTGCCCTGAGCCTGCTTCGGCGGGGAGGGCGGGATACAAATAAAATTTGATGATGATGATGATGATGATGATGATGATGATGATGATGATGATGATGATGATGATGATGATGATGATGGAAAAGGCGATCCCAAAGGGACACATGTTCTCCCTGAAAACATCAGGGCTCCGCAGGACTTGCCACACTTCCTCATGGCCTGTAAGTCGGAACGCTTTAAACAGGCTTTTAACCTCTACTTCACCAGCCCACAGCACTGATATCCTAACCCAACCCAAACAGAAATGTAATGGGCTAACGGCGTCCAATAACATCCTGGTAAATAGCGCTCATCCAGAACTAATAATAATGCCATCTAAGGATTAGAACTGTATACGTCTGAGATGTTTCAAGGGTTTTATCGTACCGATTTAATCCCGTGTTATTTTAACTGTTGAGCCCATCAGGGGATGGCGGGATATAAATATAATAAAATAAAATAAGAAATACAATTTTTAAAAAATCCGGGAGAAGAGCATTTAGCCAGGACGGTGGCCCGATCTGGCGTCGCTCGCTCCTGCCGATGCTTTCCTTTCCTGTCAAATGTCTTTCCCCGATGGCTGCAATTTAATTGACGCTCTCAGGCGGGTCACGCAGGACAACGGCTGGATTTTGTTGCACCAATTGATACCGAGCCAACAGGCCAAAGGGGCTTTTAACAGCGCAGTCGGCCGCTGCAACACAAGCAGCCAGTGACTTACTGCCATTATATTAACATTATTGGCAGGGGGAAGGGACGGGAAGGCCGCCGTCCAATTCTTCATTTCCTGTAATATGTCAACACATCCTTTACATCTGCCGGCATCACAGACTGCGGCCTTTGCAGCCAACTTCCTAAGGATCAGATGGCTTAACAAGCCACTTCTCCATTCCTCCCAGTGCATCTACTGACTGCGGATTGTGCCGTTCCTCCCCCCCACCCCACCCCCCCACCCCCGGACTAGAAAGCCACCTCTGATGCATTTGGAGTAGAACTGCAAGTCTCCGAGTGGGGCTAGGCATCTTCTGGAATTATGACTGATCTCCAGGGCTTTTTTTTGAGCAGGAACGCAGTTCCGGCTGGCTTGGCGCCAGGAGATGTGGCCTAATGTACAAATGAGATCCTGCTGGGCTTTTCCTACACAAAAGCCCAGCGTGAAACAATGGTGCCATCGAGGGGGTGTTGCCTAATATGCAAATGAGTTCCAGCTAGGCTTTTTCTGCTTCCCCAAAAAAGCTCTGCTGATCTCCAAGCAACAAAGATCACCTCCCCTGGAGGAAACGACTGCTTCAGAGGGTGGACTTTATGGGATTACCAGGGGTGGAATTCTAGCAGGAGCTCCTTTGCATATGAGGCCACACACCCCTGATGTAGCCAATCCTCCGAGAGCATACAAGGCTCTTTTTTGTAAGCTCTTGGGAGGATTTGCAAGGCTCTTTTTTGTAAGCTCCTGGAAGATTGGCTACAGCACGGGTGTGTGGCCTCCTATGCAAAGGAGCTCCTGCTAGAATTCCACCCCTGGGGGGGTTACACACCAATGAGATCCCTTCCCCCCTCAAACCTGGCCCTCCTCAGGCTCCACCCTCTTTATTTCCCAACCCTGTGTTGGCAACCCTAATTTGGGGGAAGTGCATTTATGAAATTGTACCCCTTCAGTACACAGAAGGAATTTGTTCCCACAGTGGGAGGGCTTCTAGTGTCCTGGTCCCGCTGGTGGATCTCCTGGTGGCACCTGGGGTTTTTTGGTCATTTTTGCCACAGAGTGTTGGACTGGGTGGGCCATTGGCCTGATCCAACATGGCTTCTCTTCTGTTCTTATGTCTGGGGCAGGGATGCTCTGTCTTCTTGGTGCTTGTGGGGGGGGGGCAACAGTGGGAGGGCTTTTGGAGTTGTGGACCTCATAATGGCTTTTGGCCACTGTGTGACACAGAGTGTTGGACTGGATGGGCCATTGGCTGCTTTGAAGGGTGGATTTATGGCATTGTACCATGCCAAAGCCCCTCCCCTCCCCAAACCTCACCCTCTCCTGAATCCATCCAAAAAGCCTCCAGGTATTTTCCAACACAGATCTGGCAAGGGAACCCTACCAGACTACAGAGATCAGCTCCCCTAGATAAAACGGCTGCTTTGAAGGGTGGACTCTATGGCATTGAACCCTCCTGAGGCCTCTCCCCTCCCCCAAACCCCGCCCTCTCCCTGGTCCACCCCCAAAGTCTCCAGGTATTTTCCAACACAGACCTGGCAAGGCAACCCTACCAGACCACAGAGATCAGCTCCCCTGGAGAAAATGGCTGCTTTGAAGGGGGAACTCTATGGCAGGGGTTGCCAACGGTAGCTCTCCAGATTTTTTTTGCCTACAACTCCCATCAGCCCCAGCCATTGGCCATGCTGGCTGGGGCTGATGGGAGTTGTAGGCAAAAAAAATCTGGAGAGCTACCGTTGGTCACACCTGCTCTAGGCATTGTCCCATGCTGAGGCCCCTCCCTTCCTCAAACCCCGCCCTCTCCCAGATCCACCCCCAAAGTCTCCAGGTATTTTCCAACACAGACCTGGCATCCCTATCACGGTCAGAGGAGTAGGATTATGGAGTAGGGTTGCCAATCCCCAGGTGGGGACAGGGGATCCCCTGGGTTGGAGGCCCTCCCCCCACTTCAGGGTCGTCAGAAAGCGGGGGGAGGGGAGGGAAATGTCTGCTGGGAACTCTGTTCTTCCCTATGGAGATTTATTCCCATAGAAATCATGGAGAATTGATCTGTGGGTATCTGGGGCTCTGGAGGGGCTGTTTTTTGGGTTACATGCACCACATTTTCAGTATAGCATCTAGTGCCTCTCCCCAAAATACCCCCCAAGTTTCAAAAAGATTGGACCAGGGGGTCCAATTCTATGAGCCCCAAAAGAAGGTGCCCCTATCCTTCGTTATTTCCTATGGAAGGAAGGAATTGAAAAGGTCCCTTGAAATGTGATGGCCAGAACTCCCTTTGGAGTTCAATTATGCTCGTCAAAGCCTTGACCTTGGCTCCACCCCTAATGTCTCCTGGCTCCACCCCCAAAGTCCCCAGATATTTCTTGGATTAGACTTGGTGACCCTACTACGGAGGCCCAATTCAAGTAAAGTTACCAACCTCAGAGTGGGGCCTGGAGTTCTCTCAGAATTACAACCGATCTAGAATAGAAAACATTTTAGGAAAGTGTTGTTGATTTATTTATTTTTAATTTCCTCCTCCTCCTCCTCAGGCCTATGTGCTTTGTGAAGCAACTGGAGGTGCCTCAGTATGGGAGTTACAGGCCGAATATGGTTCCCACCACGCCAAGGGCCAACCTGGCCAAGGAGCTGGAGAAGTACTCCAAGGTCACCTTCGATTATGCAAGTTTTGATGCTCAGGTTTTTGGCAAACGCATGCTTGCCCCAAAGATTCAGACTAGCGAAACCTCACCTA
Source organism: Heteronotia binoei (assembly GCF_032191835.1). Taxonomy (NCBI): domain Eukaryota; kingdom Metazoa; phylum Chordata; class Lepidosauria; order Squamata; family Gekkonidae; genus Heteronotia; species Heteronotia binoei. The sequence continues at coordinate 16,320,934 of NC_083224.1, forward strand.
AAGCCTTTAAATGTAAGTCGGGGCTGGTCGTGGAGGGGGCTTTGGAATGTCCTGGCGTTGTGTTTTGCTTCTTGTGCTTGCTTTTTGTACGGCGATTGCTCACCTGCTGAGCAATTTGACAGCCTGGGAAGTACGTTCACCGGTTCCCCCTGGCCACTGATGGGGGATATGGGGTAGGCTTGCCAGCTCCAGGTTGGAAAATTCCGGGGGGCGCAGAGCCGTGGAGGGAGGTGCGGGGGGCACTGTGGAGGGTGGCGGCAGGCAGCGAGTTGGCCTAGGGCGCCATGATCGGGGGCCTATCTGTCTTCGGGACCGCCTTTCTCCACATGTTCCCCAGAGAGCACTGCGTTCAGGGACGCAACATCTACTGTCCATCCCCGGACCAAGGGAGGCCAGGCTGTGCTCTACACGGTCCAGGGCCTTCTCAGTGGCAGCACCTGAAATATGGAATGCACTTCCAGAGGCCATAAGGGCCTTGCGGGACCTCTCTCAATCCTGCAGGGCTTGCAAAACCGAGTTATTCCGACAGGCTTTTGGCACTTGAACCGGGAGAGGACTGCCACCTACACTACTGAGATATTGGAACTACTACGGGTTTAACTGTTAGTAAAGGACAACCCTGCCTAGGTAGTTATTTAACTGTAAAATGGTTTAAAAATGGTTTAAAAATGTTGAAAAATGTTTTAATAGTGTTTATTGTTTGAAGTTCGATCGTTTAATTGTATTTATTGTCTGAAATTTTGAACTGTTAGCCGCCCTGAGTCCGCTTGCGGAGAGAGCGGGGTATAAATAAAAGGTAATAACAATAATAAAATAATAATAATGTGGTGTCGGGCCGGTACTGCTCCTGAGGCTCCGCTCCCAAAATCTCCAGGTATTTCCAACCTACAGCTGGTAACCCTTTGCCTCATTCCTTCTTCCCCATTTGTGGAATTCCCTAGGGGTGCTTAGAAAAAGGTTGTGCTTTTCTGGGAAGCTGGTGATGAATTCACTTAGTGGGTAAACCTCTCACATTAGCAGGCCAGCTCACGCATTTCTAGCTCTGTCCAGCACCCCATCTGCTCATTTCTTTGTAGGTGCATTTCATTGGTTCACATGTTTGTTCTGCTGACTTCTGGCTGGGATTGTGTGTCACATGCATGAAGCTGCCTTCTGCTAAGTCAAGCCATCCGTCTGTCAAGGTCAATGTTGTCTACAATGATGGACAGCCACTCCAGGGCAGGGGTGTCAACCATGCGGCCCAGAGACCACATCAGGTCCCTAGAGGGCTCCTATCAGGCCCGTGAGCAACTCACTGTCATCTGCTTCCTTCTCCCTCTCTTACTTCCTTCTGCATCACAGCTTGCTTTGCCAGGCTTGCTCAGTCAAGCTACAGAGCAAAGCCTCTATTTTCTCCATTAGCTGAACAGCACATGAAGCATCTTATGTACAAAAGCTCGCAATGCCCAGCCGTTTCATATTTTCCTCCAGATCTTAGGCTCAAAGCATTGACCATGAGATTTCTGTAATGCATGTCAGTAAATCAAAAAGTAGCATTGGAAAAAGTGCAGCAAAGGGCAACTGGAATGATTAAAGGTTTGGAACACTTTCCCTATGAAGAAAGGTTAAAACGCTTGGGGCTCTTTAGCTTGGAGAAACGTCGACTGTGGGGTGACAAGATAGAGGTTTACAAGATTATGCATGGGATGGAGAAGGTAGAGAAAGAAGTACTTTTCTCCCTTTCTCACAATTGTGTTTGTCTGTGTCCTTCATAAACATAACAACACAGACATTGCTATAGCACATAGCACAGAAAGCACTTTCCCTTAACCCCGCCCCCCTTCTTCCCCAAGGGAAGAGCCTCAGCCAATGGAGAAAATGAAGGCTTTGCTCTGTAACTCCTGCGTGACTGAACAAGCCTGGCAAAGCAAGCTATGATGCAGAAGAAAGCAAGAGAGAGAGAGAAGGCAGCAGATGACAGTGAGTTGATTGCGGGCCTGATAGGAGCCTTCCAGAAGCCTAATCCGGCCCACGGGCCACATGTCTGATACCCCCGCTCTACGGTTTTACCACAGGGTTTCTTCTGAAACCTAGAGCACCATGACATCACTTCCGGGTTTGGACAGAAATGATGTTATGACATCAAGCGGTGTTTTTATTTTCCCCAACATCTTTTCCTCCTCCGGCCTACTGAGTGGCAGCTGGATTCAGAGGGTTCTCAGGTGGTGGTCTTCCTCTGTAGCAAGAGACCCGGTGGCCCTATGCCCCACCTGACATTGGCCAAATGTAATACCCACTTTGGTTCACAGCAGGCCTTGTAGCAGGAACTCCTTTGCCTATTAGGCCACACCCCGCTGATGTAGCCAATCCTCCTGGAGCTTACAGTAGGCCCTGTAAGAAGAGCCCTGTAAGCTCTTGGAGGATTGGCTACATCGGGAGGGTGTGGCCTAATATGTAAAGGAGCCCCTGCAACAACAAAAAAGCCCTGTTTCACAGTTAAATGGGCCTATAGATTAGACAGCCAGGCCAAAAGCATCAGTCCCTTTACGTCAAAGCAAAAAAACAGTGTGGGTGGCAAGTCTTTGCTGCATAGTTCCAATTTTACAAGAATCGTTCCTAAAACCGGTGGCTTTTCTTTACAATTTAACCTTGCATGTATTCCAGAGCGGGCCTTCAGACCTCGCTGGGTCTCTATCCCTCCCACACCCCACTTGGGGAGCAGCTGTAGCTCAGTGATAAGAGTTATGCTTGGCATTCAGAAAGACCCAGGTTCAATCCCCGGCATCTCCAGTTCAAAGGACTGGGTAGTAGGCGATGAGCAAGGCCTCCGCCTCTGGAGGTTCACAAGATTATGCTTGGGATAGAGAAGGCAGAGAAAGAAGTCCTTTTCTCCCTTTCTCACAATACGAGAACTCGTGGACGTTCCATGAAATTGCTGAGCAGTCGGGTTAGAACGGATAAAAGGAAATATTTCTTCACCCAAAGGGAGATTAACCCATGAAATTCACTGCCACATAGGGTTGCCAATCCCCAGGTGGGGAAAGGGGATCCCCCGATTTGGAGGCCCTCCCCCCGCTTCAGGGTCATCAGAAAGCAAGGGGGGGAATGTCTGCTGGGCACTCCGTTATCCCCTATAGAGACCGATTCCTATAGGGTAGAATGGAGAATTGATCCGTAGGGATGTGGGGCTCTGGGGGGGGCTGTTTTTTGAGGTAGAAGCACGATATTTTCAACATAGCATCCAGTGCCTCTCCCCTAAAAACCGTCCACGTTTCAAAAGGATTGGACCGGGGGTTCAATTCTATGAGCCCCGAAAAAAGGAGCCCCTACCCTTCATTATTTCCAGTTGAGGGAAGGCATATAAAAGGCGTGCGGTCCCTTTAAATGTGATGGCCAAAATTCCCTTTGGAGTTCGATTATGCTGGTCACAACCTTGCTCCCGGCTCCACCCCCAAAGTCCCCAGATATTTCTTGAAGTGGACTTGGCAATCCTACTGCCACAGGAGGTGTCGGTGAATGCAAGCATAGCCGGCTTCAACAGGGTATTGGATGAACATAAGGAGCAGAGGTCCATCAGTGGCTATTAGCCACAGGGTATTGTTGGAACTCTCTGCCTAGGGCAGTGATGCTCTGTATTCTTGGTGCTTGTGGGGGGGCAACACTGGGAGGGCTTCTAGTGTCCTGGCCCCTGATGGACCTCCTGATGGCACCTGGGTTTTGTCCACTGTGTGACACAGAGTGTTGGACTGGATGGGTCATTGGCCTGACTCAACATGGCTTCTCTTATGTTCTTATATCTGAGGCAGTGATGCTCTATATTCTGGGTGCTTGGGGGGCCACAGTTGGAGGACTTCTAGAGTCCTGGCCCCACTGATGGACCTTGTTTTTTTCTTTGGCCACTGTGTGACTTTGTTGGGCTGGAAGGGCCACTGGCCTGACCCAACATGGCTTCTCTTCTTATGGAGAGCCCCTCCCAGTCTGAGTAGACAATACTGACCTTGACAGACTGAGGGTCTGAGTCAGCATAAGGCAGACCCGTGTGTTTGTTTCAAACCAAAATCTGAACGGATGTCCTTGGCTCCGAAATCGAGTTCCCAGGACTGATTGACTTGCCGACGGGTCCTCCTGCTGCCGCCGTGCGTCACCATCCCCCTGTGTTCCTCCCTCTCTGCAGCCAAACCTTTTCCAAAGGCCTCTTCCCCCGGCCACAGTCCCTCGAGCAGTTACGTGAAGAGCACTTCGTCTTCGTCCACAGGCTTTGACTACTCCCACGATGCCGAGGCGGCGCACATGGCGGCCACCGCCATCTTGAACCTCTCCACCCGCTGCTGGGAAATGCCGGAGAATCTCAGCACCAAGCAACAGGATCTCCCCAGCAAGGTCAGGCCTGTTTCACCTCACTTCAGGTTTTGGAGGAGGGGGTTGGCCAGTTTGATGATTTCTGTGCTCTGTGAACTTGAACGTTCCAAGTGAGTTAATGACAGGATGCGTGTGTATAAAGTCCCATCTAGTCGCAACTGACATACAGTGACCCTGGAGAACTTTCAAGGTAAGATACTCCTCCACTTGCACCTATTAGCATGGCTTTGGGTCAGCCATAGCTCTGGCAGAGGTTGTCCTAGAAAGGGCAGGATATAAATCCAATATCTTCTTCATCTTCTTCTACCCAAAGGAGTCTCAGAGCGGCTTACAATCGCCTTTCCCTTCCCTTCCCACAACAGACACCCTTATGAAGTAGGTGGAGCTGAAAGAGCTCTTCCAGAACTGCTCTTGAGCAGAAGAGCTCTGTGAGAACTTGTGACTGACTCAAGGTCACATCAGCAGACGCCGTGTGGAGAAGTGGGGATTCAAACCCGGCTCTCCCAGATAAGAGTCCACGCACTTAACCACTACACCAAACTGGCTTCCACCCCTCTAGGCCAGTTTTCCCTCCAAAACTGCTTTCACCCAATCAGAGGGACAGACGGGATCCTGAGAAACGTAGGCCATCTGCCTACTCCGACACAGGCTTCCCCGGAGCCTGTAGGCCGCACTCAGCCTAGGATCATGACAGGTATGTACACTTCATCCATTTCCGCCCCCTCCCCCGGTAGACAGGTATCACAGATTGCTGTATTTCATAACCAGCAGCGATCTGTTTGACTGGCTCTTACAGTGAGACAAAATAAGCAGGAGAAAGGCAAGCGTGCGTTTGTATTCCGGCATAAGAACTGTGAGTGCACTCTGGAAGAATCAAAGCCTCTTTCAAGGTACTTTTCCGATGTTAAAACCCATTGCCTGCCTCCAGCTGTTGCTGTAGACATTGCTCTAATGCAAGCACTTCTGTGATCTCCGGTACAGGAGTGCTTCCCATTCAGTTAAAAGGAGAGAGAAAATTGACGCTTCTTTTTGATGCAGGGAGGGAGACTTCCACACAAGAAGATGGTTCAGGAGGGGGCAGCTTAATTTGAGTTCAGTAGCATCTGACCAACAAGGTTTCCAGGATACAAGTTATTATTATTTACTTTTAGGGTTGCCAATTTGCAGTTGGGAAACAAAAACAAAAAAATACTGCTACAAACAGTACTGCTGAAAAACAATGCAAATGCTTCAATCCTGATATAATTTTAAACCAGTGTATACCATGTCTTCATACCTTCCCTTCAATTACAATTCCTTACAAAACACATCCGTTGGAACAGGAAATCCTTACATAGAATTATAGAGTTGGAAGGGACCTCTAGGGTCATCAAGTCCAACCCCCTGCACAATGCAGGAAACTCACAAACGCCTCCCCCTAAATTTACAGGATCTTCATTGCTGTCAGATGGCCATCTAGCCTCTGTTCAAAAACCTCCAAGGAAGGAGAGCTCACCACCTCCCAAGTAAGCCTGTTCCACTGAGGAATAATAATAATAATGACATTTTATTTATATCCCGCCCTCCCCGCCGAAGCAGGCTCAGGGCGGCTAACAACATATCAATCCATACAATAGGTTATACATATATGTCTTCATACCTTCCCTTCAATTACAATTCATTACAAAACACATCCGTTGGAACAGGAAATCCTTACATAGAATCATAGAGTTGGAAGGGACCTCTAGGGTCATCAAGTCCCAACCCCCTGCACAATGCAGGAGACTCACAAACGCCTCCCCCTAAATTCCCAGGATCTTCATTGCTGTCAGATGGCCATCTAGCCTCTGTTCAAAAACCTCCAAGGAAGGAGAGCTCACCACCTCCCAAGTAAGCCTGTTCCACTGAGGAATAATAATAATAATAATAATAATAAACATTTTATTTATATCCCGCCCTCCCTGCCGAAGGAGGCTCAGGGTGGCTAACAACATATCAATCCATACAATAGGTTCTACATATATTTAAAATCAACAATTAACTTTAAAACATTCCAATTTAAACTCGGGAGTGTTTTGAGGAGAGGCACCAGATGATATGCGGGAAATTTGGCGCCTCAGAGCCCCACAGAACAAGTCTCCTTTATTCTCCACTTTCTGATAACCCTGAAGCGGGGGGAGGGGGCTTCCAGACCAGGTGACCTCCTGCCCCCAACTGCAGATTACCACAGAAGAAAGGGTTTCAGCATGAATGCAAATGAATAAAATAATGCTACAAACAGTACCGCTGAAAAACAATGCAAATGCTTCCATTCTAATATCATTTTAAACCAGTGTATACGATGTCCTCATACCTTCCCTCCAATTATTTTTTTCCAATTGCAGTTCATTACAAAACACATCAATTGCTTCCACAGTTTCCAACAGAGGGATCAGTGGACCTTCCGCCGGGTCCCCCACCCCCGCACCGCCCGACTGAGACAGAACTCCACCGGAAGCCCCCTTCCCCGCACCCACCGGTGCCCCACCATACCTCGTGGCTGCCTGACACAGCCCGTCAGCCCAACACGCCCGCTAGAGCAGGGAACCGGCGTGCCCAACCCCAGGCTAGGGAGGAGTGGTTGAGCCGCTCTAACAGTCAGGAAGTTCTTCCTAATGTTGAGCCGGAAACTCTTTTGATTTAATTTCAACCTCTTCCTTCTGGAGCCATAGAAAACAATTCCACACCATTCTCTATAAGACAGCCCTTCAAGCACTTGAAGATGGTGATCATATCACCTCTCAGCCATCTCCTCTCCAGGCTAAACACGCCCGGTTCCTTCAGCCTTTCCTCATAGGACTTGGTCTCCAGACCCCTCACCATTTTCATCGCCCTCCTCTGGACCCGTTCCAGCTTGTCTATATCCTTCTTAAAATGTAGTGCCCATAACTGAACACAATCCTCCAGGTGAGGTCTTACCAGAGCAGAGTAAAGCGATGCCATCACTTCACATGATCTGGACACTAGACTTCTGTTGATACAGCCCAAAATTGCATTTGCCTTTTTAGCCACCGCATCACACTGTTGACTCACGTTCAGCCAGGGAGGACAGGAGCACAGAAGGGTGAAGTAACCCAGCTCTGTCCTCCCACATTCTGAGACCTCCGGGAAGCCTAAATGGGCCCAGGTCCAAGCCAGGCCACCAGGGGAGTAGGAGCCACGGCGGGGCGTGACGGGGGACAGCAGGCCGTCTCTCTTGCCCCTTGATCCCTCTTGTGGAAGAGAAATCGGCGGACGATGATGGATGGTTGGGGCAAGTCTTGAAATCCAGAGGGGACGTCTTCTGAAGGCTGTAAGGATTTCCTGGTCCTTCCTACTTGAACTTTTCATGGACTGCATGATGAACTTTTATTTACTGAAGCAAGGGACTGTTGAAGACCACTGACCCCTCTGTTGGAAACTGTGGAAGCAACTGATGTGTTTTGTAATGAACTGCAATTGGGGGGGGGGGAAATTGGAGGGAAGGTATGAAGACGTTGTATACACTGGTTTAAAATTATATTAGGATGGAAGCATTTGCATTGTTTTTCAGCGGTACTGTTTGTAGCATTATTTTTTTTCCCTTTGCATTCATGCTGAATTAAGGAGACTTGTTCTGTGGGAATCTGGGGCTCTGAGGGGAGGCTGCTTTTTGAGGCAGAGGCGCCAAATTTCCCGCATATCATCTGGTGCCTCTCCTCAAAACGCTCCCGAGTTTCAAAAAGATTGGACCGGGGGTCCAATTCCGTGAGCCCCAAACAAACGTGCCACCATCCTTCATTATTCGCAATGGAGGGATTTAAAAGGAGTGCAATCTCATTCAATGCGATAGCCAGAACTCCCTTTGGAGTTCAGTTGTACTTGTCACAACTTTGTTCTTGGCTCCACCCCCAAAGTCCCCAGATATTTCCTGAGCCAGACCTGGCCAACCCTATTTGCTGTTTATTGCAGGTTGACAGAAACTGGAGGGGAGGGTAACAAAGGAAGCCACAGCCCTCCGTTTGCAAGACCTGAGCAAGGCTATTTATGATAATGAAAGACAGTTTGGTGTAGTGGTTAAGTGTGCAGACTCTTATCTGGGAGAACCGGGTTTGATTCCCCACTTCTCCACTTGCACCTGCTGGAATGGCCTTGGGTCAGCCATAGCTCTGGCAGAGGTTGTCGTTGAAAGGGCAGCTGCTGTGAGAGCCCCCTCCAGCCCCACCCACCTCACAGGGTGTCTGTTGTGGGGGAGGGAGATAAAGGAGATTGTGAGCTGCTCTGAGACTCTTCAGAGTGGAGGACGGGATATAAATCCAATATCTTCTTCTTTGGAGGTCCTAAATCCATAGAGTCCCTATAAATTGGAAGCAGCTTGACCTCGGAACTCTCATGCAGCTTTTGCTTGAGCTTCATAAAATCGTAGAAGGGACCTCCAGGGTCATCTAGTCCAACCCCCTGCACAATGCAGGAAACTCACAAATAAAGGTAATCACCAGTCGTTTTCGACTCTGGGGTGACGTTGCTTTCACAACGTTTTCATGTCAGACTTTTTACGGGGTGGTTTGCCATTGCCTTCCCCGGTCATCTACGCTTTTCCCCCCAGCAAGCTGGGTACTCATTTTACCGACCTCAGAAGGATGGAAGGCTGAGTCAACCTAGAGCCGGCTACCTGAACCAGCTTCCACTGGGATCGAACTCAGGTCGTGACCAGAGGGCTCCAACTGCAGCACTGCAGCTTTACCACTCTGCGCCACGGGGCTCACAAATCCCTCCCCCTAAATTCACAGGATCTTCATTGCTGTCAGATGGCCATCTAGCCTCTGTTTAAAAACCTCCAAGGAAGGAGAGCCCACCATCTCCCGAGGAAGCCTGTTCCACTGAGGAACCGCTCTAACGGTCAGAAAGTTCTTCCTAATGTTGAGTCGGAAACTCCATTGGTTCTGGTCCTATCTTCCTGGGCCACAGGAAACAGTTCCACACCACATCAGTTCAGTGCCAAAGAACTTTAGGTCAAGAAAGCCTGTGTCAAATTAGGGTTGCCAACTTCCAGGTAGGGTCTGCAGATCTCCCAGAAGTACAACTGATCTCCAGATAAGGTTACCTTACAACCCCGGGAGATCAGAGTGAGCTTTCTGGGAGTGGGGTGTGTGTGTGTGTGTGACATCATGACATCACATGGAAGTGACATCATCATGCCAGGGACATTGAGCAGGGATGCTTTGGTTTGGGGGACAGACTCTGTGGTAAAACTGGGCTCGAGCCATAGAGTTTTGCCCAAATACCGGAGCATTGCCATGTGACATCACTGGCTTGAGGTCGCCACTTCTGTGTGATGTCATCACGTCGGGGACGTCATGCAGAGTTGCGGCTGGAGGGGGGGGCTTCCCCCTCCCCAGCCAGCTGGCCAGTGCCAAATAGGAGCCCATGACATTGGAGGATCCCCCACTCCCACCCGGGGACTAGCAATCCCTTGTCCAGACTACAGAGATCAGTCCCCCTGGAGAAAATTACAGCTTTGGAGGAAGGAGAAGAAGGCCACAGATTTATACCCCGCCCTTCTCTCTGAATCAGAATCTCATAGAGGCTTACAGTCTCCTTTACCTTCCTCCCCCACAACAGACACCCTGTGAGGTGGGTGGGGCTGAGAGAGCTCTCACAGCAGCTGCCCTTTCAAAGACAACTCCTGCAGGAGCGATGGCTGACCCAAGGCCATTCCAGCAGCTGCAAGTGGAGGAGGGGGGGGAATCAAACCCGGTTCTCCCAGATAAGAGTCCGCGCACTTAACCGCTACACCAAATTGGCTGGTCGGTTAGGCATGGCTGATCAGTATGGGATGTACACTTAACCACTACGCCAAACTGGCTGATCAGTATGGCCCAATAAGGTGGCTCCCCTCCCCAAGCCCCGCCCACCCCAGGTTCCACCCCCAGCAGTCTCTATGAATTCCACAACCCAGCGCTGGGAACTTTACGTCAAACAGACCTGCCCTGATAATATTCTGCAATTAAACATAAAATCACGTTTACGGGGAGGCAATTAGGAAATATTCAAGCCTCTGCTAGAAGATAAAGTATCACCAAGGGGGATTTTTTAAAGGAGACTTGCGCTGTATTTTGTATCTTATCCTATCATCGTATATTACCGTATCATCATATAACCCGCATTTCCCCCCACCGTTCTTGGCAAGTCTCCGAGCCCTTTGCAAGAGACAGATAAACCGGCAAACAGTACAATGAAAGCAGAGCCGTCCAATTCTGCAAAAAATAGCTTCATTTCGTATAATTGGCATTCAATAGGCATTGTTTTCAAGTTGAATCTGCCACAAGATGCAATGAGAAAGCCAGGCTATAAACGAAGTCGGTGAGAAAATGAAAAAGGACTCCCCCCCCCTCCCCGACGCTTTCTATGGTGTGAAACCCCACGAGGTCCTTAGTTGCCCCCCAAGGCCCGGTTGAATAAATAAGGAAACGAGGGTTGACAACAGGGCGGGATTAAACCTTGTGGAGGCCCCTAGGCAGTCAAAATCTTGGGGTCCCCTTGCAAATTATCTCAGAGTCGGAGCGCCCACCCCACCACCTGTGGCCCCCGCTGCAGTGTGCAGGCACCTTCCCAAAAGCCCCTTTGACAAGACTGTGGGGGGAGAGGCAGAGAGAGGCAAACTTGGCAATGACGCCAGCAGCAGCCGCACCAGGCAAGTCCAGCAAAGAGCGGCTCAGTGGCTGGCTGTGCGTGCAGGCTGGAAAGGCTGCAAGCAGGGGGGGGAAACAGGGGGGGGGAGTCAGCTTGGGGCCCCTAAAGGCATGGGGCCCCTTAGGCCAGTGCCTATTTTGCCTAATTGTTAATCTGGCCCTGGTTGACAACTTCAGGTTGGGAAATTCCTGGAGATTTGAGGGCAGATCCTGGTGGTGGTGGATTTTGGGGGAGAGAAGGAGGTTTATACCCCACCCTTCTCTCTGAATCAGAGTCTCGGAGCGGCTTACAATCTCCTTTATCTTTTGTTTTAATCTTTTTTTTATGGGCAGGGTCATGTTAGCGTAGACTTTCCATCGTTGCCATTTTCTCCCAGGGAAACTGATCTAGATTGCAGCTGTAATTCTGGGACATCTCCAGGCTCGGCCAGGAGGTTGGCAGCTCTAATTCTTACACCATTTGCAAAAAGAGGTCAGCCTGAAGGCCCACCCCATATCCTTGGGGACAGCATTCTACGGGCCCAGAGCAGTTGCCATGAAACAGCAGTTGCCAACCAAATACTTCTAACTAGAGCTGCTAACCTCCAGAGGGGACCTTGATTTCTCCTGGAATTACAATTACCTTCCAACTCTGTGATTCTATTATTCTACGTGCTTGAAGGGCTGTCATACAGAGGATGGTGCAGAATCATTTTCTGTTGCCTCAGAAGGTAGGATCAGAACCCACAGGTTGAAATCAAAAGAGTTTCTAACTAAACATTAGGAAGAACTTCCTGACTGTTAGAGCGGTTCCTCAGTGGAACAGGCTCCCTCGGGAGGTGGTGGGCTCTCCTTCCTTGGAGGTTTTTAAACAGAGGCTAGGTGGCCATCTGACAGCAATGACGATCCTGTGAATTTAGGGGGAGGTGTTTGTGAGTTTCCTGCATTGTGCAGGGGGTTGGACTAGATGGCCCTAGAGGTCCCTTCCAACTCTATGATTCTATTAGGAAGAACTTCCTGACCATTAGAGCGGTTCCTTAGTGGAACAGTCTTCCTCCTTGGGAGGTGGTGGGCTCTCCTTCCTTGGAGGTTTTTAAACAGAGGCTAGATGGCCATCTGACAGCAATGACGATCCTGTGAATTTAGGGGGAGGTGTTTGTGAGTTTCCTGCATTGTGCAGGGAGTTGGACTAGATGGCCCTGGAAGTTCCTTCCAACTCTACGATTCTACAACTGACCTCCAGCCTGCAGAGATCAAGGCCCCCGGAGGAAACGACAGCTTTAGAGGTGGCATGGCATCGTGACCCCACTGACCTGCCCTCTGCAGGCACTGCCCCCAAATCCCCAGGAACTTTCCAAGCAGAAGTTGGCAACCCTAGCTCTACCAGGAAGAAACTCTAGGAGTATCTGAAGTGTCTTTATTTGCATTCTAATGGTACAGATGTTGGCATGAGTTTTGTAATAGGTTCCAAATGGTGGCCCTAGTTAGCTGCTGTCTTCAGCCTCTATGGGTTCGTGAGCCATTCACTGGTCTTGAACACTCATGCAAGTGAGTTCTCTCAGCCCCACCTACCTCAGTCACAGGCTGTCTGTTGTGGAGGGAAAAGGTATAGGAGATTGTAAGCCGCTCTGAGACTCTGTCCTTGAAAGGGCAGCTGCTGTGAGAGTCCTCTCAGCCCCACCCACCTCACAGGGTGTCTGTTGTGGGGGGAGAAGATATAGGGGATTGTAAGCCGCTCTGAGTCTCTGATTCAGAGAGAAGGGTGGGGTATAAATCTTCAATTCTTCTTCTTCTACAAAGGAAGAGAGGGTACATCACAGCTTCCAGCTAAGAAGAAGATGATATTGGATTTATATCCCACCCTCCACTCCAAATCTCAGAGTCTCAGAGCGGCTTACAATCTCCTTTCCCTTCCTCCCCCACAACAGACACCCTGTAAGGTGGGTGGGGCTGGAGAGGGCTCTCCCAGCAGCTGCTCTTTCAAGGAAAACCTCTGCCAGAGCTACGGCTGACCCAAGGCCATTCCAGCAGCTGCAAGTGGAGGAGCGGGGAATCAAACCTGGTTCTCCCAGATAAGAGTCCACACACTTCACCACTACACCAAACTGGCTCGCAGATCAGGAAGTTGTTTGGATAAGGGACAGGTTGGCTGTCTATCACAAAGTTTATTTGGGATAAAACCACTGAGTTTTCAGAGATTCCTAGATCTACGTACCATCACTTTTGAGTTTTCCCCAGAAGTGACATCATCACACTCACACCACTGCAGTTCATGTTTTCTTGTTTTCTCCTGCTGCATATGGAGCGCTGGGGCAGGGTAGGGGGGAGAGCAATGGGTGCTTGGGGTGGGGAGTACCCCATCACAACCAGGGGTCATACTGGATAGCTTAATGTCAACCCAGCGTTTTGCAGCCATGAAAAAGGCAAACTCTATTTTAGGAAGTATTAGGAAAGGGATTGAGAATTAAACAACCAATATTGTAATGCACCTGTATAGATCTGTGGCAGAAGTGGCCAAATTTGCTTAACGTAAGAGGCACATATAATAAATGTCAGATGTTTGAGAGCCACAAAACATGAATGTCTTGTCAGATGCAGGAAGGAAGGAAGGAAGGAAGGAAGGAAGGAAGGAAGGAAGGAAGGAAGGAAGGAAGGAAGGAAGGAAGGAAGGAAGGAAGGAAGGAAGGAAGGAAAATAGATGGGTAGATGGGGAGGGAGAGGTGTATAGAAAGCAACTTTAACTTTAAATGCATTGTCTATGTCGCTGGCTGGCTTGGCTAGGCAAAGTGATTTAAAGAGAGAAATGCCTTTTCCAATCCAGCCAATGGGATGGTGGGGGCTTTGAGAGTCACAAAATATGTGTGAAAGAGCCACAAGTGGCTTCTGAGCCACAGTTTGGCCACCCCTGATCTATGGGGTGGCCTCATTTAGAATACTGCATGCAGTTCTGGCCACCGTATCTCAAACAGGACATTGCAGAGGTGGGAAAAGTACATGGGAGGGTATACCCAGATGATTAAGAGTTTGGAGCCCCTTCCCTGTGAGGAAAGGCTGAAGAGTCTGAGACTTTTCAGATTAGAAAAGAGATTACTATCTTCTTATGTTCTTCATGGCATCCGTAGTAGGAGATCCTTGCTGTTTGCTTGTAGTGAATTTTGATATCCAGTGAGACTATAGATGAAGTCAGTAACAAATAAAATGAAACAAATCAACTTGCACAGTCCCGTATACTACACAGGGAGAGACAGGAGCACTGGTCCCAAGAGAACTACTCACTTAACATAAGAATATAAGAAGAGTCCTGCTGGATCAGACCAGGGGTCCATCCAGTCCAGCATCCTGTCTCACACAGTGACCAACCAGTTCCTCTGGAGGGCCAACAACAGGGCAGAGAGGCCGAGGCCTTCAGAAGCACATCAAAAGAGCCCTGCTGGATCAGACCACTTTCTTTGTATCTCTCCCATGGGATCCAGGGAAGTGGGCAAAGGAAGTTCTGGCTCTTTCCTTCCTTTCCCAGGGGACTGGGGGGGGAGCCTCAGCCAATAGAAGGAAGAGAGTCTTGGCTCAGTAGCTCTGCTGTGCGATTAAGAGAGCCTGGAAAAACAAGCTCTGCCTCCCGCCCTTCCTCCCCAAGGAAGGACCCTCAGCCAAAGGAGAAAATAGAGGTTTTGCTCTGTAGCGCCTATGCAATTGAGCAAGCTTTGTTATGCAGAAGGAAGCAAGATATAGGGAGAAGGAAGAAGATGACAGCCAGTTGCTCAGGGGCTTGATAGGAGCCCTCCAGGGGCCTGATTCGGTCCCCAGACCACATGTTTGACACCCTTGCTCTAGAGGGCCAACAACAGGGCAGAGAGGCCGAGGCCTTCATAAGAACATCAGAAGTCCTCTGCTGGATCAGGGGTTCATCTAGACCAGCATCCTGTCTCACGCAGTGGCCAAGTAAGTTCCCCTGGATGGCCAATAATAGGGCATAGGAGGTCAAGGCCTTCCCTTGGTGTTGCCTCCTGGCTCTGGGATTCAGAGGATTAGGGTGTCTGAACGTGGAGGTTCTCTTGGGTTTCTGATGCAATTTCACTTCCTGTTGTCGTGAGTTAATTAAGTGTTTGTATATACATGCTGATGTTTAGCCAGTGAGTAGGCAGAGCCAATGAGAATGTGTGCACGTACCTCCTGCCAAGGCTAGGTGTCAATATGCATAGTGACCATTGAGGGAGAGCCCTAATAGGCTAATCCATGTATTTGGGTGGTGGTCTGAGGGAAACCATTTGGTCAGTTTTATTGTCCTTTGTGTAAAGCCCTCAGATCTCCATGCAGTTGAAGTTAGGACTCCAGAGAGTCGAGATGTAGCCTAGAAGCTAGACAGGATATTGAATCCTTCTTTGTTTTCTAGAAATCCCAGTCATACCTTTTCCTCATTAGCAAAGTAAACTACTTTGATTCTTAAGCTAAACCGTGTGCCTGTTTGCTGTAGTGGTTAAGTGTGCGGACTCTTATCTGGGAGAACCGGGTTTGATTCCCCACTCCTCCACTTGCACCTGCTGGAATGGCCTTGGGTCAGCCATCGCTCTGGCAGAGGTCGTCCTTGAAAGGGCAGCTGCTGTGAGAGCCCTCTCCAGCCCCACCCACCTCACAGGGTGTCTACTGTGGGGGAGGAAGGTAAAGGAGATTGTGAGCCTCTCTGAGACTCTTCGGAGTGGAGGGCGGGATATAAATCCAATATCTTATCTACCTCTCAGGGTGTCTGTTGTGGGGGAGGAAGCTAAAGGAGATTGTGAGCCGCTCTGAGACTCTTCGGAGTGGAGGGCGGGATATAAATCCAATATCTTCATCTACCTCACAGGGTGTCTGTTGTGGGGGAGGAAGCTAAAGGAGATTGTGAGCCGCTCTGAGACTCTTCGGAGTGGAGGGCGGGATATAAATCCAATATCTTCATCTACGTCACAGGGTGTCTGTTGTGAGGGAGGAAGGTAAAGGAGATTGTGAGCCGCTCTGAGACTCTTCGGAGTGGAGGGCGGGATATAAATCCAATATCTTCATCTACCTCACAGGGTGTCTGTTGTGGGGAAGGAAGGTAAAGGAGATTGTGAGCTGCTCTGAGACTCTTCGGAGTGGAGGGTGGGATATAAATCCAATATTATATCTAAATCTAGAATCTGCCAGAGGAGATTGTGGGCCGCTCTGAGACTCTTCGGAGTGGAGGGCGGGATATAAATCCAATATCTTCTTCTTCTTCTATTTCGTGGTTCTTTCCACGTTACTCTGCTAATAGTATATCTAAATCCCAACAGGTTCCCTCAGCCACCGTGGCTAGTAGCCATCAACAAACATTCTCCATGAATCTATCAAATCCCCTTTGGAAAACTGTTTATTCCTGCGGCCTTCGCTACCTCCTCTGGCAGCAGATTCCACATTCGGCAAGGGGAACTGAACGCAGCCGTGTTAGGCGAGCAGTCACAGCTGTTGCTTTTTTCCCTTTTCAGTCCATGGACATCGAGGTGGACGAAAATGGGACTTTGGACTTAAGCATGAACAAGCACCGCAAACGCGAGAGCGCCTTCCCCAGCAGCAGCAGTTGCAGCAGCAGCCCCAGCATTAAATCCCCAGATGTCTCCCAACGCCAAAACAGCACCAGTGCCACAAGCAGTACCATGACCTCACCCCAGTCCAGCCACACATCCCGGCAGGACGAATGGGACGGCCCCATCGACTACACCAAACCAAATCGGCAGCGGGAAGAGGAGCCGGAAGAGGTAAGGGGTTTACTAGGGTTGCCGAGTCTATCTCACAAAATATCCGGGGACTTTGGCGGTGAAGCCGGGAGACTTTCACATTCCCTAAAAGAAAGAAATAAAAATACAGCAGTGCAGTTCCCCTGAAAACCGTCTTCATTTCGTCATCCCACAGCAGCTGCATGTACTCTCTCTCTCTCACACACACAGCAACCAAAATAAACAGTTTGCAATTCCGGACTGATCTCCCACTCACCCTATGCCGCTCTGATGTTCCTCTTTTCAGCGCGGCGTCCTTCCGATTTCCCACTATATGCCCCAGGGCTTCAGCAAAGATTGGCGTTCTTGCACGGCAAAGAGTGGTTTCTCTTTGCCGCACAGAAACGCCGAACTTTGCTGAAGCCCCAGAGCAGATAGTGGGTAATCGGAAGGACGCCGCGCTGAAAAGAGGAACGTCAGAGCAGCGTAGGGTGAGTGCAAAATCGGTCCCACACTTTTGTGATCTTTCTGGGGCAATTTACTCACCAAGTTGTTGGATGTTGTCACGTTCTCAGGGTGCAGGCAGGCAGGAGTCCAAAGCCAGTCCAAGGTCAAAGTCCAGGAAGTCAAGCAGGAGCCAAGTCACCAATGCAGAATCACAAACCGGAATCAGAAGTCAGTGTCCAAAAGCCAAAAGGTCAGGGTGCCAAGGAAATCAAGCAGGTCAGGATCAGGAAAGAGCGTGGATGCAAGCCAGAGAATAGACTTGTTGCTTCCACAAGGTTACCAGGTCCTGGTGGGAGCTATATGGGAGTCTCAATCAGCCTGCTCCCTGGGTGGCAGTGACTCTGTTAGAACTCAGGGCTGAGAGATCTGAAGCATCGGCGTGCCTCATGTCTTCGCTCTGAAAGTTCTTTCCGGAGCCTGCTTCGAACTCTTGAGATGGGAGGAGGAGAGCTTGGAGGAGATTGATCGTCAGCAGCTGACACTGGTGCCTGGAGAGTGATTGATGGGCCAGATGCTGTTTGTTCAGCTGAGGAACTGGCTGGCAACTCTTCCAGGTCTGTTAACCCTCCCAGCTCCTCCTCGTCAGGGTTCATGACAGATGTAGCCATCTGCTTTATATTCAACCAACTTCTTCAGACTAACACAGGGAAACCAAAGGTTCTAGTTTACTCTTTACTCTCTATCTTACTGGGCAAACGACTTCTGAAAAGAATGTAAAACAAACCCTCCGTTTGTTGAGCTGGTTTCCCTTCCTTTCCAGCAGTTCACTGGGAGCCGCCATGTTGTTCTGCCAACTTCCCCACCCCCATTCATCCTGGCTTCTACAGATTTAAAGGCACACACACCTTCCAAAAAACAAGCCATTTTCAAGCTTCTTCTGTCCTTCCAGAGTGGAAAGATACATGGTGGCTGTCAGGGTGGGTTTTCCCCCCACTAGCCAGCTGACTGGGGGTGGGCAGGAGCCTGGGAATTGGGAAGCCTAGGTTATAGGGGCAAGAAAAGCAACTGGTGCAAACCTGAGGTTTTGGTGCCTCTACCTCAAAATGCAAACAGACGTGGACTATTGCACCCTTCTTAAATCTTCGTTCGCGAAGCCAAGCCGAGACCTCAAAATGCAGCCCTCCCAGAGCCCCAGAATCAATTCTCCATTATACCCTATAGGAATCAGTCTCCATGGGGAATAATGGAGTGCCCAGCTGACATTTCCCTCCCCCCACCCCCGCTCTGCTTTCTGATAACCCTGAAGTGGGAGGAGGGCCTCCAAACTGGGGGATTCCCTTCCCCCACCTGGGAATGGCAACCCTATGTTCAACTGAGTCTCAGCAAGCATGGGCTGCTATTGGCTGGAATTCTCCCACCACAAGTAGGCAATTGAGAAGCCAATGGTACACAGAATAGGTAACTGTATGCGGGGGGGGGGGGGGGGCGGGGTATGTAGAAAAAGCCCAGCAGGAACTCATTGCATATGATGTCACCATTGTTTCACATAAGGCTTTTTTGTATAAAAAGGCCATCAGGAACTCATTTGCATATCAGGCCACTCCCCCTGACACCAAGCCAGCTGGAACTGCATTCCTGTGTGTTCCTGCTCAAAAAAAGCCCTGGCTGTATGTATGGTAGTGTCACGACTCGGGGGGTCTTACCTATTGCTGCCACCACTCTGGGTTAAGCGTCTTCCTTGAGAAGGCCCAGAGTACCCTCCCAAACCCTTCCAGGCCTCCCTTAGCTTAGGGCAAATAATGGGCGTGAGGACCAGGCAGAGTGAACAACAAGGGGGGGGGGGGGAAGGTTTATTTAAAAGATCAGTGCAATATAACAAACAAGGTGCATAAACCAGTAAAAGGGGTGAAGGGAAAAATAACCAAGTGCCCTAACGCGTCTATCTATACAGTCCCTACTGTAATACCAACACTTACCCCCTTGGGTAAGGGTCTTTCCCCTGCTTCAAGCTCTCCAGGCTTCCTCCAGCTCAGTCTTCCAGGGAAAGAACACCCCTTGCCTTTGGAACCAACTCCCTGAGGAGGTGCGGGCCCTGCGGAACCTTGACCAGTTCCGCAGGGCCTGCAAGACCTCCCTTTTTAGACTTGCATATTCGGACTGCCAGAGAGGACCGTAAATCAGGGATCCGCCAAATGCGGTTTAAAGATCTATACTGCACTGCTGGTACTAGCAGAACTAGCGTCAATTTCCATCAGTACTGGCAGATGAAGATGAAGTTATTAACTGTATCAACCGTATTGACTGGTTTTTAAAATTGTTAAGTTTAATGTCTTATACTGTTTTATACTGTTAAATTTAACTGGTTTGATTATTATTGTATGTTTTTATGAGATGTTGTTAGCCGCCCTGAGCCTGCCGAGGTGGGGAGGGCGGGATAAAAATAAAATATTATTATTATTATTATTATTATTATTATTATTATTATTATTATTATTATTATTATTATTATTATTATTATTGCCTGGACTTGGCCCTTTTATCTTTTCCTCCCAAGCTCCACCCCCTCTGAGCCAGTTTCCCTCCAAACCTGGCCACTCAATCAGAGGGAAAGAAGGAATCCTGGGAAATGTAGGCTTTTCAGTATAAGAGGCAGGCTTCCCTGGGGTTTGCAGGCCTCACTAGGCCCAGGCTCATGACAGGTAGGAAGCCCAGTTTGATACCTTTTCAACAGGGATCCCTCGAAGAGTGCCAGAGCCCAACTTGAACTCACAAGAGTCGTCACACTTTTTGTTGCTTTCTTGCAGTCGGAGCCTGCCGTCCGCTCTTTCGCCTCTTCGGAAGCAGATGACCAGGAAGTACCTGAAGAAAACTTCGAGGAGAGGAAATACCCTGGGGAGATCACCTTAACCAACTTCAAGCTGAAGTTTCTTTCCAAGGAGATCAAGAAAGAGCTGCTCACGTAAGTCTCGCCACGTGAGAGAGGAAACCATGTAGCGAGAGGCAGGAAATGAGGTGGATTCCTTAGCTGGGGGGAAATGGGCAGAGATGGAGGAGAATTCTTTAGTGGGGGGAAATCCTGATTAATTGATGTTTCCACTGGGAAAGTTCTTATAGAAGAGCAGCACTTGAAATCAAATGCTTTTAAGAGAGAAACCTCATGCTTTGACTGTCTGCGATTATTGAGATAATGTGCCACTCCGTACAGTTAGCCATAAATGTGCTGTGATTAAAAGAAAAGTGAAAAAAACCGCTCTCTTCAGAACATTGGGATTCATTTTAAAAATATTCATAGGTTCCCTCTACTTATTTCCTTTCAAACTATGGCTAGCTTCTCTAATTCCATATTGAACGAAAGGACATTTTGCCAGACGTTATTCCTTCCTTGTTTACAGTGCATCTCGCTATTCTTCTTCGAACTGTATTATTTTTGAAATATTCCACTTTCTTCAGAATATCCTACAACCAGCGATGTCTTGTCCCAGTGTTTTGGGGGAGAGGGAGAGTGGATAAATGGGAGAGAGGGTGAAAGGAACGTTTGCCATGCACGAGTAATTCAGAATTTCAGATTCCAAGATGGAGGAGGACTTCCCAGCGGAATCTGCTTTTCATCTTCAAAATTCCTAGTAGCTAGAATTAGAATATTGGAATGCTTTGAAAATTGCTTGAGAAAATTACCTATTTCGGCATGTATCTCCTGATAACACTTGCTGCTTAATGATACAGAAATTGGAGATTTGGGTTTTTTAGTTGGGGGAGGTAATTAACATGTGGAATTCACTACCACCGGAAAATGTTGGTGTCTACAAGCATAGACAGCTTCAAGAGGGGATTGGATAAACATATGGGGTAGAGGGCCATCAGCTGCTATTGCGGCCATGAGGTATAGATGGAACACTCCGACTGATTTCCCACTAGCTTTTTGCCGCTCTCACACTCCTCTTCTCTGCGGGGCTTCTGTCGGATTTCACACTGTCTGCCCCAGGACTGCAACGCGCTTCACCTTTTTCATGCAGCAAACAGCAACTGGTTTTTAGAGGATCTCGTTTGCTGTGTGAAAGAGGCAGAACGAGTTGCAGCCCTGGGGCAGATAGTGTGAAATCCGACAGAAGCCCCGCAGAGAAGAGGAGCGTGAGAGCAGCATAAGGCTAGGGGGAAATCGGTCTCTGTCTGGGGCAGGGGTGCTCTGTATTCTTGGTGCTTCAGGGGCAACAGCATGGGGGGGCTTCTAGAGTTCTGACCCCACTGGTGGACCTCCTGACGGCACCTGGGTTTTGGCCACTGCGTGCCACAGAGTGTTGGACTGGATGGGCTATCGACCTGATCCAGCTGGTTTTCTTGTGTTCTTATGTTCACTTAATCCACTCCAAGGGGAGGAAAGATATGCAGCAGTATTTCTGGGCACTCCGTTATTGAGCAGTAGGCTTAGAACAGATAAACAGGATACAATGCGTAGTAGGCTTAGAAATCCTTTTTCACTCAAAGAATAATTAACACGTGGAACTCACTGCTGCAGGAAGTTGTTGGGGGGGGGGGGTTACAAGCACAGACAACTTCACGAGGGAATTGGATAAACATATGGAGCAGAGGTTGAACTGGCCTGATCCAACGTGGCTTATCTTATGTTTTTAGATTTTTACGAGTTTGATCAAACATGATTTTAAAATATTAAATGCCATGGGGGGGGGGGGGGGAAACTGAGATCACTGACGTATACCCTCTTTGTCTCACACACATACACTCACGCACATACACACAGCAATCTGCAAGCTATTCGCAAACTACTTGAGTTGCTCCCAATCTAAAACACTAACTTGAAATCTAGTATAAAATCTGGAGTCTGTCTCCATGAACTCTCTCCCAACAAACTATAGAGATAATTTTGATATAAGATTTGATGCTACGATACAATAGAACATTTCTCAGATTAAGGTGACCAAAGAGCCCCTAATTAAATCCACTCCCTGAACACGCTCAACTTTAGCTTCTCCCACTTGATCTCATAAACCATAATCCCAGCTCTGTTTCTACAGGGTGCTGTACAAATTATTCAAATAATTCTGGAGTCATTTTGAGCCAGTCTTAGGAGGCCTGAGCCCAGTGATTAGAAAAATATCTAGAAATCTTATGCCTTCAATTGAGACTACAAATGATACCAAAAAACAGCAATATAAGAACTTCAGAAGAACCCTGCTGGATCAGTCCAGTGGTCCATCTAGTCTAGCATCCTGTCTCACACAGTGGCCAACCAGTTCCTCTGGAGGGCCAACAACAGGGCAGAGAGGCTGAGGCCTTCAGAAGAACATCGGAAGAGCCCTGCTGGATCAGACCAGTGGTCCATCTAGTCCAGCCTCCTGTCTCACACAGTGGCCAACCAGTTCCTCTTGAGGGCCAACAACAGGGCAGAGAGGCGGATCAGACCAGTGGTTCATCTGGTCCAGCATCCTGGCTCACACAGTGGTCAACCAGTTCCTCTGGAGGGTCAACAATAGGGCACAGAGGCCGAGGCCTTCATAAGAACATCAGAAGAGCCCTGCTGGATCAGATCAGTGAGGGTCCATCTAGTCCAGCCTCCTGTCTCACACAGTGGCCAACCAGTTCCTCTGGAGGGCCAATAACACGGCATAAAGAGGGAGGCCTTCATAAGAACATCAGAAGAGCCCTGCTGGATCAGACCAGTGGTCCATCTAGTCTAGCATCCTGTCTCACACAGTGGCCAACCAGTTCCTCTGGAGGGCCAACAACAGGGCATAGAGAGTGAGGCCTTCATAAGAACATCAGAAGAGCCCTGCTGGATCAGACCAGTGGTCCATGTGGTCCAGCATCCTGTCTCACACGGTGGCCAACCAGTTCCTCTGGAGGGTGAGGTTTTCTCCTAATATTGGTGAGGGTGAGGTTTTCTCCTAATATTGGTGAGCCAGAAAGCAATGGGTAAAATGCCTCCCGGTCATTTCACCCCTGCTTTATGGAGGTGAAATGGCTTGGAGCCATTTAAACCCTTGCTTTCCGCTCCTTACCACTTTTTGTAGGGAACAGAAAGCAGCTGTTCAAACTTTAAATGGCTCCCAAAGTGATACAGACCAGCTCAGCTCATTGGTCTGTGATTTGGTTCGTGATTCAGTTACAAACAATGAACTGAATCACAAAAGTAATGTTTGTGGCCATTCCTTATTGCCTCCCCCTGCTATGCTGCGCTGAAATGAAAGACCTTTGTTTTTGGTGGGGGGGGGGGTTGTTACCAAAACACACACACCCCAAAAAAACCCCTACAGAGTAAGCTACTTCCCCTATATTCTCGTTATGCTCTTGAGCAGGGGTGGCCAAACTTGCTTGCCGTGAGAGCCACCTAGAATAAATGTCAGATGTTTGAGAGCCACAAGACACGAATGTCAGATGTTTGAGAGAAGGGAGGGTGGCAGGAAGGAAGGAAGGAAGGAAAATAGATGGGGGAGGGAGGAGGAAGAGAGAGGTAGAAAGAAAGCAATTTTAAATGCAGCATCCAAGCTGCCAGCTGGCTTGGCTTGGAAAAGTGATTTAAAGAAACAAATGCCTTCTCCATGCTGGCCGACAGGGTGGGGGGGGGAGTTTCGAGAGCCGCATAATGTGTGTGAAAGAGCCTGAGCCACAGTTTGGTCACCCCTTCTGTTGAGTGTTGAAATCCAGAAAGGGATATGTCCTGCAGTGCTGGACCTGTTCACAATTGGCCTTGTGCTTCCCATCATCCGGAATAATTTGCCATCGTCCCCAAATGGGCCAGTACCCTGTTCACCCCCAGTTCGAGATCATTTATGAGCAAATTCAATAGCCCTGGCCGCAGTACTGATCCCTGTGGAACCCCCACCGCTCACTTCCCTCCGTTGCAGGAACTGTCCCATTTATTCCTACTCTCTTTTTCCTGTCATTTAAGCAAGTTTTAAGAGGATTTGCCTGCTACGCTTCCTCAGGAGGCTTTGGTAAGATACCTTATCAAAACCCTGTGCAGGCCGTGAATTCAGTCGGAGCTCACAGAAGCTCCTGAACCTATCTGACGGCTCCCCCTCCTCCCCTCCCCCCACCTACCTATCTTGTCCACTGAATAGAAGGTGCAGCCGCATAACAATCCCTGGATGAGCTCCACCACCTATTTTTTTTTTAAAAAAGACCCCTGGCCCTTTGGAAGTCCAGGTATATAATATCCAGGCCTCATTTTGGGCAGGAGTTCACAAGAGCTCTGGAACCTCTAAATGTTATTGTGCTCTTTCTTTCTCCCCCCCAAAAATACTTGCCTCGGGGCTCCATTGCTCAAACCCCCTGTCAGAATTTTGCTGAACTCTAAAATCTGACAAACTTTCTAATATTTTCCCCCACAAAAAAAAAAAAATGGGGAAATAACCCAAACATATGAAGCGGAGAGATGGAAATCTCCCTCATGCCACTGGTGTAGTTTGGTGTAGTGGTTAAGTGCGCGGACTCTTATCAGGGAGAACCGGGTTTGATTCCCCACTCCTCCACTTGCAGATGCTGGAATGGCCTTGGGTCAGCCATAGCTCTGGCAGAGGTTGTCCTTGAAAGGGCAGCTGCTGTGAGAGCCCTCTCAGCCCCACCCATCTCACAGGGTGATTGTCGTGGGGGGAGAAGATAAAGGAGATTGTAAACTGCTCTGAGTCTCTGATTCAGAGAGAAGGGCGGGGTATAAATCTGCAATTCTTCTTCTGTAGCCACCTAGGAGAAAGTAATTTAAAAAATATGATAGGAGCAGTGTTCCCTCTAAGCTGAGTTAGCGTGAGCTAGCTCACAGATTTTGAGCCTCCAGCTCACACATTTTTGCCTTAGCTCAGGAAGGATGACCCCGGAGCATACCCATTTATGCAGCAGCTCACAGCTTTAATGCCAGTAGCTCACAAAGCAGAATTTTTGCATACAAGACTCTGCAGCTTAGAGGGAACGTTGGATGGGAGTAAGGTTTTATATGGCAATTATAATTCAAGAAGCATTTTCAGGTAGATGTTGAGCTGATATCATTTAGTGCACCTTCCGGGGAAGTCGGGGGGGGGTGTGTGGCATATGCAAATGAGTTGTACTAATAAACTCCGGCACCTCTTTTTCTATCAAATGACCCCTGATAATATTTTCTGAATCACTCTTATCCACATGTGTGTCAACCTTCTTCGAAAACTCCCCAAAACTGGGCGAGGCTGGATTTCCTTTTGTGAACGCCATGTTGATTTCCCCTCAGCAGGCTTTTGTTGTTTGGGAGTTCCACATTCAGAACCTAATTGCCAGGAATGTAGGTGACCCAATTCAGGCTGGAACTGCAACGTAAGGGGTGAGGGGGCTTAAGCTCCCTCGTGCAGTGTTCCCAACCTGTAACGACCTCAAGGAGCCACTGTTTGCCCCACTGGGGAAAGTTTTTCATACTGATGGGCTACATACAGGTTTCTCCAACAAGGCAAAATGTGGCTTTCTAGGACATTTCAGCTCAGGAATATAGGGTTGCCAAGTCCAATTCAAGAAATATGAACATATGAAGCTGCTTGCTACTGAATCAGACCCTCGGTCCATCAAAGTCAGTATTGTCTACTCAGACTGGCACTGATTCTCCAGGGTCTCAAGCTGCGGTTTTTCACGCCTACTTGCCTGGATCCTTTTTAGTTGGAGATGCCGGGGATTGAACCTGGGACCCTCTGCTTACCAAGCAGATGCTCTACCACTGGGCCACCGTCCCTCCCCAAAGGGGACTTTGGGGGTGGAGCCAGGAGATTTTAGGGGTGGAGCCAGGAGACATTGGGGAGGAGCCAGAAGCAAGGTTGGGACAAGCATAGTTGAACTTCAAAAGGAGTTCTGGCCATCACATTTGAAGGGACCGCACACCTTTTAAATGCCTTCCCCCCACTGGAAATAATGAAGGATAGGGGCATCTTCTTCTGGGGCTCATAGAATTTGATCTCCTGGTCCAATCCTTTTGAAACTTGGAGGGTATTTTGTGGAGAGGAACCAGAAGCTATGCTGAAAATTCGGTGCCTCTACCTCAAAAAGCAGCCCCCCCCCACAGAGCCCCAGATACCTGCAGATCAATTCTCCATTATACCCTATGGGAATCAGTTTCCATAGAGAATAATGGAGTGCAGACATTTCCCTCCCCCCCCCGCCCCCTCTTTCTGATGACCCTGAGGCAGGGGGAGGGCCTCCAAATCAGGGCATCCTCTGCCCCCACCTGGGGATTGGCAACCCTACAGGAAAATGACATGGGATGAGGCTTAAAATTCAGGCCGGGGGGGGGGGTCATATAGAGGTAGCAGAGTCATATCCCCCACTTTTGATTTCTGAAACGGTACCTAAGCACATCCATCTGAATGAGGAGTGAGTGAAGACCTTCTAGGCCCTCGCTGAAATTTCAACCAGTGTGTGACAGAAGTTGGAAATAAAGAGTCTTCAAGTTGAAAGCGAATAGGGAGACTAGATCTCCCACCTCCCACTGGGGAAAATACTGTGGGAAATGGGAAGTTGATCAGCACCACACCAACACTAGGAGATTACTTCCAGCATGACCTGCAAGTGATGCTTACATGTTAGGCGAAGCTCTGATGTTTGCTCAAAACTCCTGTGGTTAAGCTACCGTATTTTTCGGACCATAAGACGCACCTTCCCCCCCAAAAAAAGTGGGGGGGGGAGTGTGTGCGTCTTATGGAGCGAAGGTACCTTCCTCCGGGGGGGGGCAATCCGCTGCCTCCGCCTCTGATCCCGGCGCTTCCCCCGCGCCTGCCTGGCTCCAGCTTCTTTCAGCAAGCGCTGGGATCTCTCCACGCTGCCCCCACCGCAAACCCAGCGCTTCGTGAGCGCCGGCTGCAGAGGGGGCAGCGGGCTTCCTCCGTGCCTGTCTGCCTGGCTCCAGCTCGGATGCTTACAGCAAGCGCCAGGATCGCTCCCTCCGCCCTCCAATCCCAGCGCTTGCTTTAAGCATCAGAGCTGGAGCCAGGCAGACAGGCACAGAGGAGAAAGCACCCACCCCCTCCGCAAACCCAGCGCTTCGCGAGCGCCGGCTGTGGAGGAGGCGGCGTGCTTTCTCTGTGCCTGTCTGCCTGGCTCCAGCTCTGATGCTTAAAGCAAGCGCCGGGATCGGAGAGAGCAATCCTGGTGCTTGCTGTAAGCGTCAGAGCTGGAGCCAGGCAGACAGGCACGGAGGAAGTACGCCGCCCCCTCCACAGCCGGTGCTCGCGAAGCGCTGGGTTTGCGGTGGGGGCAGTGTGGAGCGATCCCAGCGCTTGCTGGAAGCAGAGCTGGAGCCAGGCAGGCAGGCACGGGGGAAGCGCCGGGATCGGAGGTGGAGGCAGCGGATCACCCCCCAGGAGGAAGGTGCGTCCTATGGTCCGGAGCGCCTTATGGACCGAAAAATACGGTATACAGTTTGGGTCCTATGCTAGGGCCTTGCTCCTAAGACCACTAGATCAAATGTGGTGAAATTCTTCCAGAGTGCGCCTCTTCTCACTAGAGTCAGGAAGATCACATCTTTGAATGAACTGTCTGCACATGGCAAACGAGTGTGTCAAGGAAAAGGATCCTAGTGAATTATCTGGGAACGCGTAATCCTACAGTGCCTTGCGTATTTGTGAAATCAGGTTCCATTAAATAGCTGTTCCTGAGGAAGAGATGTTTTGAAACTCCACGAAAGATACCCGGGAAGAGTGCTTTCGGCTCTTGTCACCTTGGGAACGTCCTCAGACATATACTATAAATTACTGAGGTCTTTTGGACACTGCCAGTTCTGGAAGGAATTCCCACTTATCTTCTTGTACTTTTGTTTATAATTGTGGCCTTTCTCACGTTGCGTTAATGGTGACATTATTGTGATACGTTAATGTCTGGTATTGTGACCACCAATCCAGTTATTGCATGGTATATCTGTAAATTTATGCAATAATTTGTTTATAGATACTAGAAGGAGCATTTACAATGTTGATGGTCAACCCATGCATTTTTTGCCTTTGTTTTGAACATATGAAGCTGCCTTATGTGGTCCTCGATCCATCAAAGTCTACTCAGATTGGCTGGCAGCAGCTCTCCAGGGTCTCAAGCTGAGGTTTTTATCGCCTATTTGCCTGGACCCTTTTTAGTTGGAGATGCCGGGGATTGAACCTGGGACCTTCTGCTTCCCAAGCAGATGCTCTACCACTGAGCCACCGTCCCTCCCCTGCTCTCCAGGGTCTCAAGCTGAGGTTTTTCACACCTACTTGCCTGGACCCTTTTTAGTTGGAGATGCCAGGGATTGAACCTGGGACCTTCTGCTTCCCAAGCAGATGCTCTACCACTGAGCCACCGTCCCTCCCCTGCTCTCCAGGGTCTCAAGCTGAGGTTTTTCAAGCCTACTTGCCTGGACCCTTTTTAGTTGGAGATGCCGGGGATTGAACCTGGGACCTTCTGCTTCCCAAGCAGATGCTCTACCACTGAGCCACCGTCCCTCCCCTGCTCTCCAGGGTCTCAAGCTGAGGTTTTTCACACCTACTTGCCTGGACCCTTTTTAGTTGGAGATGCCAGGGATTGAACCTGGGACCTTCCGCTTCCCAAGCAGATGCTCTACCACTGAGCCACCGACCCTCCCCAATAGTTTATATAGTTTTGACTATTACCACACCGGGTGTCCCTTTTCTATCAATTGTTGTTGGGCAGGCCTTGTTGGATGGCAGGCGTTTCCAGAGGAATTTGGCTGGCCACTGCTGAAAACCAGATGCGGGGCCAGACAGTGCTAACTGGCTTTCGAAAACCTGATGCTGAGTTAGGGTTGCCAACTTTCAGGTGAGACCTGGAGATCCCCCACAACTGTGATCCATCTTCAATTATAACTGTTCTCCTTAGGGTTGCCAGCCTCCAAATGGATCCTGGGAATCTAGAATTACAATTGATCTCTGGTGATATAGGTCACATCTTCTGGAGAGAAATGAACCCTTGGGAGAGCGGATTCAGTGGCACCATACCTTGATAAAGTATGTCTCTTTCTCCAAACCCACCATCTCCAGACTCCACCCTCAAATCTCTTACATTTTCCTAACCTGGAGTTGGCAACCTAGTTCCCCAGAATTGCATGGTATTAGACCCTGCTGAGGTCCCCCCCCCCAAACCCCACCCTCTCGGGGCACCATCCCCAAATATCCAGGACTTTTTCAAGCCAGGGTTGACCATCCCCAGGGCTTTTTTGTAGCAGGAACTTCTTTGCATATTAGGCCCCACCCACTCCCATGATGTAGCCAATCCTCCAAGAGCTTACAGGGCTTTTAGTACAGGGCCTACTGTAAGCTCCAGGAGGATTGGCTACATCAGAGGGGTGTGGCCTAATATGCAAAGAAGGTCCTGCTAGAATTCCATCCCTGGGCCACACACCCCTGATGTAGCCAATCCTCCAAGAGCTTACAGGGCTTTTAGTACAGGGCCTACTGTAAGCTCCAGGAGGATTGGCTACATCAGAGGGGCGTGGCCTAATAGGCAAAGGAGTTCCTGCTACAAAAAGAAAGCCCTCCTGCACTAAGATCCGAGTGCACTCCAAGCACCAATCCCGGCTTCTCTGCCTGCTGAAAATATTTTGTCTTTCCCTCCCAGATCCCCCCTCCAGTTATTTCACATCTATAATACGCATTTCTGTCCCGGCAACTCATGGTCCTTTCTGCTTCTCCTCCCTTGAGAAATTCTTCCTCAGACTCCAGCTTTCCCTTCGGATCTTCCTCAAAAGAAGAAATCCCCCCCTTTTCTTATTTACCCTCCTCTGTCTCCCCATTCTTAACCCACGGCCTCCACGAATTCAACAAACCATTTCTGTTCTTAGCTCCACCTCCAGCTTTAAAAAGCGGAAGAACAATAGGCAGAGCCGGCGCATCCACTAAGCAACATTTGGCAGCTGCCTAGGGCGCCAGCTCTTCAGGGGTGCGTTGTTTCTGCTTCCTGAGGGGGTTGGAGAAATCTTCCAGCCCCTTAACAAGCAGAAACAACGTGCCGGGTGCCCGGGACTGAAAGCGCCGCCTCGTTTCTCTTGCTGAGGGGTCGGAGAAATCTTCCAGCCCCTTAGCAAGCAGAAACAACATGCCAGGCGCACAGGACTGAAAGCATCGCCTCGTTTCTCTTGCTGAGGGGTTGGAGAAATCTTCCAGCCCCTTAGCAAGCAGAAGCAACATGCCAGGCGCACAGGACTGAAAGCATCGCCTCGTTTCTCTTGCTGAGGGGTTGGAGAAATCTTCCAGCCCCTTAGCAAGCAGAAACAACATGCCAGGCGCACAGGACTGAAAGCATCGCCTCGTTTCTCTTGCTGAGGGGTTGGAGAAATCTTCCAGCCTCTTAGCAAGCAGAAGCAACGCGCTGGATGTCCGGGACTGAAAACGTTGCCTCGTTTCTGCTTGCTGAGGGGTTGGAGAAATCTTCCAGCCTCTTAGCAAGCAGAAGCAACGCGCCGGATGTCCGGGACTGAAAGCGCCGCCTCGTTTCTCTTGCTGAGGGGTTGGAGAAATCTTCCAGCCTCTTAGCAAGCAGAAGCAACGCGCTGGATGTCCGGGACTGAAAACGTTGCCTCGTTTCTGCTTGCTGAGGGGTTGGAGAAATCTTCCAGCCTCTTAGCAAGCAGAAGCAACGCGCCGGGTGCCCGGGACTGAAAGCGCCACCTCGTTTCTCTTGCTGAGGGGTTGGAGAAATCTTCCAGCCCCTTAGCGAGCAGAAACAACGTGCCGGTTGACGAGAGCGTGGTGTTTTAAAGGCGGCTGGCCACCTTCGGGTTGAAAGCAGCCAAGCGGCGCCTTTCCATGAAGGCGCCGCTTTCAACCCAAAAGTGGCCGTTCGCCTTTTAAAAACTACGCTCTTTGCAGGCTTCCTTGGAAGCCTCCGAAGAGTGTAGTGCAGGGGGAAAGCGGCAGTGCCCGCCGCTCTCTAGCCCCCCTTACGATCACGACACTTTTGGTGACATCATTGTGACACACGGGCTATGCACGGACAAAAAAACAAACAAAAGGGAGGTGGAGGGGGGGCGCAGCGCGGGGGTCTGCCTCTAGCGTCAGATCCCTTAGTGCCGGCCCTTGCAATAGGGTATCATTTTTTTCTTTTAATGGCAGCTGATATCTAGTCAGCCGGTTAGGGCAAGCTGTCCTCTCTCCCGCCGCCACGATTCAGGATCATGTAGCCTTGGATTTTCCATAGGGGCAGGCAGAGTTTCAACCCAACAAGCCCCAACTAGCAATGCCAGCCTCCGAGTGGGACCTGGGGATCCCCTGGTTTTACATCTCGTCTCTGGACAACAGAGAAGAAGAAGAAGATATTGGATTTATATCCCGCCCTCCACTCCGAAGTGTCTCAGAGCGACTTACAACCTTCTTTACCTTTCTCCCCCACAACAGACACCCTGTGAGGTGGGTGGGGCTGGAGGGGGCTCTCACAGCAGCTGCCCTTTCAAGGACAGAGAGCGGCCAACAATCTCCTTTCCCTTCCTCCCCCACAACAGACACCCTGTGAGGTGGGTGGGGCTGGAGGGGGCTCTCACAGCAGCTGCCCTTTCAAGGACAGAGAGCGGCCAACAATCTCCTTTCCCTTCCTCCCCCACAACAGACACCCTGTGAGGTGGGTGGGGCTGGAGGGGGCTCTCACAGAAGCTGCCCTTTCAAGGACAGAGAGCGGCCTATAATCTCCTTTCCCTTCCTCCCCCACAACAGACACCCTGTGAGGTGGGTGGGGCTGGAAAGGGCTCTCACAGCAGCTGCCCTTTCAAGGACAGAGAGCGGCCAACAATCTCCTTTCCCTTCCTCCCCCACAACAGACACCCTGTGAGGTGGGTGGGGCTGGAGGGGGCTCTCACAGCAGCTGCCCTTTCAAGGACAACCTCTGCCAGAGCTATGGCTGACCCAAGGACATTCCAGCAGGTGCAAGTGGAGGAGTGGGGAATCAAACCCGGTTCTCCCAGATAAGAGTCCGCACACTTAACCACTACACCAAACTGGCTCTCCAGATCAGTTCCCCTGGAGAAAACGGGAGTTTTGGAGGGTGGACTCTGTCACATACTACTCCACTGAGGTCCCTGTCCTCCCCAGGCTCCATCCCCAAATCTCCAGGAATTTCCCAACCTGGATCAGGTAACCCTATCCCCATCCCCCACCAGTAGCTGGGGGGTCCTGGCAACAGGGCTTTTTTTTTAAGCAGGAACGCCTTTGCATATTAGGCCACACCCCCTGATGTAACCAATCCTCCTGGAGCTTACAGGGCTCTTATTGCAGTGCCTACTGCAAGCTCTTGGAGGATTGGCTACATCAGGGGGTGTGGCCCACTGTAAGCTCTTGGAGGATTGGCTACATCAGGGGGTGTGGCCCAGGCCTTGAATCCAGCAGGAGCTCACAGGAGCACAGCTCCCGATCTTCCCTGAGAGTTCCCCCTCCTCCTCCCCATCTGGGTGGGGCTGGGCGGAAGCATGCGTGGGGGTCCTGGTGCCGGATGAGAGGGTGTCCTTGGGGGCCTCCAAGACCTGGAACTGGCCATAGATTGGTTTCAAAACCGAATTGCAAAACCATGGTTGACTTAAACCAGGGGTGGCCAAACTTGCTTAATGTAAGAGCCACATAAAATAAATGTCAAATGTTAGAGAGCCGCAAGACATGAACATCAGATGTTTGAGAGAAGGAAGGAAGCTTCAAGAGGGGATTGGAGAAACATCTGGAGGAAATGTCCATCAGTGGCTATTAGCCACTATGGGTGTTGATGGAACTCTCTGTCTGGGGCAGTGATGCTCTGTATTCTTGGTGCTTGTGCGGGAGGGACAGTGGATGGAGGGCTTCTAGTGTCCTGACCCCACTGATTAGCCACTGTGTGACACAAAATGTTGGAGTGGATGAGCCATTGGCCTGATCCAACATTTTTATTTATTTATTAATTTATTCCATGACTTATATCCCGCCCTTCCCATAAAATGGCTCAGGGCGGCTCACAGCAAACAATAAAACAGAGTTTAAAATATTATTACATATATATTGGCTTCTCTTATGTTGGAAGGAAGGACAGAAGGAAGGAAGGAAAATATATGGTGGAGGGAGATGTGGAGAGAAAGCAACTTTAATTTAAAAAGCATTCTCCAGGCTACTGGCTGGCTTAGAGAAGTGATTTAAACAGACAAATGGCTTCACCCAACTGGCTGATGGGGGCTTCAAGAACCACACAATATGCGTGAAAGAGCCACATGTGGCTCCCGAGCCACAGTTTGGCCACCCTTGACTTAAACTATAGTTAGTGCAATTTGTCTGAATGCAGGCCACTCCATGAATGATAGTTAATTAGGGTCTGTGAACCAGGACTGGAAACAGTGGCTTTGTAGTTGGTTTATTAACCACAGTCTCAGCTGTGCTTTTGCATGATGTAAAAATGCAAACATCCTGGCCTCGTCTGGCCTTGTTCATTGATGATGCTCCCTTGCTACAAAATCACCTGACCAAAGTAAAGTTCAGGCTAGCCTTGACCACCCAAGTCAGGGCAGATAGATGGACAGACAGACAGACAGGAGATAAATGGTGGTAGTGGAAAATGCCATCAAGTCACAGCAGCTCCTCGGTAGTCTTCCATCCAAGTATTAACCAGAGGTGGCCAGTAGCAACTTAAAGGCTAACAAAATTTGTGGTAGGCAGGCCTCATTTTGGGCAGGCTCTCACAGGAGCGGCGCTCCATAACCTCTAAACTGTATTGTGCTCTTTCTTTCTTACCCCACCCCCTACTTGCTTCTGGGCTCCATCATTCAATCCCCCTGTGAGAATTTTGCTGAAGTCTAAGATTTGACAAACTTTCTAATATTTGCCTCCACAAAAAGAAAAAAAAAGTGGGGGGGAATAACCAAAACATATAAAGCAGACAAATGGAAATCTTCGTCATGCCACTGTGGCCACGTTGAGAAAGTAATTTAGAAAGTATGATGGGACTAAGGTTTTATTAGGACAATTATGATTCAAGAAGCATTTTAAAGTATGATGCTGAGCTGATAGAATTTAGTCCACCTTCTGGTGATGTCAGGGGGTATATGGAATATGCAAGTGAGTGGTTCTACTTAGCTCCGGCACCTCTTTTTCTATGAAATGACCCCTGGTGATGCTCTTCTTCAGATGCAGCTAGAATATGAGTCCATCTGTCCTATATACTGGAAAGTCCCCATCTTCTGCTGAATTACAACTAATAATGAAGCTCAATATAATGCAGCCACCTGAACTGAATCGAGACTGAGGTTTCCTGTCTCATTTACCAGTGCCGATTTCTTCACACCTACCACCTCACTGCACATCACACCTAATCCAATCACACCTTCTATTGTCATTTGCCTGCTAATGTCATTTGGCATCTGAAATCACTCAACTTTCCAACATATAAGGACAGGTGGACTTGCAGTCCAGCAGTATCCGAAGAAGTGAGCAGTGGCTCACGAAAGCTCGTACTCTATTATCACAAGTTTTATTCATCTCTAAGGAGCTACTGGACTCCTTAGACTTTTCTACTGCTACAAATGGATTAATGCAGCTACCCATCTCGACTTATCTTCAGGGATGACTGTGCTTAGCTTCCAAGATATGGCAAGATCCTGACATGGATGGATGGATGGATGGATGGATGGATGGATGGATGGATGGATGGATGGATGGATGGATGGATGGATGGATGGATGACAGACAGATGGATGGGGGGAGAGAGAGAGATGATAGATAGATAGATAGACAGACAGATGATGGATGGATAGATAGATAGATAGATAGATAGATAGATAGATAGATAGATAGATAGATAGATAGATAGATAGATAGATAGATAGACAGACAGACAGACAGACAGACAGACAGACAGACAGACAGATAGATGATAGATAGACATACAGTCAGACAGACAGACAATGGACAGATAGACGGACAGATAGATGATGGAGGATAGATAGATAGATAGATAGATAGATAGATAGATAGATAGATAGATAGACAGACAGACAGACAGACAGACAGACAGACAGACAGATGATAGATAGACATACAGTCAGACAGACAGACAATGGACAGATAGACGGACAGATAGATGATGGAGGATAGATAGATAGACAGACAGACGATAGATAGATAGATAGATAGATAGATAGATAGATAGATAGATAGATAGATAGATAGATAGATAGATAGATAGATAGATAGATAGATAGATAGATAGACAGACAGACAGACAGACAGACAGACAGATGATAGATAGATAGACATACAGGCAGACAGGCAGACAATGGACAGATAGACGGACAGATAGATGATGGAGGATAGATAGATAGACAGACAGACGATAGATAGATAGATAGATAGATAGATAGATAGATAGATAGATAGATAGATAGATAGATAGATAGACAGACAGACAGACAGACAGACAGACAGACAGACAGACAGACAGACAGACAGACAGACAGACAGACAGATAGACAGACAGACAGACAGACAGACAGACAGCCTCTGTGTCAGGGGTCTTACTAATAACATTAACAAACCTGACAGTCCTTCTCAAAATCCTGATGAACTTGTTAGTACATTCCCCCCCACCCCAGTTTTACAGAAGAAGGTTTTTCTTCTTTTTTATATATTTTCCAAAATACTTTCACATATGCATGAATCTTACTGGGTTCTTTCTTTTTTTTGCCACTCACCTTTCTTTCCCCGTAATTATTTTTGTTCAGTTGCCCTACCCCAGGCTGTGATGGCAGCGGACACATCACTGGGAACTATGCTTCTCACCGCAGGTTAGTCACCTTCCCTACCCTACTCTTCCAGGTTCTGACAACCTCTTTAAAAACCTTTTTTAAAAAAAAAAAATGGTGTGGATACTTTGGTTCTCTTCCCTCTTCCCCTTTCTTTGACCTGCCCTAAGCTTTTCTTTATTTTTCTTCTTTTTTTTTAGCTTACCCAAATATTCCATCTCTTCTTTTTCAGCCTTTCTGGTTGCCCTCTTGCTGACAAGAGCCTTCGAAACCTCATGGCTGCCCATTCTGCTGACCTCAAGTATGTTTGCGCTACACTTGAATCTCCCTCTCTCTCTCTCTCTCTCTCTTTTCCGCTACTTGATCTAGCTTCAGTCCCCCTTTTCTTCCCTTTTCTACCCTTTTTTCCTTTCCAAAAAGCCATTTGGGAAACCTGCCTGTGGGTCAAAGTTCCCAGCACCAACTGGTGTGCCAAATCGGCAATCTGGAATGGGGGAAAGGTCAAAGAGATTTTATTGACCATAGGATTCATTGACTTGGAGCTACTAGATTTGAGTCTGGTAGAACCTTTGGAACCAATGAAATCAGGGCTTTTTGTAGCAGGAACTCCTTTGCATGTTAGGCCATGTCCCCCCTGAAGTAGCCAATCCTCCAAGAGTTTACAGGGCTCTTCTTACAGGGCCTATTGTAAGCTCTTGGAGGACTGGCTACATCGGGGAGGTGTGGCCTAATTTGCAAAGGAGTTCCTGCTCCCAAAAAAAAAGCCCCGAATGAGCTGTTGAGGGTATAAGCCTTTAAGAGTCGAAATTCCCCTTGTCTTTTTCTCTGAGGTGTTTCTGGACTCAAACAGAGCCTTTTTTTACTGCAGAACAATATGGCTACCTTCTATAATGGCCTCAGAGCTTCCTCAAAGATTCCGTTCGGCCCAGGCAGATTTTCATTGGCTGTCACAGAATCGTGCTATCCTTCCCCTCCCCCTCTTCTGACTTCTGTCTTGGTGATCTTCAGGACTTCGGATTGCAACCTCACCAATATTTTTTTTTTCCTTTCATAAAAAAACCGCATCGTTTTTGTTCAATGGGTTGATAACAAACCAGCTTTGGGCTCTCCGAGATGGAAAACGGGATTCATTCCCAAGGAAGGAGGTCCCGCCTCCTCTTCTTGTATGACGAACGTGTCCTAAATAAACAATAAATGAACACTGTTGTGAGGCACACGAGCTTGCTCCGATTCTCCCGTCAAAAAGTCCAATCTATGTGGGATTCCCACCCCCACCTCCTTGTCATGTTAGCGATAAATTAATGAACCCTCAACCCGTCCTTTACGTCTTATGCCAAGTTGCTGTCAGATGGCATCAAGCTAACGGCGTTCAGTTGACATGCTATCTTTTGAGGCAGAGTTTGAAGAAGGAAGCTTTTAATGGGGCTTTGAGGAGAAGAGTGGGAGTACATTCTTTGTCCGAGCACAAATTGAAGTAACTCAGTAAGCCGGCAAAATCAGCCATTTGGTTACACTCGTCTGTCAGTCCAATTTTCACATTCAAATGAACAATTGATTCCATTTAGCAGAACTTCAGTACACAACTCTTCTTCTCGGCAGGAGACGTGCCTTTTTCGAGGGGTTTATTTCCCGTCCGTGATGGCTTTTTGTTGTTGTCATTTCAGCCTGCGCAGTCCCTTGACAGAAGCAGACATCCAATTTTATTTTATTCTATTTGCCACACGTCTACCTCATAATCTGTTGGGCCTTCACGAATA
The DNA here is from genome assembly GCF_032191835.1 of Heteronotia binoei. Classification (NCBI taxonomy): domain Eukaryota; kingdom Metazoa; phylum Chordata; class Lepidosauria; order Squamata; family Gekkonidae; genus Heteronotia; species Heteronotia binoei. The sequence continues at coordinate 16,358,516 of NC_083224.1, forward strand.
GGCCGTATAAAGCCCTTACTGTGGCATGATAAATTAGCATTGGAGCTTATAGAAGAGCAGGCAGCGAACTAGACAACCAAAGGGGGGAGGGGGCGGGGAATTCACCACAGAAAGAAGATCAGTCTGAAAAGTAGCTCTGTGGGTTAGCCCAGAGATGCGAAGTTAAGGTCGAAGAAGAAGAAGATATTGGATTTATACCAGAGAGCCAGTTTGGTGTAGTGGTTAAGTGTGCGGATTCTTATCTGGGAGAACCGGGTTTAATTCCCCGCTCCTCCACTTGCAGCTGCTGGAATGGCTTTGGGTTAGCCATAGCTCTCGTAGGAGTTGTCCTTGAAAGGGCAGCTGCTGCAAGAGCTCTCTCAGCCCCACCCACCTCACGGGGTGTCTGTTAGGGAAGGAGATAAAGGAGATTGTAAGCCACTATGAGACTCTGATTCAGAGTGAAGGGCGGGGTATAAATCTGCGGTCTTCTTCTTCCCCCACCCTTCACTCTGAATCTGACAGAAACTGCCCTTTCAAGGACAGCTCTGCGAGAACTATGGCTGACCCAAGGCCATTCCAGCAGCTGCAAGTGGAGGAGTGGGGAATCAAAGCCGGTTCTCCTCAGATAAGAGTCAGCGCACTTAACCACTGCACCAAACTGATGAATAGGATTCTAGAACTAGAGGAATGTGTATTCTCCTTTTACCACACAGAGAACAAGCATTTCCTCTCTACATAAGAGAACAAAAGAGGACTGTGCTAAATCTTCATAGGACTTCCATCCTAATTAGGGTTGCCAGCTCTGGGTTAAGAAATTATTGGAGATCTGGGGGCGCGGAGGCTGCAAAAGGTGGGTTTGGGGAGGGGAAGGATCTCCGAAACGTTTCATGCCAAAGAGTCCCCTCTCCAAAGCAACCATTTTCTGCAGGGGAACCAACCTCTGTAATCAGGAGACCAGGTATAAATCTGGGAGATCTCGAGGCACTCCCTGGAGGCTGGCAACCCCAATTCTAAGCACAGTTTCTTGGAAGAAAGCACCATTCCTTTCCAAATGGATAGAGGTTCCAGGTAGGCATGTTTGGTCAAAAAAAAAAAAAACTTGACACAAAACGATGAGGTCTCTAGACATCTTCAGCCTGGATGCTAAACAAAAGGGACGAAAGAGAAAAGAAGATATTTCAGGCCATGACCTAAAGACCTTTTGTCTACATGCCGTATATGCAAAAACACAAAAACAAATTAACTCAGACAGGGCACATAGTCAGCAATTATTCGTTTATGGTCTACCTTTCTCACTGAGCAAGAAATATGCAAAAAAAAAAAAAAGTATTAAACATAAGTCAAAACTTTACCAAAAACATGGTATTGCAAAAAGGAGCAAACAATGCAGTGAGATCAGGATATTACGTCCAACAAACAGGTAATAATGCCATAAGGGCTCTTTTTCTAGCAGGAGCTCCTCTGCATATTAGGCCACGCCCCCCCTGATGTAGCCAGCCCACCAAGAGCTTAGAGAGCTCTTATTACAGGGCCTTCTGTAAGCTCCAGGAGGATTGGCTACATTAGGTGGGCGTGACCTAATATGCAGAGGAGCTCCTGCTAGAAAAAAAGAGCCCTGCTCCTGTTCACTTGAGAAAGGTCTGGAAAATAATACAAACAAACAAATAGAAGCCTGACTAAGCGATAATAATAATTGCAATGATCAAATGGCGGTGTGTGTAGAATAGCCAGGAGATCTGAAGGATGTCTGACAGCCAGACGTTCTAGCTCTTTTAGCATTATGTACCACTAGGTGGCGAGCTAGATTTGTTGTTAAGGCAAGAGCCATTTCAGAGGTGGTTTACCATTGCCTGCCTCTGAGTCCCGCCCCTGGTATTGCTTCGAGATCACCCTTTCAAATACTAGCCAAGGTTGACCCTGCTTAACTTGCGGGATCTGGAGATTTGGCTAGCCTGGCCTATCCAAGTCAGGGCGGTCTAAGCCAGGGGGGCTAAACTTGCTCGACATAAGAGCCACACAGAATAAACTTCGGATGCTTGAGAGCCGCAAGACGTGAACATCAGATGTTTGAGAGCCTCAAGACGAAGGGAGGGAAGGAAGGAAGGAAAATAGATAAGGAGAAGGGAGGGAAAGGTAGAAAGAAAGCAACTTTAACTTTAAATGCATTCTCCAAGATGCCAGCTGACTTGGCTTGGAGAAGCGATTTAAAGAAAGAAATACCTTCTCCAAGTCGGCTGACAGGGTGGGGGGGGGCTTCAAGAGCCACATAATACATGTGAAAGCGCCACATGTGGCTCCCAAGCCACAATTTGGCCACCCCTGGTATAAGCTATGACATCTCATAATGCAGAAAGTGAGTTACAAAGGGTAGAGAACAATGCCGTAAAAACAAAGTGATACATACAATAAGCATTGCAAATAGACTACAGTCTTCCTCCCTTGTAAAAGTAACCTGCTGAGATGGAGCTTAATAACGATAATGATAATAAAGATTCTTTGGGACTTCCAGTTACAAACAAACAAGCGCCTGGAGCATAAGACCCCTGATATCACAGTTGTAGGAAAAAAAATAATAAAATAGGGTTTGGCTCATTGATGATGCAATCCCAGGAAGCAGCAGAACAGAAAAGAAAGAACAGGAGAAGATCACTAACACCAAGACCTACAAATAGAGTTAGAGCACTTCTGAGAGAAGAAGGTCTCCATCGTGCCTGTTGTCTTTGGATCAGTGCCTAGAAGTCTCAAGAAACACCTGGACGTTCTGGGCATTGAGCAAATAACACCAGCTCAGCTCCAAAAGACAGTGGTTGCTTGGAACAGCAAGAATCCTGGAAAAATACATCTGCAATTCCCAAGAATTTGACTAGATCACAAATTGCAGAACACCACCCACCAGTCAAATAGCTGATGGTTGCTGCTGTTAATAATAATAATAATAATAATAATAATAATAATAATAATAATATGCTGTCAAGGTTCATCTGACGACATCATGCTTCTGGAGCCAGTCCGTTGTCTTATTTCTCCCTCCCAAAGACTAATAATAAACCAAAGAGAGGTCACAGTAATAAACGAATAGCCAAAGAACAAAATATTGTGATGTAGAAACTTGTATAATAGAAAACCTGTTACTGAATTATATGTCTCTTGTGTATTTCTAATTAGAGCTTGCTTAGGATTTATTCAGAAATACACACGAGAGACATGTTCTTCAGGAATAGTTTCTTTATTGTATAAATGTCTAGATCACAGTATTTTGTTCTTTGGCTATTTTTTTTTTCCCCTGCAGCAGGCAACAGGAGCTGGGGGCAGAGGATACCCACCCCGACCAGGGGCTTGGCAGCACTGGTTGACATCCATCAATAAAGGATGTGATAATGTTTTTGTACTTCTGAGGGGTCTAGAGCAGGGGTGTAAGACATATGGCCCGAGGCCTGAATCAGGCTCCCGGAGGGCTCCTATCAGCCCCCGCCCCCCCCAGCAACTGGCTCTTGTCTGCTTCCTTCTCCTCCTCCCTTGCTTCCTTTTGCATCTCAGCTTGCTTTGCCAGGCTCTCTCAATCGCACAGCAGAGCTACTGAGCCAAGCCTCTTTTCCTTCCATGGGCTGAGGCTCCTCCCCCTCCTGGTCCCCTGGGGAGGGAGAGAAAGAGCCAGAGCTTCCTTTGCCCAGTTCCCTGGATCCCATAGGAGAGATACAAAGAAAGCACATTTAAGACCAACAAGCTCTAATGTTCAAATGTTTTTAAGCATGTTTTGTTTTAAGGTTTTTTTTAAAAAAAGTTGCATTTATCTGTGGCCAGACAAGATCTCATTTAAGTCAGATCCGGCCCTCATAAATTCGACACCCCTGGTCTAGAGGAAAGGGCCCACACAGCTACTTTGAGAGACAAGGGTGCATCGCCATCTCCATATTTGGTGACGACCCTTATGGGAGAGAGACTAAAGATGGAACTTCATCATTCTCTTTAACTCATTTGTACCTTGCCTTTCTCCCCAGCGGGGACACAAAGTAGCTTACAAAGAGAGCCAGTTTGGCGTAGTGGTTAAGCGTGCAGACTCTTATGTGGGAGAACTGGGTTTGATTCCCCACTCCTCCACTTGCACCTGCTGGAATTGCCTTGGGTTAGCCCTAGCTCTTGTAGGAGTTGTCCTTGAAAGGGCAGCTGCTGTGAGAGTCCTCTCAGCCCCACCCACCTCACAGGGTGTCTGTTTTGGGGGAGGAAGGGAAAGGAGATTGTGAGCCGCTCTGAGACTCTGAGTGGAGGGCGGAATATAAATCCAATGTCGTCGTCGTCTTCTTACATCGTTCTACTCTCTCCATTTTATCCTCACAACAACCCTGTGAGCAGCACATGGTGCCCTAGGCAGACTGGTGACCTGCCGCCCCTCTCCACAGTGCCCCCCATGCCTCCCCCTGCAGTGCCATGCCCCTCCCTCATCCTCTTTCCCTTCTCCACCCCAGGTCTATTTCAATGCCCGGAAGGTGATCGAGCGGCTCTCCTGGGCTGTCTAAAGGTACCCCCCGGTCAGCTGATCAGCAGGTAAAACCATGCTGTGCCCTCACTCAACGCCCAGGCAGGCCAGCAGCAGCATGAATGAACCTTGTCCCAAAAGGGCACCGCCGCTGCTCCCTCCTCCCCACTTCCTTTCCATCCAGGAAGTGGGGAGGAGGGAGCAGCGGTGGCACCTTTTCGGGACGCGGTTTGTTCATGCTGCTACAGGCCTGCTCAGGCGCTGAGTGAGAGTGCAGCGCGGTTTTATCTGACGATCAGCTGATCAGCAGGGGGGGTGCCTTTAGACAGCCCGGGAGTGGCACTCAATTGCCCTTCCGGGCATTGAAATAGACCTGGGGTGGGGAAGGGAGGGAGGGAGGAGGAGGCTGGGGAGCAGACAAACTAAGCATTTGCCTCGAGGGGAGGGCGGGAAGGCTGAATTCGGTGACCCCTCCCTGCCAGCGCCCTAGGCAACCGCCTAGTTTGCCTAGTGGGCAAGCCAGCCCTGCCTGTGAGGTAGTTTAGGGAGAGAGTGAGTGCCTGGCCCAAGGTCACCCGGCAAGCTTCCAGGGCACAAGTGGGGATTCGAACCTGGGTCTTCCAGGTACTAGTCAGGCACTCCTAACCATTACACCACATTGACTCCATGTTAGCATCTGTGCAGTACAGACATATGCTAAGCATTTTTGGCAGGGTGTACTTTTTCTTAAGAAATATGTATTACAGCAGAGAACAAAACAGGCAAAGGTAATCATCCTACTAAGGCAAAGACTCCCAGAAAGAAAACAGATTTCAGACTTCTCATCTCAAAATGTGACCTTTGCTGAATAGAAGGTCCCCTTCCGGTTGTTGCCCGATTATATATCCCCCCAAAAAGAGGAGGGAAGCATCCTTTTCTAAGTTCCTTTTTGCGTTCTGTAGAATTCAGTAATAGCCGTCCATGGACATTCAGGTTGGAGTTCAATTCATTACAACCGGGGATGGAATTCTAGGAGGAGCTCCTTTGCATATTAGGCCACACACCCCTGATGTAGCCAATCCTCCCAGAGCTTTCAAAAAAGAGACTTGTGAGCTCTTGGAGGATTGGCTACATCAGTGGGAGTGGCCTAATATGCAAAGGAGCTCCTGCTAGAATTCCACCCCTGATTACAACCATAGGAAACCATTTTGCATTCCAGCACCCACTTCTGGCCCATAGGATCATTCATCATCTCCAGGGTTGCTGCCTCCAGGTGGTGGCTGGAGATTTCTGCTATTACAATTAATCTCTGGGCAACAGAGATCAGTTCACCCAGAGGTCGAATTCTAGCAGGGGCTCCTTTGCATATTAGGCACACCCCCTGATGTAGCCAATCCTCCAAGAGCTTACAAGGTTCTTTTTTTCTAAGCGCTTGGAGGATTGGCTGAATCGGGGAGTGTGGCCTAATGTGCAAAGAAGCTCCTACTAGAATTCCACCCCTGAATTCACCGGTGTCATGAGCCCTGACGAGGAGGAGCTGGAAGGGTTAACAGACCTGGAAGAGTTGCCAGCTGGTTCCTCAGCTGAACAAACAACAACTGGCCCATCAATCACTCTCCAGGCACCAGTGTCAGCTGTTGACGATCAATCTCCTCCAAGCTCTCCTCCTCCCATCTCAAGTGTTCAAAGCAGGCTCCGGAAAGAACTTTCAGAGTGAAGACATGAGGCACGCCGATGCTTCAGATTTCTCAGCCCTGAGTTCTAGCAGAGTCACTGCCACTCAGGAAGCAGGCTTGCATCCACGTTCCTTCCTGATCCTGACCTGCTTGATTTCCTCAGCACCCTGACCTTTTGGCTTTTGGACATTGACTTCTGATTCCGGTTTGTGATTCTGCATTGGTGACTTGGCTCCTGCTTGACTTCCTGGACTTTGACCTTGGACTGGCTTTGAACTCCTGCCTGCCTGCCTGCACCCTGAGAACGTGACAGATTGCTTCCACCCACACACACACTCCACAAGATGGATGAGGAGGCAAGCAGAGGCTCTGAGCAGCTTGCAGCCTTGCTCACTCAGGTACAGCACCTCACTCAAATGGTGGCTCACCTGCAACAGCAGCAGCAAGTCACTGTCGCTGCCCCACCCAAGTGCCCGGTGCTTCCCCGAGAGAAGTTCTCTGGGAAGGTGGAGTTTCCTGCATTCCTGGCACAGTGCAAACTGTATATTGAACTACGTGTCAGAAACTTCCCCAATGGCAAGACCAAGATATGCTTCACTGTCAGCCTCTTAAAGGGGCAAGCAGCTAAATGGGCTATCCCCTTGCTTCTAGCCCCATCACCCCTGCTGACCAACTACCAGGGCTTTCTGGATCATATGGCGGTAGCTTTTGCTAACCCCTAGCAAGCAGCCACCGCCAATCGGAAGATCCAGACCCTGAAGCAGGGTAGAGACTTGGTTTCCCAGTACTCCACTGAGTCCAAGCTTCTGGCCCAAGACCTGGCCTGGAATGAGGCTGTCCTCATGGACCAGTATATGGAGGAGCTGGCTGACGAAGTCCTTGATGGGCTGCCACGAGTAGACCGACTGGCCACGCTGCAAGGCCTAATCACTCTGTGTCTCGATGGCCGCCTGGAAAGCCGCCATCAAGCGCGAAACAGCACCCGTCCCTCTAAGCTGCCCCGTCACCTAGCAACAATGACAACCTCAATGCACACCAGTCCCGAGACTGATGACCCCAAGCCCATGCAACTCAGGGCTGCACGGCCGCAGCTCACCCTCGAGGAAAAAGCACGGCGCCACTCACAGAATCTCTGCCTGTACTGTGGAGGGGCGGGGCATCCAGCCCAGTACCGTGCCACCGCCGCCAGTAAAAGACCAGCCCCAAGTCTGAGTGGACCCCCCGACTTGGGGCACCTAGTCGGGTCCCCTGAACCCTACGTTACCGGCTAGGGCCCGTTCCTTGTACCAGTCACACTCAGCTTGCTGGACGGGCGCTGGCTGTTTGTCTATGCCATGGTCGACTCCAGGGCCGCCCACTGCTTCATCGACGTGGCCTTTGTGAAGCAACACCAGATCCTGGTGCAGGACAAAGACACCCCAATCCTGGTCGAAGCCATTGACAGGCGTCTCCTCCGCTCCAGTCCGGTGACCCAGGAGACCCGACCGGTCATGCTCCGGATCCAACACCATCACAAGCAAGTACAATTCGATGTTGCTCGCATGCCCCGCTTTACCCTCATTCTGAACATATGAAGCTGCCTTATACCGAATTAGACCCTCCGTCCATCAAAGTCAGTATTGTCTACTCAGACTGGCAGCGGCTCTCCAGGATCTTAAGCTGAGGTTTTTCACGCCTACTTGCCTGAACCCTTTTTAGGTGGAGATGCCAGGGATTGAACCTGGGACCTTCTGCTTACCAAGCAGATGCTCTACCACTGAGCCACCGTCCCTCCCCTGCTCTCCAGCGTCTCAAGCTGAGGTTTTTCACACCTATTTGCCTGGACCCTTTTAGTTGGAGATGCCAGGGATTGAACCTGGGACCTTCTGCTTACCAAGCAGATGCTCTACCACTGAGCCATCCTCTGTCCCCACAACTCTCCTGGGACCCTCCTGGCTCATAAAGCAGAACCCCCTCATGGACTGGGCACAGGAAAAGCTGAGCTTCAAGGATCCTTGTCCTCACCAGGCCCAGTCGGCCACCCTGGCAGCTGCCGCCCCAGCTGCTGGTCCTCTGCTTCCCCCGGCCTACACAGACTTTGCCAATGTCTTTGAGGAAAAGGGGGCCGACCAGCTCCCACCACACTGGCCTTATGACTGCGCCATCAATTTGGTACTAGGGGCACTCCTGCCCATGGGGCGGCTCTACCCCATGTCCAAACCGGAGCTAGCAGCCCTGCGGGACTTCCTCACCAAAAATCTGGAACGGGGCTTCATCCAGCCATCCACGTCCCCGCTGTCCGCCCCTGTTCTCTTTGTCAAGAAGAAAGGCGGCAAGCTTTGGCCCTGCAATGACTACCGGGCCCAAACAAAAGCACCGTCAGGACCGCTACCCTTTGCCACTGATCCCAAAACTACTGGATTGCCTTAAGGGAGCCCAGGTCTATACCAAGCTGGACCTCCAGGGCACGTACAACTTGGTGCGGATCTGCGCAGGAGACGAATGGAAGACGGCTTTTGGGACCCGCTATGGCCAGTACGAGTATCTCGTGATGCCCTTCGGCCTGACCAACGCCCCCGCTGTCTTCCAAAGGCTGATGAACGACATCTTCCGCGACCTGCTCGACCGCTTTGTGATCATTTATTTAGATAACATTTTGATTTATTCCCAAAGCCCCGCCCAGCATGCAAGGCACATCCACCAGGTCATGCAACGCCTGCACGAGCATGGTCTCTACACCAAGCTAGAGAAGTGTGCCTTCGAATTAACAGCAGTCGAGTTCCTGGACCACATCGTCTCACCCCATGGAACTCAGATGGACCCGAAGAAGGTCAAGGTGGTCCTGACCTGGCAGACGCCACGAAACCGCAAGGACGTACAGCGGTTCCTTGGCTTTTCCAATTATTACCGCCAGTTCATCCCTGCCTATACCAACGTAACCACACCTCTGACCCAGCTCCTCCAGCCCAAAGAGCCATTTCACTGGACTCCAGAGGCAGACCATGCCTTCACCACCCTGAAAACCTGCTTCACCACTGAGCCGCTCCTGCGTTACCCAGACCCACAGCTGCCGTTCACAGTAGAGACCAACGTCTCCAGTGTGGCCCTCGGCGCAGTGCTATGCCAGCGGGAGGACCCCTCCCAGCCACTACAACCTTGCGCATACTACTCGTGGCAGCTGACACCCACAGAGCGCAACTACACCATCTGGGAGCGGGAACTCCTGGCCATCAAGACCGCCTTTGAGGTTTGGAGGCATCACCTTGAAGGGGCCCGCCACCCCGTCCTGGTCCTCACTGACCACCGGAACCTAGAGCATCTACAGACTGCTCGATGCCTCACCCAGCATCAGATCTGGTGATCCTTCTTCTTTTCCCGGTTTGACTTCCGGATTACCTACATCCCGCAGAACCAGAACCGGAAAGCGGACACCCTCTCCCGAAAACTGGAGTACGTTGTGCCTCTAATGGAGGAGACCCCAACTGGGCTCATCCTTGGACCCTCGGTCTTTGCTGCCACCACGACTTGCCCGACCTTGGCTGCAGACATCCAGGCCAGCCAGGCCCAAGACCCCTGGGCTCAGCAACGCCTCCTGGAAGTGCAAGATGGCCCGGCCAGGGACCTCTCTACCCACCAAGGTCTCCTCCTACACCATGGGTGCCTATATGTGCCTTCAGGACCCCTCCGGGCCGACGTGCTCTGCCTGACCCATGACTCCCCTCCTGCAGGGCACTTCAGCCAACACAAAACCCTGCACCTGCTCACGCAGGAGTTCTGGTGGCCTCGAATCTGTGCCGACGTGGCACGCTATGCCGGTTCCTGTGAGATCTGCCAGCGGGCCAAGGATGTACTGGCCAAGCCCCCAGGGCTTTTGCATCCCCTACCCACGCCTGCAGGATCCAGGGACACCGTCTCCCTGGACTTTATCACCGAGCTCCCCAGGTCCAAGGGGCACACTTGCATCCCAGTGATGGTGGACCTCTTCACCAAGATGGTTCATTTTGTTCCACGTCCCAAACCACCCAAGGCTTCTGAAGCAGCCCAGCTCTACCTCCAGCACATATTTCGCCCGCATGGGCTCCCAGAACACTTGATCTCAGACTGAGGCCCCCAGTTCACCTCCCGATTCTGGCAAGCCCTACACTCCAGCTTAGGCACCCAGGTGCATTTGTCCTCAGCGTACCATCCCCAAACGGAAGGGCAGACTGAACGCACCAACGCCACGCTGGAACAATACCTGCGTTGTTACACCAGCTACCAGCAGGATGACTGGGCCGCATTGCTACCCCTGGCCGAGTTTGCCTACAACAACACCGTACATGCATCCATGCAACAGACACCATTTGCTGCCACCTATGGCTACCACCTTCGCTTCTTCCTCGCAGTCCTGCCCCCCACAGCAGTCCCTGCTGCTGATGCGTACCTGCAGGAACTCCGGGCTCTCCAGGACTTGCTCCGAGAGCAACTCCAACAGGCTAAAGAGGCTTACAAGACAGCTGCCGACCAAAAGTGATGTGGGGCCCCCATTGAAGCCCGGGGATCACGTCTGGCTCTCCACCCATTACCTGCATCAGCCTGGCCGGTCTCACAAGCTGAACCCTCGCTTTGCGGGGCCTTACCTGATCATGGACCAAATCAACCCCATTGCTTTCCAGCCACATCCACCCGGTCTTCCACCAGTCCCTCCTTGTTCCTGCTACACCACCGGATCCCATCCGACCACCACCTCCAGTGCCGCCTCCTCCTCTCCTGGTCGATGATGAGAAGGAATACAAGGTCCACCAGTTCCTGAACTCCTGAATCCACTGTGGGGACCTCCAGTACCTCATGGACTGGGAAACCTATGGCCCCGAGGAACATTCATGGGAACCCGTGGACAACCTACACATCCCTGACCTTGTGCAGCAGTTCCACAAGGCCTACCCTGACCAGCTTGGCCCGTCTGTGGGGGGGGGGTCTTGCAGGGGGGGAAAATGTCATGAGCCCTGACGAGGAGGAGCTGGAAGGGTTAACAGACCTGGAAGAGTTGCCAGTCAGTTCCTCAGCTGAACAAACAGTAGCTGGCCCATCAATCACTCTCCAGGCACCAGTGTCAGCTGTTGACGATCAATCTCCTCCAAGCTCTCCTCCTCCCATCTCAAGAGTTCAAAGCAGGCTCCGGAAAGAACTTTCAGAACGAAGACATGAGGCATGCCGATGCTTCAGATCTCTCAGCCCTGAGTTCTAGCAGAGTCACTGCCACCGAGGGAGCAGGCTAACTGAGACTCCCATATAGCTCCCACCAAGACCTGGTAACCTTGTGGAAGCAACAAGTCTATACTCTGGCTTGCATCCACGCTCCTTCCTGATTCCTGATCCTGACCTGCTTGATTTCCTTGGCACCCTGACCTTTTGACTTTTGGACATTGACTTCTGATTCTGGTTTGCGATTCTGCATTGGTGACTTGGCTCCTGCTTGTATTCCTGGGCTTTGACCTTGGACTGGCTTTGGATTCCTGCCTGCCTGTAGCCTGAAAATATGACAACTGGGAGAAAATGGCCACTTTGGAAGGTGGACTCCACTGAAGTCCCTCCCCTCCCCAAACCCTGGCTCCTCAGGGTCTTCCTCCAAATTCTTCATATTTTTCCCAATCCACAGCTGGCAACCCTAACCACGTATCTCATTTCCAATCAAAAAGGATGGTTTAAATGGGACTCTCATAAAAGCAAAAACATGTTTCTGTAGTTGGACTATGGACTTGCATGGCATCCCATTGAAACTGGGTTGCCTATGGCTGCCAAGTTCCCAGGTCAGGCGGGGGTTCCCCTGCCTGGGTGGTTCCCAATCTGCCATCCCACTTTGGGCTGGGGGGGATCCTTCCCCAACATTGCTGGTGTTATGACATCACTCGCAAGTTACGCCATTGCACCGGCGATGTCGCACACTGGCCCCTCTAAGAGCTTCTGGGAAAACTCTATGGTTTTCCTGGACGCTCTAGCAATTTGGTAGAGAAAACTCTATGCTACCATAGAGTTTTCCCTCCCAAATTGCTACAGTGTCTGGGAAAACCATAGAGTTTTCCTGGAAGCTCCTAGAGTGGCCGGCATGCAATGTTGCCAGTGTGATGATGTCACGTGAGTGATGTCATTGCACCCTGCACACTCCACGCTTGCGAAAACAGTCCCCCACTTGGCAAGGGACTTGGCAACCCTAGGTTTGCCCCCTGTCGAAACAGCTACCTATGACTACGGCTCCCTGTGAGTTGCAGCTCAGTTGCAATAACTCGCATTGGCAGTCCAAATTCCCACAGGAAACTGCTTTTGCCTGGGGAGGACAGATTTCACGAAGGGGAGGGACCTTACTGGGGTATAATCCCATAGGCCCACTCCCTGTAGTGGCCATTTTCTCTCAGGGAACTGAAATCAGTTGTGATTCTGGGAAATCTCGAGGCTCCACCTGGGGGCAGAAACCACAGTCACCTAACCTAGGGGTCCCCAAACACCAGGCCGCAGACCGTACCGGTCCATGGCCTCCTAGCAACTGGGCCCTGGAGCAAGACACCTGGCTGGCTTCATGTGGAGGAGGAGTGGGGAATCAGACCCAGTTCTCCAGATTAGAGCCTGCCGCTCGTAACCACTGCACCACAGCTGGCTCTCTGTAGTTTGATTTGCCCTCATGTTTCTAGGAGGAAAAAATATCAAATCTGAAATCAGAAGACAAGCAAAGCCACGTTGATGTCAGCTGGGTCTCCCTTGAACCAGATTTGTGTATGCATTACAGTCATTTTGTCAAATTTGGGCCTCACATCCTCTTCTCCCTCTTGTTTTGTCTCAGGTGCCCAACTCCCGGCTGTGATGGCTCCGGTCATATAACAGGAAATTATGCATCGCATAGAAGGTAAGTGGGACAGGTGGATGGGCGGAATAAGAGGAAACAGACGGAAGCTTTCTGGGGGAGAATTTGAAGTGAGAACGCAGAAGGCTTTGCATGCAGAGAGTCTCCGATTTGATCCCAGGCATCAGTTAACAGGGGTGTCAAACATGCAGTTCGAGGGGCTGAATCAGGCCCCCGGAGGGCTTCTATCAGGCCCCTGAGGAACTAGTCGTCATCTGCTTCCTTCTCCCTCTCTCTTGCTTCCTTCTGCATAACAGCTTGCTTTGCAAGGCTTGCTCAATCACACAGGAGCTACAGAGCAAAGTCTCTATTTTCTCCACTGCCTGAGGCTCCTCCCTTGGGGAGGAAGGGGGGAGGAATAGCTTGCTTTGCCAGGTTCTGTCAATTGCACAGCAGAGCTACTGAGCCAAGCCTCTCTTCCTTCTATTAGCTGAGACTCCTCCCCCCCACCCCAAAATCCCCTGGGGAAGGAAGGAAAGATCCACAGCTTCCTTTGCCCATTCCCTGGATCCCATGGGAGAAATACAAAGAAAGCATCTTTAAGACCAATGAGTGCTAATGTAAAGCATGTTTTTTTTAAAATATATATATATATTTATGTTTGTCTGTGTTCTTTATAAAATGTATATCTCTGCTACCTAATCTTAAATAGGTACACACACGGCCCAGCCCAACATGGCTCAGCCCAACCCAAAATGGCCCATCCCAACAAGGTCTCATTTAGGTTTTTATAATCCGGCTCTCATAACAAATGAGTTCAACACCCCTGAGTTAGTAGGTGATATGAAAGATCTCTGTGGTCAGAGAGGGGAGGCTGGGAAATTTCATCCGCTAGGGTTAAAATTAGCCCTGACCTGGGTAGCTCAGACTAGCCTGATCTCTTCAAAAGTGAAGCAGAGTCAGCCCTGGTTGACATTTGGATGTAGGGTTGCCAAGTCCAATTCAAGAAATATCTTGGGACTTTGGGGGAAGAGCCAGAAGACTTTGGGGATGGGGCCAGGAGACTTTGGGGGTGGAGTTGTGAGCAAGATTGGAACAAGTACAATTGAACTCCAAAGGGAGTTCCGGCCATCACATTGAAAGGGACTGCACACCTTGAAAGGAGAGCCAGTTTGGTGTAGTGGTTAAGTGTGTGGACTCTTATCTGGGAGAACCGGGTTTGATTCCCCACTCCTCCACTTGCACCTGCTGGAATGGCCTTGGGTCAGCCATAGCTCTGGCAGAGGTTGTCCTTGAAAGGGCAGCTGCTGTGAGAGCCCTCTCCATCCCCAACCACCTCACAGGGTGTCTGTTGTGGGGGAGGAAGGGAAAGGAGATTGTGAGCCGCTCTGAGACTCTTCGGAATGGAGGGCAGGATATAAATCCAATATCATCTTCTTCTTTTCAATGCCTTCCCTCCATTAGAAATAATGAAGGATAGGGGCACCTTCTTTGGGGGCTCATAGAACTGACCCCCCTGGTCCAATCATTTTGAAACTTGGAGGGTGTTTTGAGGAAAGGTGTCAGATGCTATGCTGCAAAATTGGTGCCTCTACTTCAAAGAACATCTTCCTCAGAGCCCCAGATACCCACGGACCGATTCCCCATTATTCCCTATGGGAATTGTTCCCAGTAGACATTTCCCTCCCCCCCCCCCCCGCTTTCTAAAGCAGGGGGAGTGCCTCCATACTGGGGAATCCCTTGCCCCCTCCCTCCCTCTCTCACACACATGCACACTTACTGCGTCTGGTTCCTCCACAACTTTACTTGCTCTGAAAACAAAACCAAAACAAACGAAGGGTCTGTGCTCTGACAAAACTGCTGCTGACCCTTCCCCATGAGCCGTTTCGTGTTTCCTGCTTCCTGCTCAATTTTAAAGGCACACATTTTAAAAACGGTCCTGTTTGCAGGTTTCTAAACCTGCCCTCTCCAGCCCCACCCACCTCACAGGGTGTCTGTTGTGGGGGAGGAAGGTAAAGGAGATTGTAAGCCGCTCTGAGACTCTTCGGAGTGGAGGGCGGGATATAAATCCAATATCTTCATCTACCTCACAGGGTGTCCGTTGTGGGAGAGGAAGGGAAAGGAGATTGTGAGCCGCTCTGAGACTCTTCGGAGTGGAGGGCGGGATATAAATCCAATATCTTCATCTACCTCACAGGGTGTCCGTTGTGGGAGAGGAAGGGAAAGGAGATTGTGAGCCGCTCTGAGACTCTGCGGAGTGGAGGGCGGGATATAAATCCAATATCTTCATCTACCTCACAGGGTGTCTGTTGTGGGGGAGGAAGGTAAAGGAGATTGTGAGCCGCTCTGAGACTCTTCCGAGTGGAGGGCGGGATATAAATCCAATATCTTCATCTACCTCACAGGGTGTCTGTTGTGGGGGAGGAAGGTAAAGGAGATTGTGAGCCGCTCTGAGACTCTTCGGAGTGGAGGGCGAGATATAAATCCAACATCTTCATCTACCTCACAGGGTGTTTGTTGTGGGGAGGAAGGTTAAGGAGATTGTGAGCCATTCTGAGACTCTTCGGAGTGGAGGGCGGGATATAAATCCAATATCTTCATCTACCTCACAGGGTGTCTGTTGTGGGGGGGGGGGGAGGAAAAGGAGATTGTGAGCCGCTCTGAGATTCTTCGGAGGGGAGGACGGGATATAAATCCAATATCTTCATCTACCTCACAGGGTGTCTGTTGTGGGGGAGGAAGGTAAAGGAGATTGTGAGCCACTCTGAGACTCTTCGGAGTGGAGGGCGGAATATAAATTTAATATCATCATCTTCTTCTTCTTCTTCTAGAGGTACATGGTGACTGTGGGGGCGGGGCTTCCCCCCGCTGGCTAATTGGCTGGGGGCGAGGGGAAGCCCGTAAAACCGGGGGATCCCCCGCTGGGACCTGGGAATTGAGAAGCCTATTTGGATGGGAGACTCCCAAGGAAGTCGAGGGTTGGGACGTAGAGGCATGCAATGGCAAACCCCCACTGAATGTCTCTTGCCTTGAAAACCCCATAGGTTCAATATAAGTCGGCTTTGACTTGTTGGCAAAAGGGGGGAGAGTAAAATTGGGGAATAGTACAGTAGCCAAATCTCATCGGATCACGCAACTGAGGCAGGGTCGGCGCTTGGAAGAGAACCACCAAGGAAGGCTCTGCAGAGGAAGGCAATGGCCAATCACCTTTGCTTCTCTCTTGCCCTGAAAGCCCCTTGCTGGGGTCACCGTAAGTCTTGGAAGAGAATCACCAAGGAAGACTTTATAGAGGAAGGCAGTGGCCTTGAAAGCCCCTTGCCAGGATCCCCATAAGTCAGAAGCTAATCAGGGTCATCGCTTGGAAGGGAAGCCACGAAAGAAAACTCTGCAGAGGAAGGCAATGGCTAATCACCTCTGCTTCTCACTTGCCTTGAAAGCCCCTTGCTCATGGGTGGCTAACCACATGTGGCTCTTTCACACCTATTGTGTGGCTCTCAAAGCTCCACCACCCCACTGGCCAGCTTGGAGAAGGCATTTCTCTCTTTAAATCACTTCACCAAGCCAAGCCAGCTGGCAGCTTGGAGAATGCATTTAAAGTTAAAGCTTTCTTTCCACCTCTCACACCCTCACCCCATCTATTTTCCTTCCTTCCTTCCTTCCTTCCTTCCTTCCTTCCTTCCTTCCTTCCTTCCTTCCTTCCTTCCTTCCTTCCTTCCTTCCTTCCTTCCTTCCTTCCTGCTCTCAAACATCTGACATTCATCTCTTGTGGTCTCAAACATCTGACATTTATTCTGTGTGGCTCTTTCGTTAAGCAAGTTTGGCCACCCCTGCCCTTTCTAATGGTACTTGTGTACGTAGGTAGGGTTAAAATTGGATCTAGATAGAAAGCTCTCCCCGTTTCTCACCAGAATCCAACTATGGGACACCAAAAGTGGGTGGAGACTCAGATATATCCTGCCCCCCACTTCCACTGCTTGTGGAATTTTGTATTGTGGAAGAGCTCCACCCGAGACCCTGGAGAGCAGCAGCCCCCTAGAGCAGACAATACTGACCTTGCTGGACTAATGGTCTGTAGAAAGCAGGGTCATGTGCACAGAATAGGCAATGTTTTAAACCTAGGAATGGAAATTTCCTAGGCTCCCTCTCTGACCCAATCAGACTATTGCCTAAATTAGTGAATATAATATTTCTACCATCTTTGCTCCACCCAGTTTGCCTTGAGCCCTTGGGATGTGTGTGTAAAGTACAGTCAAGTCACAGCAAACTTACGGTGACTCTGTAGAGTTTTCAAGGCAAGAGCTGTTCAGAGGTGGTTTGCCATTAGAACATAAGAGAAGCCATGTTGGATCAGGCCAATGGCCCATCCAGCCCAACATTCTGTGTCATACAGTGGCCAAAAAACCCAGGTGCCATAAGGAGCTCCACCAGTGGGTCCAGGACACTAGAAGCCCTCCCACTGTTGCCCCACCCCGAAAGCATCAAGAAAACAGAGCATCACTGCCCCAGACAGAGTTCCAACAATATGCTGTGGCTAATAGCCACTGATGCCCCTGTATAAATCTATGGTGTAGCCTCATTTGGAGTACTGTGTACAATTCTGGTCACCACATCTCAAGAAAGTTATTACAGCATTGGAAAAAGTCCAGAAAAGGGCAACTAGAATGATTAAAGGCTTGGAACACTTTCCCTATAAAGAAAGGTTAAAACGCTTGGGGCTCTTTAGCTTGGAGAAACGTCGACTGAGGAGTGACATGATAGAGGCTTACAAGATTATGCTTGGGCTAGAGAAGGTGGAGAAAGAAGTACTTTTCTCCCTTTCTCACAATACGAGAACATGTGGACATTCAGTGAAATTGCTGAGCAGTCAGGTTAGAACTGATAAAAGAAAGTACTTCTTCACCCAAAGGATGATTAACACATGGAATTCACTGCCACAGGAGGTGGTGGCAGCTACATGCATAGCCAGCTTCAAGAGGGGATTAGATAAACATATGGAGCAAAGGTCCATCAGTGGCTATTAGCCACAGCATACTGATGGAACACTCTGTCTTGGGCAGTGATGCTCTGTATTCTTGGTGCTTGGGGGGGTGGGGGCAAATTGGGAAGGCTTCTAGTGTCCTGGTCCCACTGGTGGACCTCCTGATGGTGCCTGGTTTTTTGGCTGCTGTGTGACACAGAGTGTTGGACTGGATGGGCCATTGGCCTGATCCAACATGGCTTCTCTTATGTTCTTATGGACCTCTGCTCCATGTTTATCCAATCCCTTCTTGAAGCTGTCTGTGCTTGCAGCTGCTACCACCTCCAGTGGCAGTGAATTCCATGTTTACTGCCTGCATCATGACCGTAGTATTCCTTGGTGGTCTCCCATCCAAATACTAACCAGGTCCAACCTACTTAGATTCTGAGATCTGACAACATCAGCCCAGCCCGGGATCAGAGACGCCATTTGCTAACATACAGAGAAACAGCCAAGTTTCTCAGAAATGTAATTTAATTTCATTCCAGACTCACAGGGATTTCTACTTCATTTTCACGGTACAGTGGAGAAATTGCTAAGTGTTCACGAACTCTAGCAACAAGTATGCTTCCCTTTCATCTCTTTAATCTGATTTCTTTCTTTCAAAAAGTTCCCAGAATCAGATTAGAAGCTCTTTCCTCAGCAGAATAAAAGGCAAAAAAGGGTCAGATTTTTAGCTGACGCAAAATTCCTGTTAATAACATCACCTATTTATGACTCCTATTATCTTTTTCCACCCGAACATTAATGGGAAACTCGCCGTCTCCCGTTTGAACAGCTCCATTAGCAGCAGCCGTCTGCTCATGAGTATCTTCTTATCTCGCCGCTCTTAATTGCTCTCCATCTCCCCCACAAAATGAACCTGCTTTCCCCACCCACCCTCCATTTTTCCTTCATAGTTTTCACCGCCACTTTCCACCTTTGTTAACCAGAACAGTACGGCTAAAATCAAAATACAGGCAGGGAAATCAAGGAGCAAAATTGCTCCTTTTAACTGTCGGGAAATCAGATGTTCAGCTGAGGGGAGGAACGTTTGGCGGGAAATTAATGTGAGGAGGGAAGACAATTTTCCCCTCATGAGGTAGCCTAAAAAGCAAATCTCAGCTTTGGCACCGGCAACTGTAAATTGGAGATAATAATACAGGCCTAGCTGTCAGGGTCACTGTTACGTAAAGCACTTTGAATGTTCAAGGAAAGTGGCCGTCGAAATGCTGAGGGAGTAGAGAGTGAAAGAGGAGTGATAGAACTTAGAAGGCAGAGAGAAATGACAAAAAATATTAGGCCCAACATACCGAAGTCTTTCCTACTGGCCTTCATGACACTGCAAGGAATTTAATCCCTTCATTCTGAAAGTCCCAGAGGTAGGATTGCCAACCTCCAGGTGTGGCCTGGAGATCTGGAGTTATAGTTGATTTCCCCCAAAATGAGAGAGATCAGTTCCCCTGGAGAAAATGGCTACTTTAGAAGGTGGACTTTATTTATTTATTTTAGTAAACTTCTATTCCACCCATTCCCCGTAGGGCTCAGTGCAACATATAATAAAACAATAAAATACAATAAAAATAAACAGACAACTCAACAGCACTCAGATTACCATGACATCACATATTGCCCAGCCTAGCCATCTCACATCATGATATCTCATAGGGATGGCAGTTTTTATTCCAGTTCCTAGCACAGATGACAGTGCTGGCCGAGGAGGCCAACCAAGTCAAGAATAGACGCCCGCAGTCTCAACTAAAAGCCTGGCGGAACAGCTCCGTTTTACAGGCCCTACGGAAGGCTAATAAGCCAGGTAGGGCCCGGATCTCAATAGGGAGCTGATTCCACCAGATCGGGGCCAGGACTGAAAAAGCCCTGGCCCTAGTTGAGGCGAGGTGGGCATCTCTTGGTCCAGGGATGGCCAACAGGTGTTGGGAGGCCAAACGTAACGACCTCCTGGGCATATATGGAATGAGACGGTCCCACAGGTATGTTGGTCCCAGGCCACGTAAGGCTTTATGGCTTTATACCCCACTGAGGTCCCTTCCTTCCCCAAACCCTGTCCTCCATCTCTGGATCTTGAAGAATTTGTAGACTTGGCACCACTACCATTTGCAAGTTGGAGAGGCAACTCAAAGTTCTTTCGTTAATACCGTATTTGCTGTAGATAGTCTAGATCAGGGATGGCCCAACTTGCTTCATTTAAGAGCCACATAGAATAAATGCCAGATGTTTCAGAGCCTCAATACATGAACATAAGAGGAGGGAGGTAGAGGTAGAAAGAAAGCAGCTTTAAATTTATTCTCCAAGCAGTTGCCAGCCAGTTCCTCTGGATGTCCATCAACAGGGCAGAGAGGCCAAGGCCTTCATAAGAAAGAAGAGCCTTGCTAGATCAGACCAATGGTCCATCCTCTCCAGTATCCTGTCTCACACAGTGGCCAGCCAGTTCCTCTGGATGTCCAACAACAGGGCAGAGTAGTTGGACTATCATTCGAAAGGCTTTCATTAGAAAGAAGAACCTTGTTGGATCAGACCAGTGGTCCCTTTAGTCCAGCATCTTGTCTCACACAGTGGCCAACCAGTTCTTCTGGGGGTCCAACCACAGGGCATAGAGGCCAAGGCCTTCCGAAGAACATCAGAAGAGCCCTGCTGGATCAGACCAGTGAGTGTCCATCTAGTCCAGCATCCTGTCTCACACAGTGGCCAACCAGTTCTTCTGTAGGGCCAACAACAGGGCATAGATGCTGAGGCCTTCATGAGAACATCAGAAGAGTCCTGCTGGATCAGACCAGTGGCCCATCTAGTCCAGCATCCTGTCTCACACAGTGGCCAACCAGTTCTTCTGTAGGGCCAACAACAGGGCATAGAGGCCACGGCCTTCCGAAGAACATCAGAAGAGCCCTGCTGGATCAGATCAGTGGTTCATCTAGTCCAGCCTTCTGTCTCACACAGTGGCCAACCAGTTCCTCTGGGGGGTCCAACTACAGGGCATAGAGGCCAAGGTCTTCCCTGGTTGTTGCCTCCTGTTACTACTGTTCAGAGGGCTTGGAGAGGAAGACTATAAGTTCTCTGTTCCAGCCTGAGATTTCAGTGCATCCGCATATAACTTGTCAGTGCTAACTGCTAATGCTGGCACTGGATTGGGTTGGTGCACATTAGAGGACAAAACCAGGATTGCATTGGTGAACCAAGAGAAGAAGTACTAAATGAGTGGACCTGTCAGTCATTTTGGTAGTGGTGGTAAGTGCCATCAAATCACAGCCAACATATGGTGGATCTTTAGAGTTGTCAAGGCAAGAGACGAACGAAGGTGGGTTGCTGTCGCCTGCCTCTACATAGCAACCTTGAAATAACTGGGTAGTCTCCCATCCAAATAGAAGAAGAATTGCAGATTTATACCTCGCCCTTCTCTCGGAATCAGAGACTCAGAGCTCCTTACAATCTCCTATATCTTCTCCCCCCACAACAGACACCCTGTGAGGCGGGTGGAGCTGAGAGGGCTCTCACAGAAAAGGGCAACTAGAATGATGAAAGGTTTGGAACACTTTCCCTATGAAGAAAGGTTAAAACACCTGGGGCTCTTTCGCTTGGAGAAACATCGACTGTGGGGTGACATGATAGAGGTTTACAAGGTTATGCATGGGATGGAGAAAGTAGAGAAAGAAGTCCTTTTCTCCCTTTCTCACAATACAAGAACTCGGGGCATTCAATGAAATTGCTGAGCAGTCGGTTTAGAATGGATAAAAGGAAGTACTTCTTCACTCAAAGGGTGATTTAACATGTGGAATTCACTGCCACAGGAGGAGGTGGTGGCTACAAGCAAAGCCAGCTTCAAGAGGGGATTGGATAAACATATGGAGCAGAGGTCCATCAGCGGCTATTAGCCACGGTATTTTATTGGAACTGTCTGGGGCAGTGATGCTCTGTATTCTTGGTGCTTGGCGGGGGGGCAAAGCAGAAGCCCCCACTTGTGAACTTGGGGGGTTTTTGGCCACTGTGTGGGCTGGATGGGCCATTGGCCTGATCCAGCATGGCTTCTCTTATGTTCTTTTTGTTATGTTCTTATGCCCTTTCAAGGACAACCTTTGCCAGAGCTATGGTTAACCCAAGGCCATTCCAGCAGGTGCAAGTGGAGGAGTGGGGAACCAAACCTGGTTCTCCTAGATAAGAGTCCGCACACTTCACCACTACACCAAATTGACTCTCAGGGCTGACCCTGCTTAGCTTTTGAGATCTATTGAGATTGGCTAGCTAGCCAGATCAGGGCACGATTATTGTAATGGTCTTTATTTCTATGACCTAGCCCTTCAGCATCCCCAAGGCATTTTTTTTTTGAGCAGAAATGCACAGGAACACCACTCCGGCTGGCTTGCTGTCAGGGGGTGTGGCCTGATATGCAAATGAGTTCCTGCTGGGCTCTTTTTACAAAAAAAAAGCCCTGAGCATCCCCCTTCAAACTTCATTAATTCATTGGATTGCCATAATTTGAAGGAACTTAACACAGAGACACAAGATTTGAGGAAAAGGCGTGTTATCCTTTTATATATCCAGGGCTTTTTTTGGTAGCAGGAACTCCTTTGCATCTTAGGCCACACCCCACTGATGTAGCCAATCCCCCAAGGCCTACTGTAAGCTCCAGGAGGATTGGATACATCAGAGCGATTCCTCAGTGGAACAGGCTTCCTCCTTGGGAGGTGGTGGGCTCTCCTTCCTTGGAGGTTTTTCAGCAGAGGCTAGATGGCTATCTGACAGCGATGAAGATCCTTTGAATTTGGGGTAGGTATTTGTGGATTTTCAGCACTGTGCAAGGGGTTGGAATAGATGACCCTGGAGGTCCCTTCCAACTCTATGATTCCATGATTCTATCAGAGGGGTGTGGCAAAGGAGTTCCTGCTACAAAAAAAAGCCCTGGATATACCCATGCAAGAGTGTTCCCTACCCTCACATTTTTTAGGTAAAAGGTAACCTATGCAATCAAAGGAAAATGATGCTCAGAAGCAGGTCAGACGCTGCCAGATGTGCAAATAAGATGATTCCCACTTTGTTCTTCTTCTTTTTTGCAGTTTGTCAGGCTGCCCTCGTGCCAAGAAAAGCGGGATCAAGATCACCCCCACCAAGGATGACAAAGAGGACCCGGAGCTGATGAAGTAAGTGGGCTTGAATGTCTCTGAGCAGGTCTTCTAAACGAAGGTACGGCACGCTTTTTAGCTGTAGCTGTAGTTGTAGAAGAAAATTCGAGTCTAGGAGCGACCTTGAAGACCATCAGAAAACATCCAGAGTATAAGCTTTCCTGAGTCAAAGCTCACTTCATCAGATACAAATGAGGATGAACTCCATCAGCCCTTAATCCAGGTAAGAAAGTTTGATGGATGTTACAAAGAAGGGATGGAGTCAGGATGCAGAGGTAAATAAACATTGATGTGTGGCAGGGTTGTCAAGCATGCGGCCCAAGGGCCAGCCCGGAGGGTTCCTAGCAGGCCCACAAGCGAGTCTGCTTCCTTCTCTCTCTCTTTTGCTGCTTTCTGTTTCACAGCTTGCTTTGCCAGGCTTGCTCAATCACTCAGGAGCTACAGAGCAAAGCCTCTATTTTCTCCATTGGTTGAGGTTCCTCCCTTGGGAAGGAAGGTGGGGAGGGAGAGCTTGCCAGGCTCTCTCAATCGCACAGCAGAACCACTGAGCCAAGTCTCTTTTTCTTCTATTGGCTGAGGCTCCTCCCCCTCCTCATCCCCTGGGGAGGGAAAGAGCCAGAGTTTCCTTTGCCCAGTTCCCTCAATCACATGGGAGAGATACAAAATCTTTAATTGTGTTTGTCTGTGTCCTTTATAAAGTTTATATCTCTGGTACCTGGCTGGCATTACATTTTATCACGCACTTGGCCCAGCTCGACAAGGTCTCATTTATGTCAGATGCAGCCTCATAACAAATGAGTTTGACACCCTGGTATGGCATGTTAGACTTGATTCGTGTATGGCTTGATTGATGTATGGCATAGATCCAGGTGGGCAGCCTTTTTTGGTCTGAAGCAGTGGAACAAAGCAGGAGTCAAGACCAGCAAAATTTTATTCAGAATGTAAGCTTTTTAAACACACTTCATCAGACAATAGTATGGAGCAGCAAGCAGTCCTGGAGAGCCAGTTTGGTTTAGTGGTTAAGTGTGCGGACTCTTATCTGGGAGAACCGGGTTTGATTCCCCACTCCTCCACTTGCACCTGCTGGAATGGCCTTGGGTCAGCCATAGCTCTGGCAGAGGTCGTCCTTGAAAGGGCAGCTGCTGTGAGAGCCCTCTCCAGCCCCACCCACCTCACAGGGTGTCTGTTGTGGGGGAGGAAGGGAAAGGAGATTGTGAGCCGCTCTGAGACTCTTCGGAGTGGAGGGCGGGATATAAATCCAATATCTTCATCTACCTCACAGGGTGTCTGTTGTGGGGGAGGAAGGTAAAGGAGATTGTGAGCCGCTCTGAGACTCTTCGGAGTGGAGGGCGGGATATAAACCCAATATCTTCATCTACCTCACAGGGTGTCTGTTGTGGGGGAGGAAGGGGAAGGAGATTGTGAGCCGCTCTGAGACTCTTCGGAGTGGAGGGCGGGATATAAATCCAATATCTTCTTCTTCTTCTTCTAAATATAGAGAAAGTGGGCAGTGAGCTTGTATGCAGCCATGGAAATGTTTTTTAGCAGATTAAAAGAATCACAAGTTGGGTCTGATGTTTGTTAGTTAGTGTTAACTGGGCTGAAACAACAACGAAGGGTAATATGAAGCAGGTTGATGTCCATGTACTAAACCTATTAAGTATCCTGGGTGTGAAGTGCAATAAATGAGAGCCTGTTGTAACGTTTTTGTTGTCCAGTCTTTGGGTTAAAATGAGGGCATAGGTTTCTCAGAGGTTTGATTTAAACATGTAACACACATATAATTGTCATTCTCGTTTGCCATTAGAAAAAAGAATACATTAAAATATAGTGGAAGAGGAGTTAGTATATGTAATTAGATAAACAGCCAGTATCCCTATTTGAGTATGTCAGTACAAAAAACATTATTCCAGTACACTATTCTAAAAGAGAAATACATTGGAATGCTGTGGATATATAGCTATACTTGGTGAAAGTGGTGTTAGTATATGTAACGAGATAAAAAAAACCAATATCCCTGTTCAGTCCTGGGGAGGTGTTTGTTCCAAGTTTCATAATAATTTGTAATTCAGCAGTTTCCCTCTCCATTCTGTTCTTGAAGTTCCTTTGCAGCAAAACAGCAACTTTGAGGTCACCCGTTGAATGTTCTGGAAGGTTAAAATGTTCTCCTATGGGTTTGGGTGAGCAGGAGTATGAACTTGAAATGAGAAGGCCGATCTCTTCAACAAAGAATAAATGGACATAAGTCTGGCATTCCAAAGCACAATGTTCAAAAAAACATTAGGGGAAATTTTAATCTTCCAGGGCATTCAGTTGCTGACCTCGGAGTAGCAGTTTTCGGTGCTCGCTTCAGCAGCACATATACTAAAATTAGGGTCGCAGTTTTCTTACAAAAGAATTTCAAAAGGAGATTAGAGAGAGAGAGACTGATGAATTGTAACAGATACTGAAGCTCAAGGCACCAAATCCTCCAGGACTGAATCAAGACCTAGGCTTCCTGTCTCATTACCAATGCTGATTTCTCCACACCTACCCCTCTGCATATCACACATATATGTGCTCACTTCAGCTGCACATATACTAAAATTAGAGTCGCAGTTTTCTTACAAAAGAATTTCAAAAGGAGATTAGAGAGAGAGACTGATGAATTGTAACTGATACTGAAGCTTAAGGTGCCAAATCCTCCGGGACTGAATCAAGACCTAGGCTTCCTGTCTCATTACCAATGCTGATTTCTCCACACCTACCCCTCTGCATATACCCCTCAGGCATCCAATCACGCCTGCTGTTGTCATTTGCCTGCTATCTGAAATCACTCCTGTCTCTAAGATATAAGGACAGACAGGCTCATTCTAGCTATATCTGAATAAGTAAGCTGTGACTCACAAAAGCTCAACCCCTGCCATAAATTTTGTTAGTCTTCAAGGTTCTGCTGGACGCTTGCTCTTTTCTACAGCTACAAATAGACTAACATGGCTACCCATTTTTATCTATCGATATGCACCTTGCTTGCTTGCTGCCAATCTTGAGGGGATACACCAGATGATTGCTGGACATGAAAACTTCCCTTTAGGGTTCATGTTCTTTTCACCCTGGCTCATCATTTCCACTCCAGTTTGGTGTAGTGGTTAAGTGCGCTGACTCTTATCTGGGAGAATCAGGTTTGATTCCCCACCCCTTCACTTGCAACTGCTGGAATAGCCTTGGGTCAGCCATAGCTCTCGCAGAGCTGTCCTTGAAAGGGCAGTTTCTGTCAGAGCTCTCTCAGCCCCACCTACCTCACAGGGTGTCTGTTGTGGGGGAGGAAGGTAAAGGAGATTGTAGGTCACTCTGAGATTCAGATTGAGGGGCAGGGTATAAATCCAATATCCTCTTCTTCTCCTCCTCTCCTCCTGCTTTTTCTGATTTCCCATCCTTTGCAACCTGTGCCTTAAAAAAAACGAAAGCCAGCAAGCGAGGGTGCAAAAATTCCTCACACCCGGGCGTCTGCTGTAAACAGCGATGCTTTAAGCGATCCAAAGGTCTTTGTAAGAACCAGATGACATTTGGAGCCATCTGCTCCATATTTTTTTTTTCTTCCATCCACAGGAAGGAGAGCATTTGTGTTAAATGAGCTGTAGCGCAATTAGCAAGAATAAGCAGAGTTTATTAAAAATTGAGCAACCAGAAATTAAAAATCTGCAGGGGGAGAAAAAATATAAAAGATCTTCAGTTTGGACTCTCGTTTCTGAGTTGTTTGGCAGGGTAAGGGGGGATTGGATGGCATCGTCCGTAATACCGTACCTCTGACTGGGGGCTGCTAAGAGTAAAGTGGGAATGGAAACCGGTCACGCTGCCAACATTAAGTGCTGCGTTGTGCAGTTTATGGCCCATTAGCACGGTTGGCAGGGCCGTTCCCATTCCTTCCTCCGCACTGGCTTCCTCTGCCTTTCGTTTCATGAGAATTAAGGCAGGATCGATGCAGCTCGTAGATGTGTCGGCTAGTTCTTGGGGTGGCTGGTTTTTGGTTTACAAAAAAATAAATCCTGAGCGAGGCAGGGAGCAGAACCAAAGTGGAATTTGCTGGATTGAAGGTAGAGCTGGAGGGGGGAGAGAATGAGTCTGAGAAAGAGGCAGGAGGGCGTCCGGTGGCTTGGTGTGGAGCTAAGGTGGAATCTGGTACGTGGGGTTACCAACCTACAGATGGGATTTGGAAATCTCCAGGGCTTTTTTTTTTGTACCAGGAACTCCTTTGCGTATTAGGCCACACACCTGAGATGTAGCCAATCCTCCAAGAACTTACAGGGCTCTTAGTACAGGGCTTATTGTAAGCTCCAGGAGGATTGGCTACAAGAGGGGCAGGACTTGTTCTGTACCAGGGACTCCTTTGCATATTAGGCCACACACGCCTGATGTAGCCAATCCTCCAAGAGCTTACAGGTCTATTAGTACAGGGCCTATTGTAAGCTCCAGGAGGATTGGCTACAAGAAGGGCAGGACTTTTTTTGTACCAGGGACTCCTTTGCATATTAGGCCACACACGCCTGATGTAGCCAATCCTCCAAGAGCTTACAGGTCTATTAGTACAGGGCCTATTGTAAGCTCCAGGAGGATTGGCTACAAGAAGGGCAGGACTTTTTTTGTACCAGGGACTCCTTTGCATATTAGGCCACACACGCCTGATGTAGCCAATCCACCAAGAGCTTACATGGCACTTAGTATAGGGCCTGCTGTAAGCTCAAGGAGGATTGGCTGCATCAGGGGTGTGTGGCCTAATATGCAAAGGAGTCCCTGCTACAAAAAAATCTCCAGGAATTAACAACTTTGCTCCAGACTTCAGAGATCGGTTCTCTGGAGAAAATGGCTGCTTTGGAGAATGAACTGTATGGTATCAGGGGTGGAATTCTAGCAGAAGCTCCTTTGCATATTAGGCCACACACCCCTGATATAGCCAATCCTCCTAGAGCTTACAAATCTCTTTTTTGTAAGCTCTGGAGGATTGGCTACATCAGGGGGTGTATGGCCTAATATGCAAAGAAGCTCCTGCTAGAATTCCACCCCTAGGTATCCTACTCACCGAGGTCCCTCCCCTCTAATATCCTATTCTCCCCAGGCTCCGCCTCCAAATCTCCAGGAATTTCCCAATCCAAAACTGGAAACCCTACCGACTCACCTTAGGACTGTGCCCTAAATAACTTTAAAGACACTCCGCTTCTATTTACCTTTTATGCTTCATCTTTGATATCTCTCTCTAGAATAGCCCATCTTCTCCCATTCTGTTTTTGGCTAAAGGATTCCCTTTACCTTGTTGCGGGGGTGTGGGGTTCAGTTTCATAGCTGGTGATGGCGGCTGGTCTGTATCCTCAGAGCTTGGACAATCTTTCACATCGCTGAGAACGCTAAGGCAAGGAAAGGGACTGAGAATAAAACAGCCAATCTTGTAATGCCCCTGTATAGGTCTGTGTACCCTGTGGCCTGTAATGCCCCTGTGTACCCTGTACCCTGTAATGCCCCTGTATAGGTCTGTGCCCCTGTGGCCTCATTTGAATGTCTGTGTACAGTTCTGATCGGGCCTCAGGGTCATCAGGAGCTCGCAGGAGCACAGCTCCTGAACCTTTGGTAGCCAGTTTGGTGTAGTGGTTAAGTGCGCGGACTCTTATCTGGGAGAACTGGGTTTGATTCCCCACTCCTCCACTTGCAGCTGCTGGAATGGCCTTGGGTCAGCCAGAGCTCTTGTAGGCGTTGTCCTTGAAAGGACCGCTGCTGTGAGAGCCCTCTCAGCCCCACCTACCTCACAGGGTGTCTATTGTGGGGAAAGAAGATAAAAGAAATTGCAAACTGCTCTGAGACTGAGATTCAGAGTATAGGGCGGAATATAAATCCAATATCTTCTTCTTTCTGAGGGTCCCCCCCTCTTCCTCCCCACCTACCTTGTCCATTGAATAGTAGGTGCAGCTGCATAACAATCCGTGGATTAGGACTAGGGTTGCCAAGTCCAATTTAAGAAATATCTGGGGACTTTGGGGGTGGAGCCAGGAGACTTTGGGGGTGGAGCCAGGAGACATTGGGGCAGAGCCAAGAGCAAGGGTGTGACTAGCATAATTGAACTTCAAGGGAGTTCGGGCCATCACATTTAAAGAAACTGCACAAATTTTTAAATGCATTCCTTCCATAGGAAATAATGAAGGATAGGGGCACCTTCTTTTGGGGCTCATAGAACTGGACCCCCTAGTCCAATCTTTTTGAAACTTGGTAGGTATTTTGGGGAGAGGCACTAGATGCTATACTGAAAATTTGATGCCTCTATCTCAAAAAACAGCCCCCCCCCAGAGCCCCCGATACCCGCAGTTCAATTCCCCATCATTCCCTATGGGAATCGTTCATGGAGGTGCATGATGGCTCTGGGGGCGGGGCTTCCCCCGCCAGCCAGCTGGCTGGGGGAGGGGGGAAGCCTGTAAAACCGGGGGACCCCCCTCTGGGACCTGGGGACTGGGAAGCCTAATTAGGACCCTGGAGGTACCTTCCTACTCTATGATCCTATTCTATTTTTTTTTTTAAGGAATTCAATAGATTCACAAACCTTTAGATTATTAGCCATCGTGGCTGAGAGGAAACGCCACATTCAGAGGCACTGAGCCTCTTGGCAGCCAGTCGCTATATTAAACTAAGCTAAAGTAAATGGATGAAGTATATAACCAGCCCTGCATTCCCTCTTTCTAGTTGTGTATGTGGAAGATAGCTATGCCAAAAGAGTTTGTGTTCTATGTGTTGAGTTTTTTATTGGATTTCATTGAAATTGCATGTTTATTATGGTTATTGTATTGTTATGTTAGAGAGCCCCGTGGCGCAGAGTGGTAAAGCTGCAGTACTGCAGTCAAACTCTCTGCTCACGACCTGAGTTCGATCCCGGCGGAAGCTGGGTTCAGATAGCTGGCTCCAGGTTGACTCCGCCTTCCATCCTTCCGAGGTCAGCCAAACGAGTGCCCAACTTGCTGGGTAGAAAAGCGTAGATGACTGGGGATGGCGATGGCAAACCACCCCGTACAAAGTCTGCCGTAAAAAAGTTGTCTGCCGTGAAAACGTCATGATGCGGTGTTACCCCAGAGTCAGAAACGACTGGTGCTTGCACAGGAGACTACCTTTTACCTTTTTACTGTTATGTTGTTAGGCACCTCAAGCCTCACACCAGGGGAGTGGTGGTATAAAAATCCAGACAGACAGACAGGATGGGTGGGTGGATGGATGGATGGATAGATGGATAGATAGACAGACAGACAGACCACGTGATGCAGCATGCAAATGGAGCAGAAGCCATTAGCCCCTTCCCCGATCCCTTTCATAGTCCACACTCCTGGCAGGAGACAGAAATGCTCTGAATACAGTTGCTAACTTGGGATGCCAGCCTCCAGACGGGACCTGGAGATCCCCTGGAATTACAGCTGCTCTCCAGACTACAGAGATCACTTCCCCTGGAAAAAATGGATGCTTTGGAGGGTGGACTCTGTGGCCCTGTACCCCACTGAGGTCCCTGATCTCCCCGTGGTCAACTCCCAAATTTCCAGGATCATCCCAGCCTGGATCCAACAACCCTATGGGCTGCCAGCCTCCAGAAGGAGTCTGGAGATCTCCTGGTTTGACAACTGATCTCCAGCTGGCAGAGATTAGCTCCCCTGCAGAGAATGGCTCTTTGGAGGGTAGACTTTATGGTCCCTGTCTGCCCCCAGCTCCATTCCCAAATCTCCAGGAGTTTCCCAACAGTGGCTGGGGTGGGGAGTCCTGGTAACCCTATTGCCAACCTCCACGTGGGGCTTCTAGATCTCCCGCTTTTGCAACTGATCCCCAGACTACAGAGCTCCGTTTCCCCTGGAGAAAATGGCTGGTTTGGAGGGTGGACTGCAAGGCATTGTATCCGGCTGAGGCCCATCCCTTCTCCAAACCCCGCCCTCTCCAGACTCCACCCTGAAAATCTCCAGTTGTTCCGCCAACCCACCTGTCAAGTCAACCCTAACTCTGACACAGGCAGCACAAGAATCAACCAGGAAGCCCGTTTCCCATTCTATCGCCGAATTTCTCCAGTGCGTTTTGTCTTCTCTAACAAGGTACGCTCTCCAGAAGGTCCCCGCAGGTTTCCTTTGAAGAGGCTCGATAGTAATTCCGCCGCTCTGTCGGCGTGTGCCAGAAAGCCACTTGGCCGCCGTCCGAGATTTGAGCACCGCCATCGCCGAGAAGAAACTAATATCCTCCCTGGTGTCTTGTTGGTCTTTTCTCACACCGTCTACACGGAGGGCCGCGCTTTCAGCTGCAGCCAGGCAGCCTCGCCTCGATAATAAAAGCGTCGCTCCCTTCAGGGTAGCCCCGCAACTTTTCCTCTTAAAAAGGGGACAATCCAGGAGGGCAACTTTTTCATTGACCAGCCGTTGCTCCCCCTTCGATTCAATAGCAACGCTAAATTTAAAGGGGGGGGGGAACCGTACTTGCATACGCACACGACACCTCCCCAGCCAGCTGTTCACGACAATAAGGCACTGGTTTATTTTTGACAATAAAAGTGTAATGAAAGTTAAATTAACAGTGTAAAATATGTAACGGCTGGGCCGTAAACGCTGCATACTAATCGCTGCCTTTCCTTCTTTCCCTCCCCTCCCTCTTTTTTTTTTCCTCCCGAGGTTTCCATAATTTGCTTGCGATCATATAAAGAGCGACGCCGTTATGAATTTAGCGAGCGTCCCGCTGGCAGCGATATAATAAGTGAATTGTGCCGCATTTGCAAATGATTAAAAACAGAATCAGCGTTTTTTTTTTTTTCGAATTATCTCGGAGGGGGGAAGCAACATAACGGCAGCGAGACCCTCAGCTGTCAACTCCTCGGTTGTTCCTCTTTTACAGGGTGAAATAAAAATAATGATGATGACAATGAAAACTTCGGATGCCGATTTCAGGCGGACGGAGATGTGCCGGTTGTGTTTGACATTTCTAATTGCTGCCTTTCGTAAAAGGCGGCTTCTGTCGTCTGATAACTACTCTCCTTTATTTATTTCTTTTCTTTTTGAGCTATGACTAGTAACAAACTTCCGTGTGCATTTATAATTGACGGATGTTCCAACAAATGCAAACAGTGGTGGAGGAGAGGGGAACATCGATTGCCCTGACAAAATACAACTTCCAAGGTCAGACCTGTAATTCAGGCTAGTTTGGGGAGCCCTGTATTGAAGAAGAAGAAGAAGAAGAAGAAGAAGAAGAAGAAGAAGAAGAAGAAGAAGAAGAAGAAGAAGAAGAAGAAGAAGAAGAAGAAGAAGAAGAAGAAGAAGAAGAAGAAGAAGATGATATTGGATTTATATCTCACCCTGTACTCTGAATCTCAGAGTCTCAGAGCGGTCATAATCTCCTTTACCTCCCCCACACCCAATAGACACCCTGTGAGATGGGTGGGGCTGAGAGAGCTCGGACAGAAGCTGCCCTTTCAAGGACAACTTCTGCCAGAGCTCTGGCTGACCCAAGGCCACTCCAGCAGCTGCAAGTGGAGGAGTTGGGAATCAAACCCAATTCTCCCAGATAAGAGTCCGCGCACTTAACCACTACACCAAACTGGAAGGTACTGTGCATTTCCATTTTTTTTCTTCACATCCCACTCAAAGTAGCTTAGAAAATTGTTCTGCCCCGCTCTCGCTACAACAACCTTGTGAGGTGGACAAGGGTGAGCGATTGCGACGGGCCCAAGGTCATCCAGCTAGCTTCCATGGTAGAAGTGGGGATTCGATCCCAGGTCGCCCAGGATCCTAGTCCTACTTTCTATCTACTACAGCATGTTGGGCTACCAACCTCCAGGTGGTACCTGGAGATCTCCCACTATTACAATTATCATAGAGTTGGAAGGGACCTCCAGGGTTCTCTAGGCCAACCCTCAATGCAGGAGATTCGCAATTACCTCCCCACACACACATCCAGTGACCCCTGCTTCATGCCCAGATGACAAAAAGCCTCCAGGATCCCTGGCTAAACCAGCATGGAGGAAAATTACTTCCTGACCCAAGTGAGGATCAACATTCCTCTGGGTGTGAAAGAAATGACCTTGTGAACTAAGCCCTGATGCAGCCCTTCCTGCCCTCCTTCCCATGATCTGCCTAATTCACAGGATCCTCATTCCTGTCAGAGGGCCCTCTAGCCTCTGCTTGAAAACCCCCAAAGAAGGAGAGCCCACCGCTTCCCGAGGAAGCCTGTTCCGCTGAGGAACCGCTCTGACTCTCAGGAAGTTCTTCTGGAGAGCCAGTTTGGTGTAGTGGTTAAGTGTGCGGACTCTTATCTGGGAGAACCGGGTTTGATTCCCCACTCCTCCACTTGCACCTGCTGGAATGGCCTTGGGTCAGCCCTAGCTCTGGCAGAGGTTGTCCTTGAAAGGGCAGCTGCTGTGAGAGCCCTCTCCAGCTCCACCCACCTCATAGGGTGTCTGTTGTGAGGGAGGGAGGGAAAGGAGATTGTAGGCCGCTCTCTGTCCTTGAAAGGGCAGCTGCTGGGAGAGCCCTCTCCAGCCCCACCCACCTCACGGGGTGCCTGTTGTGGGGGAGGAAGGGAAAGGAGATTGTGAGCCGCTCTGAGACTCTTCGGAGTGGAGGGCGGGATATAAATCCAATATCTTCTTCTTCTTCCTTATTTAGCTGATTTTTTTTGTTGTAGTTGTTTACTTCAGCGCATCGGTTCTGGTCTGCTCTTCTGGGGCAATGGAAAACGACTCCACACCATCCTCTATGTGATACATGCGTTGATCTCCACAGGGCCACAATATTAGATTCAATTGGATGTCCAAGAACACTGAATGCCATCCTAAATCATATGGAATTAGCACCAAATTGTTTGAACTGTTTTAAATGGTTTGTTTTTATGTTTAATTTCACTGTTTTTATCGTTGTTCTATGACGTTCGTGAGCCACCCGGGGCCTGCTCCAGCGAGGAGGTCGGGATAGAAATCGAATAAGCTAAACTAAACTCGGTCGAAAAAAGCCCGACAGGGACTCATTTGTATATTAGGCCACACCCCCTGACACCAAGCCAGCTGGAACTGCATTCCTGCTCAAAAAAAGCCCTGGATCTCCAGATTGCCAACATCAGTTCCCCTGGAGAAAATGGCTGTTTGAGAGAGTGGATTCTAAGGCACTTGTACTCTGATGAGTTCCCTCTCCTCCAGTAATTTCCCAACCGAGAGCCATCAACCCTAGATTTCATGCTGTTCTTAATTATTCTTCCAGAATACCTATTTTTCTGGACAACACACTGCTTCAGCCCCCAACGCCCCCTCAGCCAGCTTGGAGAAGGCATTTATCTCTTTAAATCGCTTCTCCAAGCCAAGCCAGTTGGCAGCTTGGAGAATGCATTTAAAGTTAAAGATGCTTTCTTTCCACCTCTCCCTCCCTCGCCCCAACTATTTTCCTTCCTTCCTTCCTTCCTTCCTTCCTTCCTTCCTTCCTTCCTTCCTTCCTTCCTTCCTTCCTTCCTTCCTTCCTTCCTTCCTTGTAGCTCTCAAACATCTGACATTTATTGTATGTAGCTCTTACATTAAGCAAGTCTGGCCACCCCTGGTCTTAAAGGTGCTGTTAGACTCAGACGTTGTTCTCCATTATTTTGGTCGGTGTACATTTTAAAGCGGGACTTTACTCTGAGCTCATGCTTTTGCCTCTCATTTCTGCCCTCTCATAAAATGGCTCCCTTGGTTAATTGGAGCATTGACTTTTGGTTGATTCCAGCCACTTTGGGTTCTTCAGTAGAACTTCTTTTGTAGCAGGAACTCCTTTGCATCTTAGGCCACACCCCTCCAAGAGCTTAGAGGGCTCTTCGTACAGGGCCTGCTGTAAGCTCCAGGAGGGTTGGCTGCATCAGGGGTGTGTGGCCTAATATGCAAAGGAATTCCTGCTACAAAATAAGCCCTGCGTGGAAGAGAGCCTGTTCCCTCCCTTAGGTTTTCAGCGCAGGCAGAAGAGGGCTCAGATATTGGCACTGCCCTTTTGGAAGGGGCATATATTAATCTGTCTTTCCTGATGAAGCGATACCACTCTAATGAGCCCCCTTCTGTTCTGGGGTTAGGAGGACCTCTGGAGAGCTTTTTATAATGTCAGGCATTTTAGCTCTTCAGATTAAACTGGTCCTCTGGAGCTGGATTTATACTACATTGGTCTTTTATCCCACTACTTATTTATATTGCCAATTCTATCTGTGTGTCCAGGTGGAGATAAATAGATTTTGAAAATAAGGTAGGTCCCATTAGGTCCCATCACATTGTATAATGAAGCCACTTTAAATATGATGTAATACAGCCTTTTTTGTTGAGGGTGAAAGAGCAGAGCGCAAAAGTAGGCTTGAAACTCAACATCAAAAAATCTAAGATCATGGCATCTGGGCCCATCACACCTTGGCAAATAGAAGGGGAAGACATGGAAGTAGTGACAGACTTCACATTTCTGGGATCCAAGCTCACTGCAGATGGTGACTGTAGCCATGAAATTAAAAGACGTTTGCTCCTTGGGAGGACAGCTATGGTGAACCTGGGCAGTATAATAAAAAGCAGAGACATCACCCTGCCAACAAAAGTCCGTATAGTCAAAGCGATGGTATTCCCAGTAGTAAGTGCTGGACCATAAGGAACGCCGAGTGCAGAAGAATAGATGCTTTTGAGATGTGGTGCTGGAGAACACTCTTGAGAGTCCCTTGGACTGCAAGAAGATCCAATCAGTCAGTCCTAAGGGAAATCAACCCAGACTGTTCCCTGGAAGGTCAGATGCTGAAGCTGAAGCTCCAATACTTTGGCCACCCAATGAGAAGGGAGCACTCCCTGAAGAAGACCCTGATGCTGGGAAAGACAGAAGGCAAAAGAAGAAGGGGGCGGCAAAAGAGGAGATGGCTGGACATCGTTACTGATGTAACAAACACGAATTTGAGCAGACTTCAGAGGATGGTGGAAGACGGGAGGGCCTGGCGTGACTTTGTCTAGGGATCTCAAAGAGTTGGACTCGACTGTGTGACTAAACAACAAAATATAACCAGAGCTCTTTTTTTTTTTTAGAAAAAGCCCAGTGGGAGCTCCCCTGTGCCTTCCCCAGCCACAGCAGGCATGTTGGGAAAGGCTGAAATCATCAGAGAAGCATTTAAAGATGCCTCCCCATGCCTTCCCCAGCATGCCAGCCAGAGCCCTGTCTAGCCCAGGCAAAGCTCCGCTCCTGTGCGCTCCTACCCTTAAAAAGCCCTGTATATATCCAAGAAGAACATAAGAATATGAGGTGGATCAGACCACTGGTCTGACTAATCCAGCTAGTGGTCCTAGAGGGCCAACACCCCATGGTCTCCCCTTGATGATACCTCCTAGCAAATGTATCGAAAGGTTAGCTGACTCTGAATGTGGGTTCCCTTTAGTCATTTTGGCTAGTAGCCATTGATGGGCCTCTCCTCCATGAATCTGTTTAGCCCTTTTAAAGCTATCTATAAGAATGTAAAGATGGATGGATGGATGGATGGATGGATGGATGGATGGATGGATGGATGGATGGATGGATGGATGGATGGATGGATCAGTTGCCTGTTGTGTTCCGAGTTCGCTTTAAGGTGTTGGTATTAACCTTTAAAGCCCTTTATGGTCAGGGACCTGCCTATCTACGGGACCGCCTTTCCCCATATATCCCCCAGAGAGCACTGCGATCAGGGACAAAAAATCTGCTGTCTGCCCCTGGCCCAAAAGAAGCCAGGCTATCCGCAACAAGATCTAGGGCCTTCTCGGTGGCAGCACCAGAACTCTGGAACACCCTCCCAGAAGCTATAAGGGCCCTGCGGGATTTGTCGGCGTTCCGCAGGGCCTGTAAGACCGAACTGTTTAGGCAGGCTTTTCTGGTTGACTGAAAATGGGCTGCCACCGGACATCCTACAGAAGCTGGCGGTCATAGTCAGACCCCAATACCGCCAGACTAGACTGAGATAGCGTACTAGTTTTTAACTTGATAAATGTTTTATGGTTTTATATGTTTTATGGAACTGACTGTTTTTATGATACTGTAAGCCGCCCTGAGTCCGCTTGCGGAGAGGGCGGGATATAAATGTAAAGTAATAAATAAATAAATAAATAAAGTTCCTAGAGCAGCAGAATCCAGCGAAGACAGAGGTCCTTTGCTTGGGTCGTCGTGGCCTGGAAGGGGAAATCCCCCTGCCAGTTTTTGACAGTGCACCACTGACAGCGGCGCACAAGGTCAAGAGTTTGGGGGTGCTATTGGAGCCTTCATTGACAATGGAGGCTCAAATAGCAGCCACTGCCAAGTCCACTTTTTTTCATCTTAGGCGGGCGAGACAGCTGGCCCCTTTCCTGGAGCAAGACGATCTAGCAACGGTGATTCATGCCACGGTCACCTCGAGGTTGGACTACTGTAATGCCCTCTACATGGGGCTGCCCCTGTGCTGAACCCGGAAGTTGCAGTTAGTGCAGCATGCCGCTGCCCGGCTGTTATTAGGGCTCCCAAGATGGGAGCACATTTGGCCGGGGCTCCGGGATCTGCACTGGCTGCCAATAATATACCGAGTCCGGTACAAGGTGCTGGTTATTACCTTTAAAGCCCTATATGGCCTAGGACCTGCCTACCTTAGGGACCGTCTCTCCCCACGTGTTCCCCAGAGAGTACTGAGATCGAGCTCTCAAAATCTGCTTGTAATCCCCGGGCCAAAGGAAGCCCGTCTGAAATCCACCAGGGACAGGGCCTTTTCGGTAATGGCTCCTTGCTGGTGGAACCAGCTGCCGGAAGAGTTGAGGGCCCTGCGGGACCTTGGGCAGTTCCGCAGGGCCTGTAAGACAGCCCTCTTCCGGCTGGCCTATAACTAACTGACATGGAAACTTTATGGAAGGTTGTAGTGTAGTACTTTGGCAGATCGTTTGTTCTGTATGTTTTCTATTTTACTGTTTTAAATTGTTGCAAACTGATGTATTTTTAAAACCAAACTCTATGTTAGATTTTATATGTTGTGAGCCGCCCTGAGCTGCTTCTGTGGGAAGGGCAGGATATAAACTGAAATAAACTGAAACAGAAGTCTTTGGGAGGTGGAGCCTGGTGAAATGGCACTGTGTGATGGCCATTACGTCATTTGCAGCTAGGAACACAGAAACGATGTGATCACGTCACACGATGCTCTAGGAGTTTTCACTAATCTCTATGGTAAAAACTATAGCAATCCAGAGCATACCTAGAGTGTAGCACAGCACAGTGACATCACTTCTAGGTTCCTAGCTGGGAGCAATATCATGGTATCACATGACACTATCACCCTCCATTTTCTTCCAATGCTCCACTGAGTTCCAGAGGAGGAGAGATAGTGCCATCAAACGCAAGATAGAGAGAGAGATAGGGAGTGTAACTGCTGTGAACTTTTGAATGAAAAGGCAGATGCAAATTTTTTTTTCCTCGCCCAAAATTAAAATGGTGCATCACTTTGTTCATTAATTTACATATAGCCAGGGCTTATTTAGTAGCAGGAACTCCTTTGCATATTAAGCCACCACCACCCCCCCCCCGATGTAGCCAATCCTCCTGGAGCTTACAGCAGGCCCTGTACAAAGAGCTTTGTAAACTCTTGGAGGATTGGCTACATTAGGGATGTGTAGCCTAATATGCAAAGGAGTTCCTGCTACTAAAAAAGCCCTGCGTATAGCATCATCAGTTTGCCAGAAGAGTAAAATTAAAAGACAGATCCCTTTTCCAAAATACTTACAGTCTACAATTTGGCGATTATAAGAGAGGGACGCAAGGAGAGGGGAAAGGTATCTAGGGATGAATAAGCAGGATCATGTATTTTCAGGTTGCCTGTTGCCCGGGTTTCAAATAAAGGATTAATCCAAAAATGCCATTTGAGATTTGAGGTTGACCATTTCATCGTGTGTCAACGTTAACTGTGTTCCACTAGGGTTGTGTGAATCACCTCTGGACTTTCAAAACGTGGGAACTTTCTTGCAGGGCCGGATCTAGGGGGGGCAGAGGGGGGGGGCTTGCCCCGGGTGCCAACGGAAGGAGGGGGCCCAAATTGGGTATGGAGCCCATTGTATTCTATGGGACGATAAGATAGAATGGCCCATAAGGGAGTGTCATTTTTTAATTTTGCCCCCCCCCCCCTCAAAAAACATGTAGATCCGGTCCTGCTCTCTTGTTCCTTTATATATATATATATATATATATATATATATATATATATAAATCTTTATTCAAAATATAAAATTTTACAAAAGAAAATTGAGAGTCATCTTACATATACATAAATGAAACTTTTCCAAAGTTGGGATGAGTCTCAACAGTATTAAGGCTTAGGCAAGAATATACAAATATCAAATATATACGAATATACAAATAACATAAGAAAAGCCATGTTGGATCAGGCCAACGGTCCATCCAGTCCAACGCTCTGTATCACACACTGGCCAATAATTTATACACACATACACACACACACACACACACACTGTGGCTAATAGCCACTGATGGACCTCTGCTCCATATTTTTATCTAACCCCCTCTTGAAACTGGCTATGCCTGTAGCCGCCACCACCTCCTGCGGCAGTGAATTCCACATGTTAATCACCCTTTGGGTGAAGAAGGGCTTCCTTTTATCCATTCTAACCTGACTGCTCAGCAATTTCATTGAATGCCCATGAGTTCTTGTATTGTGAGAAAGGGAGAAAAGTACTTCTTTCTCTACCTTCTCCATCCCATGCATAATCTTGTAGACCTCTATCATGTCACCCTGCAGTCGACGTTTCTCCAAGCTAAAGAGCCCCAAGCGTTTTAACCTTTCTTCATAGGGAAAGTCTTCCAAACCTGTAATCATTCTAGTTGCCCTTTTCTGCACTTTTTCCAATGCTATAATATCCTTTTTGAGGTGCGGTGACCAGAATTGCACACAGTATTCCAAATGAGACCGCACCATCGATTTATACAGGGGCATTATGATACTGGCTGATTTCTTTTAATTCCCTTCCTAATAATTCCCAGCATGGCGTTGGCCTTCTTTATTGCAATCGCACACTGTCTTGACATTTTCAGTGAGTTCTCTACCACCACCCCAAGATCTCTCTCTTGGTCAGTCTCTGCCAGTTCACCTCCCATCAACTTGTATTTGCAGCTGGGAAATATACCACATATAAGAAATAAAAGCAGCTATGAACCTTATTCGAGTTAAACCTTACCTTTCCAACATAAAGTAAATTAAAAACATACGTTTAATAAAGATTGTTAATCACGTCCAGTTCAGAGGCATAAAGTTTGTCCGATGCAAGATAATTTAGATAGGAGACCAAGTTGTAAAAATGGTGGACTCATAAAATTCTTGAGTCCTGTTGCTTTAATGAGTCAGTAATTTTATCAAGCGCACACATTTCCTGAACCTTTATTTGCCAATTGTCTGTTGATAGTTGTTTTGAAGATTTCCAATTCAAAGCTATTTCCAAATGTGCCACTGCACATAATTTTTCATAGAATCATAGAGTTGGAAGGGACCTCTGTGGTCATCGAGTCCAACCCCCTGCACAATGCAGGAAACTCACAAACACCTCCCCCTAAAATCACAGGATCCTCATTGCTGTCAGATGGCCATCTAACCTCTGTTGAAAAACCTCCAAGGAAGGAGAGCCCAGTTAAAGCATAAAATCATAGAATCACAGAGTTGGAAGAGACCTCTAGGGTCATCGAGTCCAACCCCCTGCACAATGCAGGAAACTCACAAACACCTCCCCCTAAATTCACAGGATCCTCATTGCTGTCAGATGGCCATCTAGCCTCTGTTTAAAAACCTCCAAGGAAGGAGAGTCCAGTTAAAGCATAGAATCATAGAATCCTAGAGTTGGAAGAGACCTCTAG
Source organism: Heteronotia binoei (assembly GCF_032191835.1). Taxonomy (NCBI): domain Eukaryota; kingdom Metazoa; phylum Chordata; class Lepidosauria; order Squamata; family Gekkonidae; genus Heteronotia; species Heteronotia binoei. The sequence goes on from NC_083224.1 coordinate 16,399,388, forward strand.
GGTCATCGAGTCCAACCCCCTGCACAATGCAGGAAACTCAGAAACACCTCCCCCTAAATTCACAGAATCTTCAGTGCTGTCAGATGGCCATCTAGCCTCTGTTTAAAAACCTCCAAGGAAGGAGAGCCCACCACCTCCCGAGGAAGCCTGTTCCACTGAGGAACTGCTCTAATGGTCAGGAAGTTCTTCCTAATGTTGAGCCGGAAACTCTTTTGATTTAATTTCAACCCATTGGTTCTGGTCCTACCTTCCGGGGCCACAGAAAACAATTCCACACCATCCTCTATATGACAGCCCTTCAAGTACTTGAAGATGGTGATCATTTCATCTCTCAACCACCTCCTCTCCAGGCTAAACATGCCTAGCTCCTTCAACCTTTCCTCATAGGATTTGGTCTCCAGACCCCTCACCATCTTCGTCGCCCTCCTCTGGACCCATTTGTAATTGTGAAAGTTTTCGAAACGGCATGTCCAAATATTTAAAATAAAATATTCAAATTTCAGAGGGAGATGAACATGTAGAATAGTATGCACTTTGCCTTTCTTGTTCCTAATCACCTCTTTGTGTCTCTCCAGGTGCCCCGTCCCTGGTTGCGTTGGGCTGGGACACATCAGTGGGAAATATGCCTCCCATCGCAGTGCCTCGGGATGCCCCCTCGCAGCCCGGAGGCAGAAAGAAGGGTCTCTCAACGGCTCGTCCTTTTCATGGAAGTCGCTAAAGAACGAGGGGCCCACCTGTCCGACCCCAGGTTGTGACGGCTCAGGTCATGCAAACGGAAGCTTCCTCACTCACAGAAGGTACACTACCCGCAGCGTCACCAGCCACAGTGCAGTCTTGGTGTGATCGCTAACTGTGGTGAGATCAGAGTCACAAAACTGTCTTTCTGTTTACCCAACAACCTGGAGTGCATGGGGCCGAGAGAAAACATTCTGGACCAGGGGTGGCCAAACTGCGACTTGGGAGTTGCTCTTTCATGTGGCTCTTTCACACATATTGTGCTGCGTTTGAAGCCCCCACTGCCAGCCATCTTGGAGAAGGCAGTTCTCTCTTTAAATCAATTCTCCAAGCCAGCCAGCAAATAGATGGGGGGAGGTGGAAAGAAAGCAACTTTAACTTTAAATGCAGTCTCCAAGCCAGGCTGGCTTGGAGACTGCATTTAAAGTTAAAGTTGCTTTCTTTCCACCTCTCCCCCATCTATTTGCCTGCTTGCCTTCCTTCCTTCCTGTCTTGCAGCTCTCAAACATCTGATGTTTATTCTGTATTGCTCGTATGGTAAGTGAGTTTGGCCACCACTGTTCCAGACCTTCTAGTGCAGCCCTCCTGTTAGTGTAAGGAGGTAACAGAAGGAAAGTAGGACCCCTTCTTCTATCCCAGTAGGTGGATCCAGTCCTGGGTGTGCAATTCACCCACAACCTGCCCCTTGTGAAGTTTAGAGAAAGGCCACATCTCAATGATGTGGATGTGCCAAAATCACTCAGATCTGAGGACTTTGCTCACATGACACAAATGCAAATAAAATTACAGTCTGAAGATCAGCCAGTTTGGTGTAGCGGTTAAGTGTGCAGACTCTTATCTGGGAGAACCGGGTTTGATTCCCCACTCCTCCACTTGCACCTGCTAGCATGGCCTTGGGTCAGCCATAGCTGTCGTAGGAGTTGTCCCTGAAAGGGCAGCTTCTGTCAGAGCTCTCTCAGCCCCACCCACCTCACAGGCTGTCTGTTGTGGGGGAGGAAGGTAAAGGAGATTGTGTGCCACTCTGAGATTCAGAGTGGAGGGTGGGATATAAATCCAATATCATCATCATCACTAAAGGCCTGCTCAGATCTTATTTCCTCAGAGCTTCATTCTGTGACCAAAGTCACGCTGCAGCAGCCATTCTGTGGCCAACTCCGCCTCCTCCAGCAGCTGTTTAGTGGAGGCCATTTTGTGGCCGCATCCGTCCAGCTGGGACAGAATTCCAAAAGTGCCTGCAGGCTCAGAAAGGTCGGGGACCCCTGGTGTATAGCTTCAGGAGGGTAACCATATTTGTGTCTGCAGTAGGAGAGCAACATTTGAGTCCAATAGCATCTTAAGTACCGACCAGGGCGCTTTTTTTGTATCAGGAACTCCTTTGCATATTAGGCCACACACCCCTGATGCAGCCAATCCTCCTGGAGCTTACAGGGAACTCCTTTGCATATAAGGCCACACACCCCTGATGCAGCCAATCCTCCTGGAGCTTACAGAGAACTCCTTTGCATATTAGGCCACACACCCCTGATGCAGCCAGTCCTCCTGGAGCTTACAGGGAACTCCTTTGCATATAAGGCCACACACCCCTGATGCAGCCAGTCCTCCTGGAGCTTACAGAGAACTCCTTTGCATATTAGGCCACACACCCCTGATGCAGCCAGTCCTCCTGGAGCTTACAGAGAACTCCTTTGCATATTAGGCCACACACCCCTGATGCAGCCAGTCCTCCTGGAGCTTACAGGGAACTCCTTTGCATATTAGGCCACACACCCCTGATGCAGCCAGTCCTCCTGGAGCTTACAGAGAACTCCTTTGCATATTAGGCCACACACCCCTGATGCAGCCAGTCCTCCTGTAGCTTACAGGGAACTCCTTTGCATATTAGGCCACACACCCCTGATGCAGCCAGTCCTCCTGGAGCTTACAGGGAACTCCTTTGCATATTAGGTCACACACCCCTGATGCAGCCAGTCCTCCTGGAGCTTACAGGGAACTCCTTTGCATATTAGGCCACACACCCCTGATGCAGCCAGTCCTCTTGGAGCTTACAGGGAACTCCTTTGCATATTAGGCCACACACCCCTGATGTAGCCAGTCCTCCTGGAGCTTGCAGTAAGCCCTATGCTAAGAGCCCTGTAAGCTCTTGGGGGATTAGCTACATCAGGGGTGTGTGGCCTAATATGCAAAGGAGTTCCTTGTAAGCTCCAGGAGGATTGGCTGCCTCAGGAGTGTGTGGCCTAATATGCAAAGAAGTTCCTGCTGCTAAAAAAAGCCCTGGGACTGACACCCCTGGACGTCTTCTTGGTCTTCAAAACCCTGCTGGGCTCGAACCCTACGTAAGTACAGTTGATATAAAACAGGGGTGGCCAAACTGTGGCTCAGCCACATATGGCTCTTTCACACATATTGTGTGGCTCTTGAAACCTCCACTACCTCATTGGCCTGCTTGAATGCGAGAAGGCATTTCTCTCTTTAAATCACATTTCTAAGCCAAGCCAGCTGGCAGCTTGGAGAATGCATTTAAGTAAAAGTTGCCTTCTTTCTACTTCTCCCTCCCTCCCCCATCTGTCTGTCTGTCTTCCTCCCTCCCTCCCTCATCTGTTTAATTGTGAATTGTATTTAATTGTATTATCCTGTTTTTATTGTTATAACGTGGCTTATGCCATGTCCTGTAAGCCGCCCTGAGCCTGCCTCGGCGGGGAGGGCGGGGTATAAATAATTCTTTTATTATTATTATTATTATTATTATCATCTGATGTTCATGTCTTGTGGCTCTCAAACATATTGCATTTATTCCATGTGGCTCTTATGTTAGGCAAGTTTGGCCACCCCTGGTATAAAACCAGCAAAAAGCACTGGACTCCACAAGATAGGTCAGTGAAGGTGTGGTGATTCGCGAGAAAGGGGAGTCTCATGCAGTGCTTAGATTCGGTCCTGACAAATTCCACAGGTTATCTGCCGGAAGCGAAGGTTTCAGGATCCAAAATCTCGTCTGGTTTATGGGACATAAAATTTGCTCTTTGATTAAAATCCTCGTTTTATAGCTGAATCTTTTATGGGGCAACCTGCAAGGGGATTTCTTCTCTCATATACAACTGTCATTAAATTAAAAAAAAAAACTATTCGAACACAAGCTTGTCCAAATGACGGTGAATTCCTGATGGGTGCATAAAAATACACTGCTCATAGAGTCAGCGTTGGGGGAGGGAGGGGAGAATACTGTCACTGGGAAATGAGTTTATGACGGAAATAAAATAGCTGTTTTCTTTTGGTAATTTCCCCCCTCCCCGCTGAAAAAAAGAAAGGGGCAATAAAATTAAAAGTCAGAGAAACAGTTCTTTATTCTCGCAGACAAAGAAAACATTTCCCAAAGCACTGCCGTTGTTTGAAAACTTGCGCAAAGGCTTTCAAACCCTAAAATGGAGAGGGGAAGAGAAAGTTCTAAGAAATATTTTGAGCCCCCCCCTCCCAAAAAAAATTATGTAATTGAAAACTTTCCCAAAGTATGTGAATTATTAAGACTGCTCCAAATATCTACCCGTTTCTATGGTTCGGTCTGAAAAGGGTGTCTTCAACAAAACAGAAGTCCAGAATAATTTCAGGTAAAGATAGATGTGATGGATGGTCATGAAAATCTGTCAAACTGTGAAAAGTAATTTTTGCATGTTCACCTGATTTGGATTAGGGGTACACAGGGCTTTTTTTGTAGAAAAAAACCAGCAGGAACTCATTTGAATACTAGGTCACATGCCCTAATGACAAGACCGTTGGAACTGTTTTCCTGTTCATTACTTCTCAAAAAAGCCCTGGGGCTTTTGGGGTTCCCAAAATCTACTGAAGGAGGCCCGTTTGAAGTCAACCAGAGGATAGGGCCTTTTCAATCACAGCCCCCTGCTGGTGGAACCAGCTACCGGAGGAGGTGAGGGCCTTGCAGAACCTTGGGCAGTTCCGCAAGCCCTGTAAGACGGTCCTCTTCCGGTTGGCATATAACTAACTGGTATTAAAAACTGCGAAGGAAGGCTGTGAGAATAGCTCCGAACTGTCAGACTGTTTGTTTCTTGTTTCACTGTTTTAATTATTGTAAATTATTGTATATGCTTTTTATTAATATTTATTAATTTTATTGTTTTAGATTTTATGTTGTAAGCCGCCCTGAGCCCACCTCGGTGGGGAGGGCGGGATATAAATCGAATAAATAAATAGCTCACAACCAATGTTCCCTCTAAGCTGAGTTAGCATGAACTAGTTCACAGATTTTTAGCCACCAGCTCACACATTTTTGTCTTACCCCAGAGCACCCTAATGTATGCAGTAGGTCACAGCCTTAATGCCAGGAGCTCACAAAGTAGAATTTTTGCTCACAAGACTCTGCAGCCTAGAGGGAACATTTCTTCTCATAAGGTGTCCAAAGTACAAGAGCCTCAGCTGAATCATTTTAGAGCTGAGGCTTGAATCCACTGATTTGTCTTTTCGGCAGCCGACAGTACTAATAAAAATCTCCCGCGACACCACATTTCAAAGGCAGAATGTAATTTCCAGTGGCAAAATGTAATTTCGGTATTTTGCCCTTGGATCCGAACCTTGGACCACTTTGCATGCTTTACCCCTGCCCACCAGCTATAAGTAGCTCTGCTCTCTGCACCCCATACCATGGTCTGATGAAGTCTGCATGCATACAAAACCTTACATTCTGAATAAAACTTTGTTGGTCTTAAAGGTGCTACTGGACTCCTACTTTGTTCTACTGCTTCAGACCAACACAGCTGCCCACCCGGAACTATCTTTTCTTTATTTACTTCATTTATAGTCCATCTTTTTCACAGAGACACTGTATAAATGGAGAAGTGAACATCGACTCAAGAAGTTCTGGCAATTTGAGGACGATTTCTGTTCAGCCCTGATTACTGTCTGGTTTGACTTAATTCTAAAACGTCTAATCAAACTTCCATTTCTCCTTCTTTCTTTCTTTTTTTTTTTTAGCCTATCGGGGTGTCCGAGAGCTACTTTTGCTGGAAAAAAGGGGAAAATCTCAGGGGATGAAATTCTGAATACTAAATTCAAGACCAGCGATGGTAAGAGAATCGTTTTGTAGTTTTGATCTTTTTTAAAAAATCTAACATAACAATGCACTGTGCATAAGAGAACATAAGAGAAGCCGTGTTGGATCAGGCCAATGGCCCATCCAGTCCAACACTCTGTGTCACACAGTGGCCAAAAAACCCAGGTGCCATCAGGAGGTTCATCAGTGGGGCCAGGACACTAGAAGTCCTCCACTGTTGCCCCTCCCAAGCACCAAGAATACAGAGCATCACTTGCCCCTGACAGAGAGTTCCAACAATACCCTGTGGCTAATAGCCACTGATAGACCTCTGTTCCATACGTTTATCCAGTCCCCTCTTGAAGCTGTCTATGCTTGCAGCTGCTACCATCTTCTGTGGCAGCGAATTCCACATGCTAATCACCCTTTGGGTGAAGAAGGACTTCCTTTTATCCGTTCTAACCTAGCTGCTCATTGAGTGCCCACCGAGTTCTCATATCGTGAGAAAGGGAGAAAAGTTGCACTGTTAACATTATCATTGGGCCAAGACCATATTCTGGTTAAAAACAACCTACCAGTTAACATCTGGTCAGAGATGCTTTAGGCTGATCCTACATGGAGCAGGGGGTTGGACTAGATGGTCTGTATGGCCCCCAGGGCTTTTTTTTGTAGCAGGGACTTCTTTGCATATTAGGCCACACCCACTCTGATATAGCCAATCCTCCTGGAGCTTACAGTAGGCCCAGTACTGAGAGCCCTGAAAGTTCCTGGGCGATTGGCTACATCAGGGGTGTGTGACCTAATATGCAAAGGAGTTCCTGCTACCAAAAAAAAGCCCTGATGGCTTCTATGATTCTATCTGCCCCACAAGCTCTGATCTCTTTGTCCCCACCTTTGGAGTCAGGTGGGTGGCAACAGGACCTTGTCAGTCTTGGCACCAACTGGATGAAATGCCCTTCCCCTCGAGGCTCACGTTTCACCTTCTTGATTTTGATTTTTCTGTGATTCGCTCATTCCCTAACTCCCTCATTCTCCAAGCATATTTGTTCTAATGACAAACGATCCATTTGCAAATTCCTTGGCCTGGGCTAGGGTTGCCACCTCTGGGTTGGGAAATACCTGAAGATTTGAGGGGTGGAGCCTGTAGAGGACGGGGTTTGGGGAGGGGAGGGACCTCTGGAGAGTCAGTTTGGTGTAGTGGTTAAGAGCGCGGACTCTTATCTGGGAGAACCGGGTTTGATTCCCCACTCCTCCACTTGCACCTGCTGGCATGGCCTTGGGTCAGCCATAGCTCTGGCAGAGGTTGTCCTTGAAAGGGCAGCTGCTGTGAGAGCCCTCTCCAGCCCCACCCACCGCACAGGGTGTCTGTTGTGGGGGAGGAAGGGAAAGGAGATTGTGAGCCGCTCTGAGACTCTTCGGAGTGGAGGGCGGGATATAAATCCAATATCATCTTCTTCTTCTCTGCAGGGTATAATGCCCTACAGTCCACCATCCAAAGCAGCTATTTTCTGCAGGAGAACTCATCTTGGTCATCTAGAAATCAATTGTAATTGCAGCTCCAGGGGCTGCCTGTAGTTGAACAGCCTGTTTAAAATGCCCTCTCTTTAATCTTAGCTGCCTGGGCATGACACTATTGAAGCGTGAAAGCCGGTGGCATTTAAAACCAGCTGCATGTCCAGTGTTAGGTATAGTCAGGGCTGGATTAACAATTAACATTTAATGCCAGTAGTATTAAATTGCAAATGGCAAAATACATGGGGAGGGACAGTGGCTCAATGGTAGAGCATCTGCTTGGGAAGCAGAAGGTCCTAGGTTCAATCCCTGGCATTTCCAACTAAACGGGTCCAGGCAAATAAGTGAAAAACCTCAGCTTGAGACCCTGGAGAGCAGGGGAGGAATGGTGGCTCAGTGGTAGAGCATCTGCTTGGTAAGCAGAAGGTCCCAGGTTCAATCCCTGCAATCTCCAACTAAAAAGGGTCCCGGCAAGTAGACGTGAAAAACCTTAGCTTGAGACCTTGGAGAGCAGGGGAGGAATGGTGGCTCAGTGGTGGAGCATCTGCTTGGTAAGCAGAAGGTCCCAGGTTCAATCCTCGCAATCTCCAACTAAAAAGGGTCCTGGCAAGTAGACGTGAATAAACCTTAGCTTGAGACCTTGGAGAGCAGGGGAGGAATGGTGGCTCAGTGGTAGAGCATCTGCTTGGTATGCAGAAGGTCCCAGGTTCAAACCCTGGCATTTCCAAAAAAGGGTCCAGGCAAATAAGTGTGAAAAACCTCAGCTTGAGACCCTGGAGAGCCACTGCCAGTCTGAGAAGACAATACTGACTTTGATGGACCGAGGCTCTGATTCAGTAGAAGGCAGCTTCATATGTTCAATTAGGCAAAGTAGGCAATGGCCTATGCACCCCCACGCCTTTAGGGGCCCCAGCCTGGCTCCGCCCCCCCCCCAAGCATTTTCCTTCTGCTTGCAGCCCTCCCAACCTGCACGCAAAGCCAGCAACTGAGCTTCTCTTTGCCCGACTTGCCTGGTGTGGCTGCTGGTGACGTCTCCAAGTTTGCCTCTCTCTGCCTCTCCCCCACAGCTTTGTCAAAGGGGCTTTGGAGAAGGTGCCTGCAGGCTGCAATGGGGGACGTAGGCTGCGGGGCAGGGGCTCCAACTCTGAGATAACTTGTGAGGGGGCCTCCAAGATTTTGACTGCCTAGGGGCCTTCATAGGGTTTGATCCGGCACTGGGTATAGTTCCCATCCGTTCTGGTCCCGTCTGCATATCAGAGAAGGAAAGTGTTTAAAACGCTGCTCGGTTTTCTTCTTGCAGTTCTAGAGAACGACGAAGAGATTAAGCAGCTAAACAAAGAAATTAGTGAGCTGAACGAGTCCAACACTGAGATGGAAGCGGCCATGGTGAAGCTACAGTCGCAGGTATGGGCTGCTGGGAACTGACCTCTTCAGCTCTTGGCTCATGACTACAAGACAGCAGAGTAGGGGTTCGGGGGCCAGACTAGGACAGGGGTGGCCAAACCGTGGCTCGGGAGCCTCACGTGGCTCTTCCACACATATTGTGTGGCTCTTGAAACCCCCACCACCCTGTTGGCTGGCTTGAAGAAGGCATTTCTCTCTTTAAATCAGTAGAACAAAGTAGGAGTCAAGTTCACCTTTAAGACCAACACAGTTTTATTGCGAATGTTCGGAATAAAACTTTGTTTGTCTTAAAGGTGAACTTGACTCCTGCTTTGTTCTGCTGCTTCAGACCAACACGGCTGACCACCTGGATCTCCTTAAATCAATTCCCCAAGCCAAGCCAGCCAGCGGCTTGGTGAATGCATTTAAAGTTAAAATTGCTTTCTCTCTACATCTCTCTCCCTCCCCCCATCTATTTTCCTTCCGGTTCTCAAACATCTGACGTTCGTGTCTTGTGGCTCTCAAACATCTGATGCTCATTCTATGTGGCTCTTACATTAAGCAACTTTGGCCACCCCTGGACAAGGCTTTGGGGAACCCAGGCTCGATTCCCCACTCTCCCATATAGGTTGGCTGGATGACTTTGAACCATTCACTGTTTCTCAGCATACTCTATGTAGCAGAGGGTAGATGATGCTACTAGTTCCTTTGGACCCCATGGGACAAAACAGTGGGGCGTAAATGTCTAGAGAAATAAGAAAAGTAATTGAAATAAGGACATAAGAGAAGCCATGTTGGGTCAAGCCAATGGCCCATCCAGTCCAACACTCTGAGTCACATAAGAACACAAGAGAAGCCATGTTGGATCAGGCCAGTGGCCCATCCAGTCCAACATTCTGTGTCACATAAGAACATAAGAGAAGCCACGTTGGATCAGGCCAGTGGCCCATCCAGTCCAACATTCTGTGTCACATAAGAACACAAGAGAAGCCATGTTGGATCAGGCCAGTGACCCATCCAGTCCAACATTCTGTGTCACATAAGAACATAAGAGAAGCCACGTTGGATCAGGCCAGTGGCCCATCCAGTCCAACATTCTGTGTCACATAAGAACATAAGAGAAGCCATGTTGGATCAGGCCAGTGGCCCATCCAGTCCAATACTCTGTGTCACATAAGAACATAAGAGAAGCCATGTTGGATCAGGCCAGTGGCCCATCCAGTCCAATACTCTGTGTCACATAAGAACATAAGAGAAGCCATGTTGGGTCAGGCCAATGGCCCATCCAGTCCAACACTCTGTGTCACATAAGAACAGAAGAGAAGCCATGTTGGGTCAGGCCAATGGCCCATCCAGTCCAACACTCTGTGTCACATAAGAACACAAGAGAAGCCATGTTGGATCAGGCCAGTGGCCCAGCCAGTCCAACATTCTGTGTCACATAAGAACAGAAGAGAAGCCATGTTGGGTCAGGCCAATGGCCCATCCAGTCCAACACTCTGTGTCACATAAGAACACAAGAGAAGCCATGTTGGATCAGGCCAGTGGCCCAGCCAGTCCAACATTCTGTGTCACATAAGAACATAAGAGAAGCCATGTTGGATCAGGCCAATGGCCCATCCAGTCCAACACTCTGTGTCACACAGTGGCCAGAAAACCCAGGTGCCGTCAAGAGGTCCACCAGGGGGGCCAGTATGCCAGAAGCCCTCCCACTGTTATCCGAGCACCAAGAATACAGGCCATCATTTGCCCCAGATATAAGAACATGAGAGAAGCCATGTTGGATCAGGCCAATGGCCCATCCAGTCCAACGCTCTGGGTCACACAGTGGCCAAAAAACCAGGCACCATCAGGAGGTCCACTAGGGCAGGAGTCCCCAACCCCTGGTCCGTGGCCCAGTACCGGTCCGTGGCCTGTTAGCAACCGGGCTGTGAGTTGTATAATTATTTCATTGTAGTGATAATAATAATAATATTCTTCTTGCAGTTGCTTGTTCCGCCAGGCTTTTGGCTGAGGCAGGCGGGCGTCCTCATACCAGCTAATTGGCCTCCCTGCACTGACTGCATCCTGTGTTTCACTCTGTGAAGGATGTACATATCTGTACACTGATGCTGCTTTATTTTATGTCATTTTAATGGTTTTAACTACTTGAATTTAATCGTCTTATGATGTGATTTTAACAATTTTGTTATGTTGTAATCTGTCCTGAGCCCAACCTGGGAAAGGGCGGACTAGAAATCAGAAAAAATAAATATAAATAAATAAATAAAATAATAATAATAATAATAATAATAATAATAATAATAATAATAATAATAATAATAATAATAATAATAATAATAATAATAATAATAATAATACGACATTGGATTCATATCCTGCCCTACACTCAAAATCTCAGAGTGACTCACAATCTCCTTTGCCTTCTTCTCCCACGACAGACACCGTGTGAGGTGGCTAGGGCTGAGAGAGCTCCCCCCAGAAGCTGCCCTTTCAAGGACAACTCTGCAAGAGTTATGGCTGACCCAAGGCCATTCCAGCAGCTGCCAGTGGAGGAGTGGGGAATCAAACCCAGTTTTCCCAGATAAGAGTCCGCACACTTAACTACACCAAAATAAAGAGCACAATTGTATCATCCCGAAACCACCACCACATCCGGTCCGTGGAAAAACTGTCTTCCACAAAACCGGTCCCTGGTGCCAAAAATGTTGCAGACCACTGCACTAGAAGCCCTCCCACTGTTCCCCCCCACAAACACCAATAATACGGAGCATCATTGCCCCAGACAGAGAGTTCCATCAATATGCTGTGGCTAATAGCCACTGATGGACCTCTGCTCCATATGTTTATCCAATCCCCTCTTGAAGCTGACTATGCTTGTAGCTGCCACCACCTCCTGTGGCAGTGAATTCCACATGTTAATCATCCTTTGGGTGAAGAAGTACTTTCTTTTATCCGTTCTAACCCAACTGCTCAGCAATTTCATTGAGTGCCCACGAGTTCTCTGCTCTGCCGCTTAGCCATCGCCCCCTCCCCAAAGGCCAAATGAACAAATATAGGTGCCATATACCAAATGAAACCCTTGGTCCAGCAAGATATGTATTGTCTTCTGAGACAGGCAGCAGCTCTCCAGAGTGTCAGACAGAGCTCTTTCCCCCACCTACTAAAAGGTCAAGGTCGTCCCCTGTGCAAGCACCAGTTGCTTCTGACTCTGGGGTGACGTCACATCAAGAGGTTTTCATGGCAGACATTTTTTACAAGGCGGTTTGCCATTGCCTTCCCCAGCCCTCTACACTTTCCTCCCAGCAAGCTGGGTAAAAGAGCCCCGTGGCGCAGAGTGTTAAAGCTGCAGTACTGCAGTCCTAAGCTCTGCTCATGACCTGAGTTCAATCCCCAGCAGAAGCTGGGCCTTCAGATAGCCGGCTCGAGGTTGACTCAGCCTTCCATCATTCCGAGGTCGGTCAAATGAGTCCCCAGCTTGCTGAGGGGAAAGCGTAGATGACTGAGGAAGGCAATGGCAAACCAAAAAGTCTGCCGTGAAAGCAACGTCACCCCAGAGTCAGAAACTTGCACAGGGGATCTTTCCTTTCCTTTTCTTGCCATTGCCTTCCCCAGTCATCTACACTTTCCTGCCAGCAAGCTGGGGACTCATTTTACCCACCTCGGAAGGATGGAAGGCTGAGTCAACCTTGAGCTGGCTACCTGAACCCAGCTTCCACTGGGATCAAACTCAGGTCGTGAGCAGAGAGCTCAGACTGCAGTACTGCAGCTTTACCACTCTGTGCCACAGGGCTCCCTTTCCCTCCCTTTCCCTTTACTACCAGGTCCTTATAACTGGGGATGTCAGGAATTGAACCCAGAACCTTCGACATGCCAAGGAGATGCCCTTTTTATTTGGGAGGCTTTTTATTAGGGTGGCTTTTATTACGGAGAGCCAGTTTGATGTAGTGGTTAAGTGTGTAGACAATTATCTGGGAGAACCAGGTTTGATTCCCCACTCCTCCACTTGCACCTGCTAGCATGGCCTTGGGTCAGCCATAGCTCTGGCAGAGGTTGTCCTAGAAAGGGTGTCCATTGTGGGGGAAGAAGAAAAAGGAGATTTTGAGCCGCTCTGAGACTCTGAGTGGAAGGCAGAATATAAATCCAATGTCGTCTTCTCACGGATTGCACCAGAGCACCAGCCATTTCTGTTCTGACCCACTTTGCTTCTTCCCTACAGATCTCCAGCATGGAGAAGAACCTTAAGAACATTGAGGAGGAGAACAAGATGATAGAGGAGCAGAACGAAGCTCTCTTCCTTGAGCTCTCAGGGCTGAGCCAGACTCTGATCCAAAGTCTCGCCAATATCCGCCTTCCACACATGGTGAGGAACTCATTTTCTTTTTTCTTCTTTTTTCCTTTCTTTTTTTTTTTTGAACTTATTTTCATAAGAAATTTTGCACATGACCAGAGGTGGAATTCTAGCAGGAGCTCCTTTGCATATTAGGCCATACAACCCTGATGTAGCCAATCCTTCAAGAGCTCACAAGGCTCTTTTTCGTAAGCTCTTGGAGGATTGGCTACATCAGGGGTGTGTGGCCTAAGATGCAAAAGAGCTCCTGCTAGAATTCCACCATTGTTCTGAATAAAACTTTGTTGGTCTTAAAGATGCTACTGGACTCCTCCTTTGTTCTGTATGAACGGCTATCACTTAGAAGAGGGCAGGAGCTGTTCCTGTGGTAGCAGAAGACAGGAGTCGCAATAAATGGGTCTAAATTAAGGGCAGGAAGGTACTAACTGGATATTAGGAAAATCTTCTTTACAGTGAGAGTCGTTCATTGGTGGAATCAGCCAGCTAGGGAGGTGATCGTCTGGAGGGTGGCTTCTTTGTACCCCACAGAGCTCCCTGCCCTCCCCAAGATCCATCCCCAAATCTCCAGGAGTTTCCCAACCCTGGATATGAACATATGAAGCTGCCTTCTTGGAAAAAGTCCAGAAAAGGGCAACTAGAATGATTAAAGGTTTGGAACACTTTCCCTATGAAGCAAGGTTAAAACGCTTGGGGCTCTTTAGCTTGGAGAAACGTCGACTGCGGGGTGACATGATAGAGGTTTACAAGATTATGCATGGGATGGAGAAAGCAGAGAAAGAAGTCCTTTTCTCCCTTTCTCACAATACAAGAATGAAATTCAATGAAATTGCTGAGCGGTCGGGTTAAAACGGATAGAAGGAAGTACTTCTTCACCCAAAGGGTGATTAACATGTGGAATTCACTGCCACAGGAGGTGGTGGCAGCTACAAGCATAGTCAGCTTTAAGAGGGAATTGGATAAAAATATGGAGCAAAGGTCCATCAGTGGCTATTAGCCACAGTATATATATATATAATATATGTGTGTGTGTGTGTGTGTGTGTGTGTGTATTAATACACACATATATTGGCCACTGTGTGACACAGTGTTGGACTGGATGGGCCATTGGCCTGATCCAACATGGCTTCTCTTATGTTATTATGTTCTTCTACTGAATCAGACCCTCAGTCCATCAAAGTCAGTATTGCCTACTCAGACTGGCAGCAGCTCTCCGGGATCTCAAGCTGAGGTTTTTCACGCCTACTTGCCTGGACCCTTTTTAGTTGGAGATGCCGGGGATTGAACCTGGGACCTTCTGCTTCCCAAGCAGATGCTCTACCACTGAGCCACCGTCCCTACCTCTACCCCTCTTTACCCACCAGGGATCTGAGAGCCCTACCCAACTTCTCCCATGAGGGGAGAACCTGGGAACCCTACTAGATATCCTGCCTGGTTCTGAAGCTAGTCCTATCATTGGAGAGCCAGTTTGGTGTGGTGGTTAAGTGTGCGGACTCTTATCTGGGAGAACCGGGTTTGATTCCCCACTCCTCCACTCGCACCTGCTAGCATGGCCTTGGGTCAGTCATAGCTCTGGCAGAGGTTGTCCTTGAAAGGGCAGCTGCTGTGAGAGCCCTCTCCAGCCCCACCCACCTCACAGGGTGTCTGTTGTGGGGGAGGAAGGTAAAGGAGATTGTGAGCCGCTCTGAGACTCTTCTGAGTGGAGGGCGGGATATAAATCCAATGTCTTCATCTACCTCACAGGGTGTCTGTTGTGGGGGGGGGGGAAGGTAAAGGAGATTGTGAGCCGCTCTGAGTCTCTTCGGAGTGGAGGGCGGGATATAAATCCAATATCTTCATCTACCTCACAGGGCATCTGTTTTGGGGGAAGAAGGTAAAGGAGATTGTGAGCCGCTCTGAGACTCTTCGGAGAGGAGGGCGGGATATAAATCCAATATCTTCATCTACCTCACAGGGTGTCTGTTTTGGGGGAAGAAGGTAAAGGAGATTGTGAGCCGCTCTGAGACTCTTCAGAGTGGAGGGCGGGATATAAATCCAATATCATCTTCTTTTTCTTTATCTGGGAGAACCAGATTTGATCTCCCACTCCTCCACTCGCACCTGCTGGAATGGCCTTGGGTCAGCCATAGCTCTGGCAGAGCTGTCCTTGAAAGGGCAGCTTTTGTCAGAGCTCTCTCAGCCCCACCCACCTCACAGGGTGTCTGTTGTGGGGGGAGGAAGATAAAGGAGATTGTAAGCCTCTCTGAGACTGATTCAAGGAGAAGGGCGGGATATAAATCTGCAATTCTTCTTTTTCTTCTTCTTGTGCTCTCTCTCTTTCATTTTGTGTTGCCTTTTCCCACTGATCTCTCCTTTGGCGTTTCCTTTTGTCTTTCATTACACTTCATAGCCCAAGCAGGGGGGAATGAAAAGCTTTATCGAGGGGACAAGCTGTCTTTTTGAGTCAAAGGCAGCATTAAGACCGGATTGGATTTCAAACTCAGGAAGATCTGAGCACTCGCGTTAAAAAAAAAAAGAAGCAGCTCACTTCGATCCCGTTCTGAATAGCCGTCAGCCCAACCATCGCAACCGTAAAGGGAGGATATTATATTTAATGTAACAAGGTCTGACGGTAACCAGCGTGTCACTGCAGTGTTGCTACGGAATAATAATAATAATAAAGGCTGCGGTGGAGTGGAAAAGCTGAAAGGAAGTACTAATTACCTCTGTTTGCAGGAAGTTAATTGTGTTACGTGACACATTAACATGGGTTAAGTGGGTTTAAGAGTGCTGCGTGACACGGTGGCGGGACAGGGAGAGCCTTACGGCTGAATCCCAAACATGTTTACACAGAAGAAGGGTTGCCAATCCCCAGGCGAGGGCAGGGGATCCCCCAGTTTGGAGGCCCTCCCTCCGCTTCAGGGTCATCAGAAAGCGGGGGGAGGGGAGGGAAATGTCTGCTGGGAACTCTATTATTCCCTATGAAGATTTATTCCCATAGAAAATCATGGAGAATTGATCTACGGGTATCTGGGGCTCTGGGGAGGCTGTTTTGGGGGGGTAGAGGCACCAAATTTTCAGTATAGCATCTAGTGCCTCTCCCCAAAATACCCCCCAAGTTTCAAAAAGATCGGACCAGGGGGTCCTATTCTATGAGCCCCAAAAGAAGGTGCCCCTATCCTTCATGATTTCCTATGGAAGGAAGGAATTGAAAAGGTGTGCAGTCCCTTTAAATGTGAGGGCCAGAACTCCCTTTGGAGTTCAATTATGCTTGTCGCAGCCTTGATCTTTGCTCCACCCCTAATGTCTCCCAGCTCCACCCCCAAAGTCTCCCGGCTCCACCCCCAAAGTCCTCAGATATTTCTGGAATTGGACTTGGCAACCCTGCACAGAAGTAAGTTGCAGTGAGGCTTGCTTCCTGGTAAACATGGTTAGAAAGAGGAGTGAAGCCTGGTCATGGGTTAGAGTTGCCAATCCCCAGGTGAGGAAATCAAAGGCACATAGCCCACCGTGAAAACCAGCTTCTATTATTAAGTTATACAAAGTCAACATAAATTAACACACTCATATATAAATTTCACCATCATAAATTACACCAAAGCAACTAGGCTTCCCAATCCCCAGGTCCCAGAGGGGGATCCCCCGGTTTTACAGGCTTCCCCCCTCCCCCAGCCAGCTGGCCGGCGGGGGAAGCCCCACCCCCACAGCCATCATGCTGTGGACGGAGGGACGGTGGCTCAGTGGTAGAGCATCTGCTTGGGAAGCAGAAGATCCCAGGTTCAATCCCTGGAATCTCCAAAAAAGGCAAATAGGTGTGAAAAACCTCAGCTTGAGACCCTGGAGAGCCGCTGCCAGTCTGAGAAGACAATACTGACTTTGATGGACCGAGGGTCTGATTCAGTAGAAGGCAGCTTCATATGTTTCGTATATGTTCATATGTTCATGCACCTCCACGAATGATTCCCATAGGGAATGATGGGGAATTGATCCGCGGGTTCGGGGGCTCGGGGGGGGCTGTTTTTTTGAGATAGAGGCACCAAATTTTCAGTATAGCATCTAATGCGTCTCTCCGAAATACCTCTCAGGTTTCAAAAAGATTGGACCAGGGGGTCCAATTCTATGAGCCCCAAAAGAAGGTGCCCCTATCCTTCATTATTTCCTATGGAAGGAAGGCATTTAAAAAGATGTGTAGTCCCTTTAAATGTGATGGCCAGAACTCCCTTGGAGTTCAATTATGCTTGTCACACCCTTGCTCCTGGCTCCACCCCCAAAGTCTCCTGGCTCCACCCCCAAAGTCCCCAGATATTTCTTGAATTGGACTTGGCAACCCTAAAAGCAACCCTAACATTCAGTCCTTAGTACAAAAAGGAAGCATTGACATCAAGAGTCCTTTTTTCATTTTGTGGCAAAATTTTCAATTCATTCCATGGAATCCTGGTGTAGTACTCCAGATGATTAATGTCTGTCAAAAGATGCAGCCAATAATCCAACGGTGGGCTAATTGCCTTTGATTTCCTGTCCTTTTGCCGTGTTACTCTTTGTGTGTTGTATAATCCCCAGGTGAGGGCAGGGGATCCCCCAGTTTGGAGGCCCTCCCCCTGCTTCAGGGTCACTAGAAAGCGGGGAGAGGGAAAGGAAATGTCTTCTGGGCACTCCTTTATTCCCTACGGACATTGATTCCCATAGGGTATAATGGAAAATGGATCCGTGGGTATCTGGGGCTCGGGGGGGCTGCTTTTTGAGGTAGAGGCACCAAATTTTCAGCATAGCATCCGGTGCCTCTCCTCAAAACACCCGCCAAGTATCAAAAGGAGTGAACCAGGGAGTCCAATTCTATGAGCCCCCAAAGAAGGTGCCCCTATCCTTCATTATTTCCAATATTTCCAAACTGTATAAAGGTGTGCGGTCCCTTGAAATACGATTGTGAGAACTCCCTTTGGAGTTCATTCATGCTTGTCACAACCTTGCTCCTGGCTCCACCCCCATGTCTCCTGGCTCCACCCTCAAAGTCGCCTAGCTCCATCCCAAAGTCCCCAGATATTTCTTGAATTGAACTTGGCAACCCTATCATGGGTTGCCAGTCTCCAAGTACAGCCTAGAGATCTCTTGCTATTAACATTGATTTCCAGGATCTAGAGATCAGTTCCTGTCATAGTCCTGGGCCTAGTGCGGACTGCAGGCCCCAGAGAAGCCTGCTTAGGAGTTTCTGGGGAAAGCCTACATTTCCCAAGATCCCCTCTGTCCCTTTGATTGGGTGGCAAGCCCAAACAGGGTTTGTTCTTTTCTGGAGAAGCTGCAGGAAGAGAGGTTCTCTGTCTAGAGAGGTTGCAGACAAAGAATGAGGGCTCTCTGGAAGAGACAGCAGGAAAAGTTCCCTTACCCAAGGGGATGAGTGTTGGTTATTAGCGTAGGGACTGTATAGTTAAACATGTCAGGGCTTTTGTTTCTTTGCACCAACCTTTACTGTTTTCATATTCTCTTTAGCACTAAATCTTTGTCACCCACTTATTGTTTTAGAGCACTAATAATAAAATTCTTTTGGTTGTTATAACACGTTGGTTCTCACGTAGGGTGGCCATAATATCTGCAGGCCAGCCAGGGACACCTTGAGGGGGGGATGAATCTGTGTGTGCGCATGCAAAGCACACGCCGCCGCAAACAGGAAGTGACGTCACTTCCGGTAACGTCATGCCTCTCGCATGGTGGTCCGGACGACTCACTTCCGAGTCGACGTGCCCCGTGAGATCGGGGCCGCCGCCACGTGGCGCGGGGGCGAGCGCGCGCGCAGTAGCAGCCAGCAGCCGAGCTGGCAACAGGGGGGCCTCTGACCTGTGGTCGCGCAGGTGGTCCTGTGGCAGGATTTTGGCGAACCCGGGATTTGATTGGTCCCGGGTTAGCCAACCCGTGAGGCGGGAATTTGGGGGCAGGGGCGGGGCTTTCCCGGGTGGGCGGGATGATCTGGCCACCCTATCTCTCCTTGGTCACAGTTAAGAGGTATTTATTAATAAGGAAGACAAGGGTGGGTGTGTGCTCTGGGCCCTCCATACAGACCCTTACCAGAGTGGTAGCAGCCAGTAGAAGGCCCTGCTGGGCCCCTGCTGTGTGACAGGTCCCCTGGAGAAAATAGTGAACTCTGACAGGTTTCGGTGTGAATAATAATGGAAAAAAGACAATGCAAAATATGCAATTTATATATACTATGTGAGACAATACAATTTCTTAATACCGATAATATAAATTCATTTTATTTCTAACACAGTAGTACACAAATCACAATAGCCAAATTTCCAGGACTTTGTGTGGCCAATGTCTCTTTAAATTCACATGCCGCAAAGCTCCATTCTAAAAACGCATCTCACTTCAGTATGAACAGCTCAAAGTCCGCAAAAATGAGTGATAAGTGATTTGGAACTGTGCACTTTGAGAAGATTCCACAGAAGCTCAAAAAGAGAGAAAGAGAACTAGTCCTTTCCAGAACTACCAGATGGTTTTGATGTCCTTCATCTTCTCAGTCATAATCGCTCACTGAAGAGTGTGTGTTGATCTATAAGAGATGTATTCTGTGGCTCCATTAGGAATTATTGTGAATTTATGAGATTGAGCAGACAAAGGACATCAAAACCATCTTGACATTCCAGAAAGGACGAGTTCTCTTTCTGTCTTTTTTTTTTTCCCTGCCAGGACCTTCAAAGTCTACTGCCACTCAGAACAGAACTAGAGCAGAGTAGAAACGAGCATGATTATGCTTCAGCTGTTGCTACTGACATCATAAATCATGATGGCCAAACTTTACTGGATGCCCCCATCTTGTTAACTGTATTGACTTACTCCATGTAATCCGCCTTCAGCCCCAGTGAGAAAGGACTACAAATAATGTAACTAAATATATAAATACATTCTCCTGCCTATGCTTGTAGTTCTGTTGAGAGTGTGTGGGGAGAGGGAAATAGGAAGACAAAATTCCAGAGGCCTGGAGGTCTATAGAACTGAGCAAGTCATGACTAGGGATGGAAATGAACCGAACCATGAACCAAAATTCTTTATGAATTTTTCTCTGTTCATGGTTCGTGAACCGAAGTTTGCGACAGGTCTCGTGTCACGAACTTCCACAAACTTTTCAAGCAGTTTCCGGTGGTTTGCTTTCTGTTCCCCGCGGGAGCCTCAAAAACAGCTGAGTTGTGGGGAGGCAACCCCCAATGCACAGCTGCTTCAGGCTGTCTTGTGCAGTCTCTTTAAACTTTAAAGGGACTGCAAAAGACAGCCTGAAAAACAGATGAGCAGCAGGGAGGTGCTACCAACCGCTCAGTTGTTTCGGGCTGTCTTGCGTAGTCTCTTTAAACTTTAAAAGGACTGCAGAAAACAGCCCAAAAAACAGCTGAGTGGCAGTGAGGCTTTTATTTTGGGCTTTCTTGTGCGGCCTCTTTAAACCCTAGCGGCTGCTCCTCATTGCTCAGTTATTTTTCAGGCTTTCTGCAAACCATGAACCACAAACTGCATTTTTCTGGTTCATGCCCATCCCTCGCCATGACTTATTTTTATGCCGTGATTGGGATGGGCCTGGGTGGTGTTACCTTGGGAGGGCATGTGGTTCTTGATACCGCCACATGCTTCTGAATTTTTATGATTTTGGTTGAGCTGGGATTGGTGCAGATATTTGTGTTACGGGGAAAAGATTGTTTGTTCAGATGGCCTAAAAAGGCCCTCGGGTCATAGATAGTCCTACAGGCTCACAACACCAAGGCTACTGCAACACTTCAAGTTGAACAACATAAGAACATAAGAGAAGCCATGTTGGATCAGGCCAATGGCCCATCCAGTCCATAACTCTGTGTCACACAGTGGCAAAAAATTTTATATATACACACACACTGTGGCTAATAGCCACTGATGGACCTGTGCTCCATATTTTTATCTAAACCCCACTTGAAGGTGGCTATGCTTGTGGCTGCCACCACCTCCTGTGGCAGTGAATTCCACATGTTAATCACCCTTTGGGTGAAGAAGTACTTCCTTTTATCTGTTTTAACCTGTCTGCTCAGCAATTTCATCGAATGCCCACGAGTTCTTGTATTGTGAGAAAGGGAGAAAAGTACTTCTTTCTCTACTTTCTCCATCCCATGCATTATCTTGTAAACCTCTATCATGTCACCCCGCAGTCGACGTTTCTCCAAGCTAAAGAGTCCCAAGTGTTTCAACCTTTCTTCATAGGGAAAGTGCTCCAGCCCTTTAATCATTCTAGTTGCCCTTCTCTGGACTTTCTCCAATGCTATAATATCCTTTTTGAGGTGCGGCGACCAGAACTGCACACAGTACTCCAAATGAGACCGCACCATCGATTTATACAGGGGCATTATGATACTGGCTGATTTGTTTTCAGTTCCCTTCCTAATAATAAGTTGGGTGTCAAGTTATCACAACAAATGCATAGGTGAGCCAAGACTTTATTAGCATGACAAAGTTAGGATTGACAGGGGTGGGGTTGTTACTGTTGGACTTAAGAACAGAGCTTAGTATGTTCCTCTCTCAAGGAGGGGGAGAAACTGTGTTCCAATAAAAACTGTTGCATATAGATCTAACAGACAAAATCCAGGGTGTCCCTTGGTGTCATGGCACATCCTATCCTGACATTGGAGGAGAGGTCCATCAGTGGGTATTATCCACAGTGTATTGTTGGAACTCTCTGTCTGGGGCAGTGATGCTCTGTATTCTGGGTGCTTGGTGGGGGGGGGGGGCACAGTGGGAAGGTTTCTGGAGTCTTGGCCGCACTGATGGACCTCCTGATGGCACCTGGGTTTTTTGGCCACTGTGTGACACAGAGTGTTGGATTGGATGGGCCATTGGCCTGATCCAACATGGCTTCTCTTTTGTTCTTATGTGATTTGTACTACCCGTTAGAAACGCTGTTCAACATATTTATTGTACAAAGAATTGAGAAATAGATATAACATATATGCTATATTGCTTTATTAAGAAAGTGAACAATTTATAAATTTTCTATCCTTTCAGTGGATAGTCATAGTGTTGGACTGGATGGGCCATTGGCCTGATCCATGGCTTTTCTAATGTTCTTATGACATCCACCAAGTGTTTTTAGAAAGTGGGCTGGGCCAAGTGGATCTTTCACCCCACAAGTCTTCAGATTGGCTGTTGGAGATTTGGTTGGCTGTTGGAGATTTTTACAAACATTGCTTTGGCAGCAACTGCCTCCCAAAGCACAAGGATCTTCACTGTGTGACTGTAGGTTAACTGTGGCAACCATTTAGTGCCTGGCAATGTCTCCTGAAGCAGCCATGTTGTAACTGCACCCATCATGCTGTGTCAGAATTCCAAATGAGCCCTCAGCGGTTGCGGACCCACTAACTAGACATTAGGATTCCTCTCTGCTTAAAATTAAGGTATATGTTTGTGCTTGATCCTTTCATTTTGTTTTTGTTTCTTGTTGGGATCCAGGAGCCAATCAGTGAGCAGAACTTTGATGCGTACGTCAACACCCTTACTGACATGTACACCAATCAGGAGTGCTACCAGAATCCAGAGAACAAGAGCCTCTTGGAAAGCATCAAACAGGCCATTAAAGGAATTCAGGTCTAATGACAATAGAACAACACTTTAAAAAAAAAGAAAAGAAAAGAAACATTAAATGTTAAAAGTAACTGGAAGAATATAGAGGACCTTCACTCTGCATATTCAGGTTTACAGGTTGAGAAACTTGTTGAATGAATGAATAAAAGGACCAAAATGTAACCCGAGAGGCCATTCACAAGAAGCGGAACTGAACTTCAAATGTTTTTTTGTTCACCCAACGAGAGCTTTGTTATGTTTTAGCTGTTGTTGATGTTTTTTAACCCCACAGTGATGGGGGTCAAAGATGGGCTTGGTCGCAAGTGGAGGTAAAGAATCTTCACAAGCTGCCAGGCTACTTGACTAACAAAGAAGGCTCCGTAGTAGAGTTAGTCCAAGGTTTAGAGCGTTAAAATACAGGGCTTGCTTCTGTGCCACAACGGGCTCGAAAACCGGGCATTGCCTACGGTGGTGGCCCCAGAACCCACGTGAATTACGTTCATGAGAAGCTGGAGCCGCCGTGCTTTCCATCCCTCTGAATCTACGTTGGGATTCGTACTCCAGCGAGGATTCCCACAGCTGCCGGACACGAGAAGTCTCCCCAAGTATTATAGAGTAGCATTATTCTTTATTTTTCCAAAAGAGCAGCTCACGATCTCCAGTGGAAAGCGCGATGGAAAAAAAAAAACTACAAAGGTTCTCAGGGAAGCTTTTTTGGAGTTTGCAACTACAGTATTCCTTTGTCCGTCTTGAAAAAAATAAAATAAAATAAACCAAGAATAGCTATTAATGAACAGACCGATATCAGAACATTTCATATGGAAGAAATTCTTCAGTATATCACGGTCCAGTGTACAACAAGTTTTTTGGAAAGTCCTTTTGCTGACTGTTCTGGTTCTGTTTGTCGTTGTGGTCATCGTTGAGTGGCGGTGCAAGCATTTCAGACATCAATGCCAGAGACATATTTAAGATGCGATTAGGAACAAAAGGGAGAGTCCACGAAGGGGAATGACGTTTTACAATGGACTTTTGACTGATACATACATGGCAACGTTTCTTAGGTTCTCGGCTTTCCCCCTCCCACCTTTTGAGAAAATAAGTTTAACGAGATGAAGTAGATCATCATCATTCTACAGAAGTAGCAGATGGGTATAGATCTTCCAAAGAACCACTTGAGGGGGTTGGGTTTGATTACCCCGTCGGTAACATGTAGTCCGCTGTGCACTTATAGTAAAGCGAATGTCTCTTCTAAAATGAATATTTCAGCACTGCATTCTCCCCACATCTATCTTGCCGAATTTGCTGAAAGGAGGTAAGGGTTAGCAGGAGGTCGTAAGCATTGGCTTAGTAAAGGATTGTTGTTATAAGGACTCACCCCGAAGTCAAGAAAATGTGTGGGGGGTGGGTTTAACCAGTTGCACAAGATTAGCTCTCGGACGCTATACGTGGTACAATGGCCCTGTGTCAAAGTGGAGGAATTGTGGGTAAGGGGTGGTGCCTCAGCATCACACTCTACTGACTGACATACGAACATAAGAAGAGCCCTGCTGAATCAGACTAGTCCAGCTAATCCAGCATCTTGTCTCATGAAGCAGCCAGCCAGTTCCTCTGGATGGCCAACAACAGGGCACAGAGGCTGAGGCCTTCATTAGAACATAAGAAGAACCCTGCTGGATCAGACCGGTGAGGGTCCATCTAGTCCAGCATCCTGTCTCACACAGTGGCCAACCAGCTGCTCTGGATGGCCAACAACAGGGCAGAGAGGCTGAGGCCTTCATTAGAACATAAGAAGAACCCTGCTGGATCAGACCGGTGAGGGTCCATCTAGTCCAGCATCCTGTCTCACACAGTGGCCAACCAGCTCCTCTGGATGGCCAACAAGGCATAGAGGCCAAGGC
Source organism: Heteronotia binoei (assembly GCF_032191835.1). NCBI lineage: Eukaryota > Metazoa > Chordata > Lepidosauria > Squamata > Gekkonidae > Heteronotia > Heteronotia binoei. The sequence continues at coordinate 16,423,839 of NC_083224.1, forward strand.
CTTCACGTGATGTTCCCTCCTGGCTCTGGGATTTGGAGGATTCATGCCTCTGAACATGGAGGGTTCCCCTCAGTCACCATGGCTAGTAGCCACTGATCGACTTATCCTCCATGAATCCATCTAATCCCCTTTTAAACAGGACAGTCAGCTTTTCACCTCATGGCCCAATCCATACCACATGAAAACATGTCTGTGAGAGATTACAAAAGCATCCTCATCTCCCTGACAACCATCCATATCTCTTCCTTGCAGTTTCCCCTCACTAACTGTGGTCCCAGCTTTTTCAAAAGCCAGAAGATGCATTAGATGAATTTAATCTGTTAAAGTATAAAAATACCTTCACTCGTCTAAAAGGGTTGTTTTTTTAATGGCGCTGAAACCCCTCCTCCTCTCAGCAATACATTTAATTTTCACAGATAAATGCTTGATCGATTCTAAATCTGTTTTCTAGCCAGTTAGGATTGGTGCTGATTAGGCTTTTTCACTGATGTTTTTTTTTTTAATTGAAATCCTGTCTTCAATGAAGTAGAATGGGAAAAATGAACGATTCTGTGGAAACACCATCTGATGGACATCCCAGTATGGCCAGCCAGTGGCGCTTCACTGAAAAAAAGCTTGCTGTGTATGTTTGAAATATCATGCCTGGCCCGTTGAATCATGGCAAAGGTTGCCAACCTCCAGGTGGAACCTGGAGTTCTCCTGAAATTCCAACTGATCTCCAAACCACAGAGATCAAGTTCTGTTGAAGGAAATAGCTACTGTGGAGGGTGGATCCTCGAGCATTACATCGCGTGGAAGTCCCTTCTCTTCTTAAACCCTACCTTCTCCAAGGCTCGACTTCCAAGTTTCCAGGAATTTCCCAACCCAGAGTTGGCAACCCAAAACCTGGCCAAGGTTTAACCTGGTCAGAAATGTAGAGTTTTCTGAGAGCACTTGAATATAGGAAGCTTCCCCACCCCATCGAAGCACCCGGTTCCCTCTCACACTTTTTCTGTGCACATCTGAATGTTTTTACAGCAAAAAATAATAATTAAAAATGAACTAAAAGGTGGAAGGGGGTTCTTTGTAATGTAAACAAACATTCTGCCCAAAGTGAGTGAGATCTGTTTGCATTATTAGATCTGACTGAAGAAAGAACCGCTTGCAGTCTCATGAGCAAAAATGCCTTAAGAGCCAAATCCTGCCTATGCGTAGGCTACAAACTAAAAGCCCTTGGAAGTTAACAAGAAAGCTCCCCCAACCAATGGAGCAGACTGAGGAGTCAGGAGGGGCAAACATGGGTGACTTTACTCAAATGTGTAACCTTGTTGTAGTTCCCAGTAGTAGCTACTCATCTGAGTAAACTGACTTGTGTGCTAGAGATTTCTTCGCTATCGAGCTCTTTGACTTGGCTTATTTATTTGGAAAGTGCAAAAAAGAAAGCAAAGGGGGAGGGAAATTATCTGAAGTACTGCGTGTAAATAGAGTTCAATTTGGTGATGATTGCAACTAATTTAGTATTTAAGAGTAGAGAAAATTGCACTTCCTTAAAAAAAAGAAAAAGAAGGATTGGAGAGAAAGTAGTTAGATGACGTATCCTGTAAAATTATTTAAGGGTGCATCCAAATATATATACCTTGAGTGGTGGAACCACTGTAGAAATGTGTGTTGTTCATCTCTCCTCCCCTGGACGGAGCTCAGGAGAATTTTGGTTCTTCCGGTGGCCAGCAGAAGCCAGGTAGGCATAGTACCGATTGGCTGAAGCCTGTGACATCATGATTCCACCTTCCTTCCCCAGGCCATCTTGTCGATTTTTTACAAAATGAAATCTTTTAAAAAGGCAATGAACAAACTTGCAAACAGTATTTTGAAAATTATTTTTTAAAGCCCGCCTGAACTGTGTGGAAAGGTGCAAGATAGATCATTCTAATCAGGGGTGGAATTCTAGCAGGAGCTCCTTTGCAAATTAGGCCAATACCCGCCCCCCCCCTCCCCGATGTAGCCAATCCTTCAAGAGCTTACAAGGCTCTTTTTTGTAAGCTCTTGAAGGATTGACTACATCAGAGGGGTGTGGTCTAATATGCAATGGAGCTCCTGCTAGAATTCCACCCCTGATTCTAATCAGGGCTTTTTTTGTAGCAAGAACTCCTTTGCATATTAGGCCACACCCCTCTGATGTAGCCAATCCTCCGAGAGCTTACAGGGCTCTTATTACAGGGCCTACTGTAAGCTCTTGGAGGATTGGCTACATCAGGGGTGTGTGGCCTAATATGCAAAGGAGTCCCTGCTACAAAAATAAGCCCTGATTCTAATTCATATTACTGTCAAAAGCATTGCAAAATTGGGGCAGGCCACACTAACGGCAGAGGATAAGAATCATGGTGAATCCTCTTTTTCGAGGGACGTCTGTATACACCCAACTTTGGGGGAGATGGAGGTAATTTAGACTCGCAACACCTTATGCTTCCTTTTGACTTTTTATTTAAACTTTTAATTTATTAAATTTATTCTTCTGTTGAAGCTGGACATCACATCATGAAAAAGAAAAGGAGTTTTTAAAAGGAAAAAAAAATCCCTGGAAGACAACTTTTTGATCCATAAGACAAAAATATTCCCTCTAAATAAGAAAGAAGAAATTTTTTAAAAATCTAACTTTTGCTTGAAATTTTGATGCAACCGAGTTATTTTTTATATATTTTTGTTATTTATTCTTTTAACAGTGGGGATTTTTTTTAAAGATATTTTATAACTGAAGCGCTTTTTTAAGAAAAGGTGTTTTTTTTTTTTGTTTCCATTTTATTTCGGGTGGGGACATAATGCAGAAAGAGAGAGAGAGAGAGTTTCCTTTTCCTCGTTTGTTTGTTGCTTTTCTCTTTTCTTTTCCCTTTTGTCTTCTTGGCGTTCCTATTGTTTCAGGCACTGATAATGGTAAAAAAGAAAAAAAATTAAAAACCTGTAATTTATTATTTATTTAATATTTAAATTAAACATTTAAAAATTGATCTGTGCTCTTGTTGTATATTTATTTTGTCATGTTCTGTGTGTCAGTTATGTGATGACTGAGTACTTGTTTATGTGAAGGAATACTGTTCATATTTAAATAATAAAGAATCACATTGGAAAAAAAAGGAGACGACGGGCTATATGTTCTTCTGTGTGAAAGAGGTCTTCTCCATATATAAGGGCTTCCATGTTATACCTTTGCAGGGTTGCCTTTGGCATGTGTTTATATCTCACCAGGGCTTTTTTTGTAGCAGGAACTCCTTTGCATATTAGGCCACGCCCCCCCCCCCCTGATGTAGTCAGTCCTCCTGGAGCTTACAGTAGGCCCTATATGAAGAGCCCTATAAGCTCTTGGGAGGATTGGGAGATCTCTAGGTACCACCTGTAGGTTGACACTATTAAACAACTGAAAATATTGCGCAAGTTTGCTGAATAATTTTTAGGAAGACGGTTTTTAGGGCTGCCATTCCCCAGGTGCCTTGAGCCATTTTGAGTGTAGTGCCGGTTTGGAATTTTAGTAGAGACTTTTTGTCTCATTTTTCTATTGGAAATTGAAATATGATGCTTCTGCAGTCAAATGACACATCGGAAACCGTCGGTATATTTTTCTGAGCATTTGCTCTTCTGTTGACATATTATTCGTGGAGCACCCTAGACTGGAAGAGAAATCGAAACAGGAGTAACCAAGTCGACTTCCTGTACATCGGGACTCTGTTGACAGAATTGTGGAACTTTGGAAATTAATTTTCGGTCTTCAATTGATGTCTTAGTTTTCTAATGGATTTATATTGCATATGTCTGATGTAATATATTAGCAATCCGGTCGCTATAACTCTCGTTGTGTATTTAGTCCCCAGGTGGGGGCAGGGGACCTCCAGTTTGGAGGCCCTTCCCCGGCTTCAGGGTCATCAGAAAGCGCGTAGGGGGGGAATGTCTGCTGGGCACTCCATTATTCCCTATGGAGACCTATTCCCATAGGGTATAATGGAGAATTGATCCACGGGTATCTGAGGCTTGGGGGGGTTGAGATAGAGGCACCAAATTTTCAGCATAGCACCCAATGCCTCTCCTCAAAACACCCTCCAAGTTTCGAAAGGATTGGATCAGGAGGTCCAATTCTATGAGCCCCAAAAAGAAGATGCCTCTATCCTTCATTATTTCCAATGGAGGACTAGAATCCCCTTTGGAGTTCAGTTCTTCTTGTCACACCCTTGCTCCTGGCTCCATCCCAATGTCTCCTAGCTCCACCCCCAAAGTCCCCAGATATTTCTTGAACTGGACTTGACAACCCTACGCTCTTCTAACAGGGCCTACTTTAAGCTTTTGGAGGATTGGCTCCATCAGGGGTGTGTGGCCAAATATGCAAAGGAGTTCCTACTACAAAAAAAGCCCTGTATCTCACAATATGTGTGTTACATGTTTAAATCAAACTTCTAAGTTAACCAGTTAACCATGCCTTCATTTTAACCCAGAGACTGAACAACAAAAACATTACAACAGACCCTCTTTTATTGCATTTCAAGATAACTAATGGGTTTAGTACATGGACATCAATCTGCTTTATGTTGGATTTATATCCCACCCTATACTCTGAATATCAGAGTCTCAGAGCTGTCACAATCTCCTTTACCTTCCGCGCCCCCCACACACACACACACACACAACAGACACCCTGTGAGAGCTCTTACAGCAGCTGCCCTTTCAAGGACAAATCCTCCGAAAGCTATGGCTGACCCAAGGCCATTCCAGCAGGTGCAAGTGGAGGAGTGGGGAATCAAACCCGGTTCTCCAAGACAAGAGTCCGCGCACTTAGCCACTACACCAAACCGGCTCTCACCTTTTGTTGTTTCATCCCAGTTCACTAACTAACAAACCCCAGATGCCAACTTATGATTCTTTTAATCTGCTAAAAAAAAAAAACATTTCCATGATTCTGCATACTAACCCACTGCCCACTTTCTCTATATTTAGGACTGCTTGCCATTCCTTACTATTGTCTGATGAAGCGTGCTTAGAGAGCACATGAAAGCTTACATTCTGAAAAAAAAAAATCTTTGTTGCTCTTAAAGGTGCTCCTTGGCTCCTGCTTTGTTCAAATATTTGTCCAGCTGCTGCACCAAGAATCCCAGTGAGGGGGCCTTTAGGGCTAAGATGAAAAGTAGGGTTTCGTTCCAGTTTAACTGACCTGGCTTTCCCAGAGGGCTCCTGAGCATTGCAGTTAGGTGGTTTTGCTGAGAATTCACCTTTCCAAATCACTCCCACTCTCACAGAACTACAGTTCCCAGGATACCCCGGGGAGAGGAAATGACAGCTGGCCCAGTTGTGAATATGCATTGTCTGTTTTTCTGAAACCTGCATCTAGCGTTTCTTTCCTTTCTGCCAAGGAGCCAGAGACGACGGAAGGACTTTTACAATTTATTTTCACTGTGTCTGGAAATGCGACACGTTTACTCAAATGTGTACACTTGGTTTTTACCTTTGGCAAAAAACATTTTGGCAGGTTTTTGAATGGTTACTGAAACCTGCCAAACCTCACTGCCTAGAGCCTATAGAGTTGCCAGGTCTGTCTCAAGAAATATCTGGGGACTTTGGGGGTGGAGCCAGGAGGCTTTGGGGGTAGAGCCAGGAGTAAAGGTGGGGCAAGCACAATTGATCTCAGAAGGGAGTTCCGGCCATCACATTTAAAGGGACCTCACGCCTTTTAAATACCTTCCCTCCATTTGGAAATAATGAGGGACAGGGGCGCCTTCTGTGGGGGCTGATAGAATTGGACCCCCCAGTCCAATCTTTTTGAAACTTGTAGGGTGTTTTGAGGAGAAGCACCGGATGCTATGCTGAAAATTTGGTGCCTCTACCTCAATAAACAGGGCCCCTGGAGCCCAGATACCCCCAGATCAATTCTCCATTATACTCTATGGGAATTGGTCACCATAGGAAATAATGCAGTACCCAACAGACATTTCCCTCCCTGCCCCCCGCTTTCTGATGACCCTGAAGCGGGAAGAGGGCCTCCAAATAGGGTTGCCAAGTCCAATTCAAGAAATATCTGGGGACTTTGGGGGTGGAGCCAGGAGCAAGGCTGTGACAAGCATAATTGAACTCCAAAGGGAGTTCTGGCCCTCACATTTAAAGGGACGGCACACCTTTTCAATTCCTTCCTTCCATAGGAAATAATGAAGAATAGGGCACCTTTTGGAGCTCATAGAATTGGACTCCCTGGTCCAATATTTTTGAAACTTGGGGGGGTATTTTGGGGAGAAGCACTAGATGCTATGCTGAAAATTTGGTGCCTCTACCCCAAAAACAGCCCCCCCCCCAGAGTCCCCAGATACCCGCAAATCAATTCTCCATGATTTTCTATGGGAATAAATCTCGATAGGGAATAATAGAGTTCCCAGCAGACATTTCCCTCCCCTCCCCCCGCTTTCTGATGACCCTGAAGGGGGGGGAGGGCCTCCAAACCGGGGGATCCCCTGCCCCCACCTGGGGATTGGCAACCCTACCTCCAAACCAGGGGATCCCCTGCCTCAACCTGGGCATTGGCAACCCTAATAGCCCAGGCTGGCCTCATCAAAGAGGTTTGCCAGTCTCCAGGTGGAGCCTGGAGATTTCCCGGAATTATAACTGATCTCCAGTCTACAGAGATCTGTTCCCCTGGAGAAAATGCCTGCTTTGGAGGCTGAATGCTATGGCGTTACGCTTTGCTGTGTTCCCTCCTCACCCTGAACGCAGCCCTTCTCAGGCTCCACCCCTAAATCTACAGGAATTTTCCCACCAGGTGTTGGCTACCCTATCATCAGATCTTGAAAGCTAAGCAGTGTCTGCCCTAGTTTGTATTTGGATGGGGGAAACTACCAAGGAAAGTCAGAGTTATGATGCAGAGGCAAGCGATGGCAAAAAAAAACCCCAAATCTCTGAACGTTTCTTGTCTTAAAAACCCCACAGGGTCTCCACAAGTCAGATGTGACTTGATGGAGGGAAGGGACAGCAGGATATGAGGAAGAGGTGCCAACTGGTTGCCAGCCCCCAGGTGGGGCCTGGAGATCTCCCGCTTTTCCAACTGATTTCCAGCTGGCAGAAGTCGGCTCCCGTGGAGAAAATCAATTACCTAAATTTGTATCTTATTGGAACTTTCTACATGTCATATCATATACAATGTAATAATCACAAAATGTGCAGCTATATCAGTCCGTGAATAATAGCTTCCGCAATCCTGTGGCGTACTGTCGCTTTAAATAGAAAAGACTTCCAAGTTCATTCCACATTTGTAATTTTTGAAATTATAATATAGTGGGTTCTATGCATGGCTGAGCCTCAGAGTAAGTGATAACAAGCTCTAATAGAAGAGACATAGTATAAGGTCACATTACAAGACTGGCGTTGGGGCCCACAGGCCAAACTTATATACATCTCTGGGTTCCTGCTCAAGCACCTTATTGGGTCATTCAAACCGGTGGGGGCTTGTGATTGGTCCTGGGCTGCAGGGATTTGAATCCTGCAGCCCTTTGTTCCCAAGTCCCCAAGCTCAGTCCATATGGCTCCAATGAGCCAGGCGGAAACATCCAAAGTCTTCCCTTGAGTCCACATACATAACAGAAACAGTCTTCAGTTTCCTTGCTAGGAGTCACCGAAGGCTCCAAAACCCCAGGAAAGAGACAGTAGGTACCCAGGAAATAAAAATGAACTCCAGGAGAGAATGAGAGTACTCGCCAAATCTAGACCTTTATGTAGGCTTCCCAATCCCCAGGTCCCAGCGGGGGATCCCCCGGTTTTACAGGCTTCCCCCCTCCCCCAGCCAGCTGGCCGGTGGGGGAAGCCCCACCCCCAAAGCCATTATGCACCTCCATGAACAATTCCCATAGGGAATGATGGGGAATTGATCTGCGGGTATTGGGAGCTCTGGGGGGGCTGTTTTTTGAGGTAGAGGTGCCAAATTTTCAGTATAGCATCTAGTGCCTCTCCCCAAAATACCCCCCCAAGTTTCAAAAGGATTGGACCAGGGGGTCCAATTCTACGAACCCCAAAAGAAAGTGCCCCCATCTTTCATTATTTTCTATGGGAGGAAGGCATTTTAAAAGGTGTGCTGTCCCTTTAAATGTGATGGCCAGAACTCCCTTTGGAGTTCAATTCTGCTTGTCACACCCTTGTTCCTGGCTCCGCCCCCGATGTCTTGAATTAGATTTGGCAACCCTACCTTTATGGCGGTTTCGCAACCTTTGTCCACTCTTTCTCTCGCTACCAAAATGCCTTTCACGGAGCCATAGTATGCAGTCTTTAACAAAGGATCAACGCTTTCTTTTCTCTAGTCTGTCCCTGGCTCTGGAGAAAACGGCTGCTTTGAAGGGTGGACTCCGCAGGGGCATCGAACTCATTTGTTATGAGGGCCACGTCTGACATAAATGAGACTTTGTTGGGCCGGGCCATGTGCGTCATATAATGTAATGCCAGTCAGCAGAGAGATAAACGTTATAAAGGACACAGACAAACTCAATTAAAGATATTTTTTAAAAAAACATGCTTAAAACAGCAGCATTTGTTGGTCTTAAAGGTGCTGTCTTTGTATTTCTCCCATGGGATCCAGGGAACTGGGCAAAGGAAGCTCTGGCGCTTTCCTTTCTCCCCCAGGGGACCAGGAGGGGGAGGAGCCTTAGACAATAGAAGGAAGAGAGGCTTGGCTCAGTACCTCTGCTGCGTGATTGAGAGAGCCTGGCAAACCAAACTATCCTCCCCCCCCCACTTCCTCCCCAAAGGAGGAGCCTCAGCAGATGGAGAAAATAGAGTTTTTGCTCTGTAGCTCCTGTGCGATCGAGCAAGCCTGGCAAAGCAAGCTGGGAGGCAGAAGGAAGCAAGAGAGAAGGAGAAGGAAACAGACAACAGTCGGTTGCTCAGGGAGCTGATAGGAGCCCTCCAGGGGCCTAATTCGGACCCCAGGCTGCATTTTTGACACCCCTGCTTTAGAGGGTGAACTCTTTGCCTTTTTGGCCCTCTGAGGTCCCTCCCCAATCCCACCCACTCTAGTCTCCACTCCCAAATTTCCAGGAAGAGCTCTCAATGCCCCAAGATGGCAACCCTAGCTGTGCCCTGATAGCTCATTAATACTCCTTCATGGCAACAGCCTTTGTGATTGCTGGGAAACGCTACCATTTCTCCCCTCCCCGTACTGCTCCCCCATTTTCACTCATCTCCACATCTGGTAGAAAGTCAAGTGAGAGATGAATCTATTTTTCAAAAGAATCTCAAGTCCCCATCCACCCCAACAAAAGCTTCTATTTTCCAAAGACCCTCATTGACTATCAATAAAGCATCCCGGACTCTAAAACCAGCCTCTTAGCGCTCGAGTGCTTTAGAATATTTATCTGTGGGTTTTGAGAATCAAAACCATGCAGTGTCAAGCACCAAGTATTGAATTTCTTTTTTTTCTTTTTTTTTTAAAAACAACCCCTTTCATTCGAGCGCACTGCGCAAATATAAAACAGCCCCGATTGTTCCCCAAGCTTGGCACCGTTTGCTCGTTAGGATTTTTAAATGTCCTTAGCCCTTCAACGAACCCCACACGGGCCTACGCGGAGCCATTCATTCCACCGCGGCAATTCCTGAGAGAGACCCTCTTTAGTGCGCTTCAGCGAAAGATTGTGATGGAATTAAGACTGCTGGGGGTGGGGGGGGGGGCTGCCTGTTGGCTTTTATGGGCATCAATAAAAGCCTGAACACATTTATGAGCACGGGAGGGGTTTTGTCCCTTTTCTTTGTTTTGAATTGTTTCATTTAAAGAGCCGCCTAATCGAAGGCCGAGCCAAAAGGGGCAGGGACTTTTTGAGAAAGAGTTAGATCCCAGGAAGACCCCAAACATCTCTTGGGGCCATTTTGGAGGGGGTGCCTTCAAAAATGGAGGGGGTACATAGACCTGGTTCCCATGACAACGAGGCCTGCAGAATGAGGGCGCTGAGTGGGCGTTGGGTTTTCTTTGACCCCAGAGATATCAGAGCCGTAATTGGCATCCCCAGATAACACGGCAATGATTGGGAAGAAAGCATCAGCAGATAGGGCTGTCAACACAGAGTTGCCATACCATACCATACCAAACCTTTAATGGCATAATAGATTCAGATAAAAATACACAGAATATAAAAATTTAAACATTGGAGATAAAATCAAAATAAAACCGAGCTTACAGATACATTCAAACATGGTCAGAATTAAATTTAAGGATGTCAGCCAGAAATTTTGCCACAGCCTCACTAACCACCCCCTCAGTATCACTCAATAAATAATAACAGGGTGGCAGAATAGACAAATCTGGAGAAAAAGAAAGCTTGCCAAATAAATCTTTACGGAGGTTATGGTAAAAAGAACAATCAAGCAATATATGCTGGATTGAGTCAGGGGTATTCGCTCCACAGGAGCAAAGTCTGTCGGCTAAAGGGACTCGCTGATATCTCCCTTGTAAAACTTTGGAGGGAAACGCGTTTAGTCTGGCCAACATAAATGCCCTGCGATGACTTGGAGTGGTTAGGTCTGATAGATAATTGGGCATTTTGCCACAAAAAGCATAAAGACCTAAGGAAGCTGGAGAGCAAGTATAAGGGAGAGTTGGCCGTAATTTCGTTTCCTCCAATTCCCACAGTCTCAGTTTAATACATCTGAAGATATATGACTCTTCAGAGGTAGAAAAATCATCTACCTCTAACCCCAATTGATTGAGTTTAGACAGAAGCACTGCTGTCCAGGACGAAATATATGGGTCTCTTTTCATACAATCAAGAAGGCTGTTGGGATCTGTTCTAAAATGAATTTTGAGCCAGAATTTAAACACTGCAATCCAGGCTTTTGTCTCCACCAAAGACTGACCCACTTCAGAGCAGAGAGCAGAGTAGGACACGCATTTTGGCAAACCAAGAATTTGTCTAAAGAATGAGGCTTGAATGCCCTCCACTTTCCTGGTAAAAGCTGAGATCCATATAGGGATACCATAGAGGATTTGGGCAAGCGTTTTGGCTTTGAATACTTTAATAGCTGCTGGAACTAATTGGTTGCCCCTTGCAAAGAAAAACTGTTTAATTTGAGCAGCTGAACACTTAGCCAAGTTGATGGTGTTGTTACGATGTGAAACCCAGCTTAACTTGTGGTTAAAAGTGATCCCCAAGTATTTAAAATTTTTTGTTTGCTCGATTGTTGAATTGCCAATAAACCATCTCTGTGGGCCCCAGCAATTTGAAAAGACAACTACTTTAGATTTGGTATAATTGATAGTAAGTGAATTACAATTACAGTAGTCATAAAAGGCGTTCAAATACCTTTGCAGGCCCACTCTTGTACAAGAGAGGATGGTAGTGTCATCGGCATAAAGTAATAAGGGGACCGCTCGGCCTGCAAGTTTAGGCGGATGACCATTGATAGGGGTCAAAAATTGTGCCAGGTCAGTTAAAAATAAATTAAAAAGATGTGGGGCCAGCACACAACCTTGTTTTACCCCCTTTAACACTGGGATTTTACTAGTCAAGTCACCGCTAGAAGAAAATTTCACTTGGCAAAAGGTATTAGAATGAAGTTTCCTCAAGAGAAACAGCAAACGAGGGTCCATTCCCAGGTAACCTAGCTTGATCCATAGTTGGGCTCTATCTATTGAATCAAAAGCACCCTTCAAATCGATGAAGGCAGCATATAATTTTTTTGACCCGGTATGCATATATTTTTCAGCAAGGAAGGCCAGAGTGCAGCAGTGATCCATAGCAGATTTGCCTTTGGAGAAGCCAATCTGTTCAGGACCTATGATGTTGCCTAGGCGCATCCAGTCAGTTAATCGGAGTTCTAAATGTTTTGCATACAATTTGCCCACTATAGATAATAAACTAATGGGGCGGAAGTTTTCTGGTAACTCCAACCCCCCCTTTTTGTATATTGGGATAATTATAGAGTCAAGCCAAGAGTCAGGGATGGAGCCATGCAGATCGATAAAAGAGAACAATTTTGCAAGGGGCAAGAGCCACCAATCGGCAAACTTTGTGAATACCTCAGCGGGAAGGCCATCAGGGCCAGGTGCTTTACCCGCTTTTAAATCCTTCAATAACTCACTGATTTCCTCTAGAGTTACTGGAGGCCAGACCGGCATATCAGTAACTGAGGGGTTTGCTAAGATAGGAGGGGATACACATGGGGCAGCAAAAATGTTAGAGAAGTAATCAACCCATGTTTGCTCAGAGATATTTGGGTCAGTAACAGAATTGTTTTTTAGATTACCTGAAATGATTCTCCAGAAGGCCTTATTATCGTTAGATTTTATCGAGTGGTAAAGTTGGTCCCATTTATTCTGAAAGAAAGCTTTCTTTTTGGATGTAGTAAGCTCCAGGTAGGCTGTCTTGTAAGCAATGTAGGCCTTAATTTTTGATTGGTCTTTGGAGTGACAAGCCTCTTTAAAATGAGCTCTCAGTTCTTGTTTCCAAGCTAAACAATCTGTATCGAACCAGCTGGAGAAACTAGACCTAGACAAGATCACCGGTTTAGCTTTGGCACTACAATAATCAATTAATAATGAAAATCCTGAAAGGATTGAATCATCTGAATTGGAATTTATGATTGAATCCCTTAATCTGCATAGCGCTTCAGAGCCAAAGAGGGAAGAAAACTCC